>NC_044912.1:433725-777326 GCF_001633185.2 Quercus lobata | reverse complement strand
TGACATGATCTTCTTTCAATATGGCTACATCCTCCATCGTGAGCTTTGCAGGTCTTCCCATGTCTTTTGTAGGTTGAAGGCATTCCGCGAATGGTGATTGTCCATTCTTGCGGTGTGATAATGGTATATACCGGAGGAAGGGTTCTGGGCCTTTCTTTGGGGAAGAAATGTCCTTTTTGGCGATGAATTTAACATGCTCCTTTTCATCCTGTTTACTTTCTATAGATGGGATCTCAACAGGAAGAATCTCGCTAGAAATGTCTTCTTTTGCATAAAATTTTGCATCAGCAAAATGAGCTTCGGTTTCTGCAAAAGGCTTTAAATCAGCATCGACCTTTTTTATTCCATTTTGAAAGAACTTGAAGCATTGATGCAAGGTCGATGGCATTATTCCATTTTCATGGATCCAAGGACGACCTAACAACATGTTGTAGGTCGTCTTAGCGTCAATGACGTGGAACAAGACGTTACTTTTCAATTCTCCAATGGTTAATTCTAGGTGGATCAGGCCAATTGCACGTTGTCCTCCTTGGTTAAAACCTTGGATGACCAAACGACTGTGTGATAATTCTTCCATAGTAAAACCTAGTCGTTTCAGGGTAATTTTTGGAAGTATGTTAACGGCTAAACCTCCATCAACAAGGATACGCTCGATCCTTTGTTCACGAGCATAACCAGAGACATAGAGTGGGCGATTGTGGGGCTCAGAGCCTAACAATAGATCCTCATCAGTGAAGGTTAAGTCTGGAGAGCATACGTAACATCCCGGTGTTTGTTGAAGCGTATTGGTATGAGGGGCGTATATCTCTGGCTCCTCAAGAGCTTGGGTGAGCACTTCTTTTGGTGATGTGGAGGATTGCAAGGGTTCAACTTCATCGACCTGAGATTGGAGTTCCTTCAAGGATGACACGGTCTCTTTTGGATCACCATGGTCAACGTCCTCTTTTTCGTCCTGGATTTCGCAACGAGAAATTGTGTGGACGGCCTCGGCTGAGTCATTTTGAAAGAATTTTCTGGGGAAGAATTCTTCCAATGTGATGAGCTTTCGAGATTTTTGGATTTGTGCTAAATCTTCATACACTTTTGTTCCCAGTCTCCCTTGCCTCTTATCACTCATTCTTTTTGACCAAGGCTGAATCTGGTTTTGTGCTCTTCTGGACTCTCGGGTGATCAAATGAAGAGGGAATGCTTGTTTCTTCTTCCATCTCTTGCGAGTAACTATCGTCCAGCCTTCTTCCTCATCCATCGTTGACCTTTTATCATCATCTGAATTATAATCAGGTGCTTTTTGTGAGAGCTGAACTTGAACCGGATCCAGAGAACCGAAATGGATGAGCGTGGTATTTTCCCCTTGCTTAGTAGTTGGAGACATGGAACTAGGTAACCCACAAGAAAATGTGACAAGGTTTGACTGAGCAACATCATTAAAATCCAAGTCGATCTTCCTTTCCTTGGCTAGCTTCATGATGAGTTCTTTAAGAACAAAGCATTTTTGGATTGGATGACTTATGATGCGATGATACCTACAATAGTTCGGGTCATCAACTTTTCTCATCTCTTCCGGTCGTTTGCATTCTGGCAATTCAATTAATTTCAACTTGAGCAGTTGTTCTAGCATTTCAGGCATATCGGCGTCTAGGAAAGGATAGACCTTTTGTTCCCATTCCTTAAGTGATGAGCGACGCGTCTCACGCTGTTGACCTCCTTCAGGCCTCTTTTCATTGGCCTTCACATTTTTTGTTGAAATTTTGACTGGGGCAGGATTGACATTCATTGAATCTTTGATATTACTTTTCGCATTCCTGTCATTTTTCCTTATTTCCCGCCTTTCTTTCCTTTCCTCAGGTACGGGAGGTTTCGTATTTCCATGGCTGGAAATACTTAATTCCATGTCATGTGCACGAGTTGCCAACTCTTCAAATGTTCGGGGTTTTACTCCTTGAAGGATGTAAAGAAGTCCCCAATGCATGCCTTGGATGCACATCTCTATAGCAGATATTTCAGTAAGTCTATCCTTGCAATCTAGACTCAAAGAACGCCACCGATTAATATAATCAACGACGGGCTCATCCTTCCACTGTTTAGTATTGGTAAGCTCCATCATGCTTACCGTGCGTCGTGTGCTATAGAATTGGTTGAGAAACTCCCTTTCAAGTTGTTCCCAGCTATCGATTGACTCGGGCTCTAGGTCTGTATACCAATCAAAGGCATTCCCCTTTAGGGAACGGACAAACTGCTTTACAAAGAGGCCTCCTTGAGTCCCTGCGTTCTCGCAAGTTTCTACAAAGTGAGCAATGTGTTGCTTAGGGTTTCCTTTGCCATCAAATTGCAAGAACTTGGGAGGTTGATACCCATTTGGCATTCTCATGTTATCAATGCGCTTTGTATAGGGTTTGGAATATATGAGAGAACTTGTGGAAGAACCTCAATATTGTGCTCGAATGGTATTTGTAATCATATCCTACAGTTGTTGGACAGATATTGAGGCCATTGAGGTGGAATGTCCGTGTTGAGAAGTGCCTTCACCTCCTTTTCCTTTATCACCCTTGGCGTTTTCTCCTTTGAAGGTAAAGCCAGGTGGCTGCTCAGGGCCAAGACTTGATTCACCCGAATGAAACAGGATGAGTTAGAGGTGCTTCACTCCTTAAGTTTCTCATCACGGGTGAAGAGTTGATAGAAAAGGTCTTTGTTGGTGATGATTCATTACTAGTCTCCAAATCTTTCGAGGCAGATGAATCTTTAGTGGTAGCTTTCCTATTTGCAAGAAAGTCCAAAGAGATGACAGCAGGAGATTGGTTTTCTTGGGTTGGTTGAGGTTGGAGTCGATCAAAAGCTTTGGATCGACTACGAGTGATTGGGCCGACATACTCATCAGCACTGGAATCATCAACCACTGATTTTCGGACATTCTTGCTAGAGGTCATTGAAGCTAGTAGCAAAATGATGTCGAATTTCTTTTCTTTTGAAGGAGAAAAAGATGAGAGGCAGAGATGTCCCACCGGGCGTGCCAGAATTTGTAAGCGACTAAATTTCTAGTTTGAAATAAATCAAACAAGTAAAATAGTTTCACAAATGCGAATTTGTATTTATGATTGTGTGGTACAATTATCTGGAATTACAAAAGAGTGATCCTCTGATTCGATCTCCTTGCAAAACTTATTGATTAGATTTATGGTAATGTGGATTTGACTTGAACACAAAATATCCTTCAATTTGGTTGATGGATGGATCGAAGATTACTGAAACGGAATTACAATGAATCTCTGGCTATGAGCTTGTTTAGAAATCCTTTGTTCTTCGCGTTCTTTGTGTTCTTCGTGCGTTCTTCGTCTTCGAAGGTTTGTGGTGGAAGTTCTTCGGAGCTTTAGAGGCTTGAATCCGTTGAGCTTCAATGATTTGTGAGTTGTTGATGTTTTCGGACACTTTTGGCTTGATTCCCGTGAACTTTAGGACCTAGGCAGATGATCTGGATGATTCTGCTTCGAATGTTCTTCGATTTTGGGGTTGAAGTTCTTGAAGTTCTTGAAAGCTTTGAGGCTTGATCTTCACAGAACTTTTTCACTTCTGAATTCTGGTCCTCTAAATGTCTCAGGAAGGCTTCTATTTATAGGAGTTTTGGGGTGGGTGAGCGACACGTGGCGGAGCTTGATTGGTGACACATGTCACAGCTTGATTGGTCCGCTTAAGTCATCGCTTACACATGCGAGGTTGCTTGAGTCATCGCTTACACGTGCGAGGCTGCTTGAGTCATCGCTTACACGTGCGAGGCTGCTTGAGTCATCGCTTACACGTGCGCTGATGCGTGATTGGCTCTTGCATGACACTTGGCAAATTTCTATTGGCTTCTGAATAGTGATAGCAAAACCTAGCAGCAATATATGGTGTTCTGTAATTGGCTGTATTTTGTGGACTTGGTAATGTAACGTGTCAGCTTGTGATAGGTCGGGAATTTTCCCTCTCTACACATACTATATAGCTGGTCACCACCATTAGGTTTATCTCTATCAGTGACTAAGGTATGTCATATTTCTTTTTCCAGTTTTTATTGAAGTTTCTAGTATTTTTAATATAAAAATAAAAAATAAAAAGGAACAAAAAAGAAAAGAGAAGAGTGTGAAAAGTGGGGCATGATTAAAGTTAAACACTAATGTAAAAAGCAACTCAGAAAGTAAACCATGGTTAAGCACTATTGAAAAGTGCTAAGGTCAAAAATAGACATAAAAAGCAGATAAAATTTTCAGGCTTCAGCGAAAGTGCATTATGCATTATTTGGTCATCCATTTCCTCTAAAAACAATCATGCAGTCGACAGTCCACACTACATAAATTTATGTCTAAATTGATGAAAGCAAAATCAGCAGAACTTTAACGCAGGAGTTATGTCCTACTGTACTCTTTCCAAGAACGTGGAAAGTGGAAAGTGGCTAGGCTTGAAGAGTACTAAATTAACTCTTCGTTAAAGCCTTAGACGTATTGATGAGCAAAAATATAATATATATATATATATATATATATATATATATATCACTCTTTATTTTTAACTCATCAAAAATATAGTATAATATATTTGTGCATTCAATTCTATTGCTTATAAAAATCATATTAACTTATGCAGAAACCGTTCTGTCTTTAAATTGTCCAACATGCAACCATTGACATATGATAAGGGATTAACATAAATATTCACAATCCAAAAGTCATGAGGCTTTTTTATTTTTTATTTTTTTTTTCTAAATGAAAAAAAAAGGATCTTCATTGTCGATATATCTACCTTACGTGACATCACGTGACTTAAGGGTAATACCACATGTAGCGCCGGGGTCTTGATAGAACTATTGTTATGGGCACAACAGATTTGTTGAAGCACCACTACTGAAACCACTTAACTTATGCTAAACATCTTATAAAGTGATAAAAGAACTTGTACGACCAAGCCACACCTCATGGTGGAATCCAAAAGCCATGACTAGTAAATTAATTTCTAACAAAGAAATATATATAAAAATATATGATTGTGATCAAAAGATTAAGAAAAGAAAATTAATTCTTCTAAAAAAATAATAATAATAATAATCAAAGCATGCTCTAGATAATTTCTAGGCATGGTGAAAATCTATTATACGAAGATAGTGATGGTGTAATACTTCATTAGAAAATCAAAAATACAAAACAATATTGTCTTTGTACTTGATTTGATTGTATAATTCCAAGTGCTTTTTTTTTTTTTTTTTCCTCTCTCTCTATCAAAATAATGGCTAGGGCTCCATGTCATATATACAAATTTCATCAGATATTTTGCTCGTTTCTTAATTTTTGTTACTTAAAATTTTGGGTTTTTAGAGACAGATTTTTCATTATTTATTCATTTTATTCAAAATCCTTTCCAATTTTTATGGTTGTGGAAGATTTGCAATGTGGGATATCACGCAAACATTAATTTTAATCTCTTGGGTGACTTGCATAAAAAAATTATAAAAAAAATTAAAATATAAAAACTAGTGACTAGTGAGGAAACTTTCTCCAACATTCATACCCCACCCCCATCTGATTGATGGGAAGAGAACTATACAGACTATAGAGTCACCACGAAATTATTAGCTAGTCTCGTCTTCTTGGTAGGTAGGAAAGAAAAAAAAGAGAAAAAGATGCATGCACAAAAGAAAGTGGTGACCAACTATACTATAGTAACTGATGGGATAAGAAATCGCGGAACATTGGGCCTGACGAGTTCGGACTCATGGGCCAATATTAAGCATGGGCCGAGGACTTAGCGTCACTTAAAATATTTGGTATACACGTTTGGAATCCGAGGAAACCCTAGGAAGATCAGGATGTTCACATAAAAGAGAATTCTAGAAGATCCGCCTTAGTGAAAAATCCACCCTACAAGGAAATACTTGTCCATCACGCTTGGGATTGTTAGAAGTAGAGTCCCATATGGAAAAGACTTGGACTCTAAGAAGGAAAAGCCGACTCTCCACTACTATAAAAAGCCCTAATACCCTCGCGAATAAAGGTACGCATAATTTACCCTCTCTAGCACTCTAGAGTTGTGAGAAGAATTCTAACTTGACCTTCAGAGAGTGTTTGGCCGGCACCACACCGGTGCTCTCTAAAGGTTTTCTTTCGATTGTTCTTGTTGTGCAGGTTCGCTTTGAGTCGCGAGTGCGGTGTGACCTATTAGTGATATTTTCGGCATCATCAGTTGGCGCCGTCTGTGGGAAACGTAGCACATTATCGCTTCCTAGACAAAAGAGTTACATGGTACTCACTCGCTCAATGGCAACCACTAACGACGTTCAAGAAGAAGAAGCCCCTACGACTGCTCTTGAGAGACAGGTCAAGACGCTCGCCACAGCCGTGGAGCGCCTCACCAAACAAAACCACGACCTAGAAGAACAGCTGAACCAAAAGAATGCGGCGGTCAATAACCAAGGAGCGAATCAAGAAGGGACCAGCGCTGAAAGGAGAAATCATGAAGGACCACAGGAGAGCAACGCCCCGAGCAGACCAGTGCGACGGGACACTAGCATCCCTTCCCTGACAAATACGGCTCCACCACCCATCATCGTGGAGATGCAGGCGATGAAGGAACAGATGGAAGTAATGATGAACGCTCTCAAGGGACGAGTGTCCAGTGATCTTGACGACCTTGTCAACCGGACTGACTCGCCATTTACAACAACCGTCAACTCCTTCCCCCTGCCAAGTAAGTTCCGCATGCAAAATATGGATAGTTATGACGGAGTCAAGGACCCTCTAGATCACCTAGAGACCCTCAAGACCCTGATGCACCTTCAGGGAGTGGCAGACGCGATTATGTGCAGGGCCTTTCCTACAACCCTAAAGGGTGCAGCAAGGATTTGGTTCAGCCAGCTAGCACTCAACTCCATCAGCACCTTCAAGGAGCTAAGCGCTCAATTTACTACGCACTTCATTGGGGGACATCGGTATAAGAAATCCACGGCTTGTTTAATGAATATCAAGCAGTGAGAGGAGGAGACGTTAAGGGCCTACATATTACGCTTCAACAAAGAAGCGCTCTCGATCGACGAAGCCGACGACAAGATACTGGTAGCGGCATTCACGAATGGGTTGAAGGGGGGTAAGTTTTTGTTCTCCCTATACAAAAACGACCTAAAGACCATGTCAAAGGTGCTTTACAGGGCCACCAAATATATGAACGCTGAAGACACGCTATTAGCCCAAGAAGATAGATCCAAGAAAAGAGACAGACAAGAAGACCCCCGACAGGACCAAGGGCGGAAGAAAGGAAGGATGGGAGACCGAAGGGAGGAGAGACGTCCAAAACCCATGGGCGGAAGGTTCACAAGTTTCACCCCGTTAACCGCTCCGATAGACCAAGTCCTAATGCAGATTAAGGACGAAGGGGCCCTGACGTTTCCGGGAAAGCTGAAGAGTGATCCCAACAAGCGATCCAGAGACAAATATTGTCGCTTCCACCGTGACCATGGTCACGACACAGTTGATTGCTACGACTTGAAGCAGCAAATTGAAGCCCTTATCCGACAAGGAAAGCTGCAGAAGTTCGTCAGCAAGGAGAGAACGGATCAACCCCCACAGGAACAGCACCTCCGCCGAAAAAATGAGCAACCAAGACCCCCATTAGGGGACATAAGGATGATAATCGGAGGAACAGCTGCGGCCGGGTCATCAAAAAAGGCTCGCAAAACATATCTCCGGATGGTACAGAATGTCCAGCTGACGGGCACCGTCCCAAAGATAGCAAGGATGGAAGGCCCCATCATCGGGTTCTCAGAAGAGGATGCACTGCGCTTACACCATCCACACGATGATGCCCTCGTTGTCAGCATGCGGGTAGGAGACTACAACATGCACCGGGTGTTGGTCGACAACGGTAGCTCAGCCGATATCTTGTACTATCCGGCGTTCCAGCAAATGAAGATTGAAAAGGAGCAGCTAATACCAACAAACGCCCCGCTCGTTGGTTTCGGAGGGAGCCGGGTATTCCCTTTGGGCGCGGTCATGTTATCAGTGACGGTAGGAGATTACCCCCAACAAATCACCAGGGACGTGTCATTCTTGGTGGTCGATTGCTCGTCCGCCTACAATGCTATCCTTGGATGACCTACGCTCAACTCGTGGAAGGCGGTAATATCAACTTACCACCTAATGATCAAGTTTCCAACGGAGTATGGGGTAGGAGAGCTACGCGGAAGTCAAGTAGCCGCATGGGAATGCTACGTAGCTATGATGGAGATGGAAGATCAAATCCAGGCCTTAAACATAGAAGAGCACCGAAAGGTAGCAGAACCAACAGAGAAGCTAGAGGACATAACTCTCGACAGTTCCAATCCGGACAGAACAACCAAGATCGGAACGCTCGCCAAGCCCTCAATCCGTCAAGAGCTCATAAATTTCTTGAAGAGCAATCAGGATGTGTTCGCCTGGAGTCATGACGATATGCCAGGAATCGATCCCTCAGTCATGGTACATAAGTTGAATGTATTGCCTTCCTTTCCACCCGTCCGACAGAAGAAGAGAGTGTTCGCCCTGGAACGAGACCAAGTAATAGCGGAAGAGGTCCGCAAACTCCAAGAGGCAAGCTTCATTAGGGAAGTCTACTATCCCGATTGGCTGGCGAATGTAGTAATGGTGAAAAAAGTGAGCGGCAAGTGGCAGATGTGCGTGGACTTCACCGATCTTAACAAAGCATGTCCCAAAGATAGCTATCCCCTTCCAAGGGTCGACGTCCTAGTAGACTCGACGGCTCAACACCAGTTACTAAGCTTCATGGACGCTTTCTCGGGCTATAACCAAATCCGCATGCACGAGGCCGATCAGGAGAAGACCTCGTTCGTGACTAGCCAAGGACTCTTCTGTTACAAAGTGATGCCATTCGGCCTAAAGAATGCGGGGGCAACATACCAAAGACTGATGAACAAGATGTTCGCGCAGCAAATCGGGAGGAATGTCCAGGTCTATGTCGATGACATGCTAGTGAAGAGCCGAAAGGAGGAAGACCACCTGGAAGATCTTAGGGAAACATTTGGTACGCTTCGATCCTATAACATGAAGCTCAATCCAAAAAAGTGTGCATTCGGCGTAACGGCAAGAAAATTTCTAGGATTCATGGTATCTCAGAGGGGGATTGAGGCTAACTCGGATAAGATCCGAGCCATAATAGAGATGGCCCCACCGCGAAATGTGAAGGAAGTATAAAGCCTTAACGGCAAGATAGCGGCATTGAATAGATTCGTGTCGAGAGCCACAGACAAGTGTTTGCCCTTCTTTCGCACGTTAAAAAAGTCTTTCGAGTGGACGGACGAGTGTCAGTGGGCATTCGATGAGTTGCAAGCATATCTATCTTCACCACCCCTACTGAGTCCCTCGTAACAAGGTGAAGAGCTCTTCCTCTACTTGGCTGTCTCCCCGTCGCAGTCAGCGCAGCCTTAATTAGAGAAGAGGAGAGGATACAGAAGCCCGTATACTACGCCAGTCGGGCACTCCGCAGTGCCGAGGAAAGATACCCACCTATGGAGAAACTCGTTTTTTGCATTAGTCACGGCGGCCCGCAAGCTCAAGCCCTACTTTCAAGCCCATACCGTGAATGTAATGACCGACAAACCCTTGCGAAGGGCATTAAGTAATCCTGAAGCTGCAGGTCGACTGACGCTGTGGGCGATAGAATTAAGCGAGTTTGACATTAAGTACCGTCTGCGGGCAGCCATTAAAGGACAGGTCGTAGCCGACTTCGTAGCAGAATTTACTCATGATGAAGACAAGGGGGTAGACGAGTCCCCTCAGTGGAGCATATATACCGACGGATCATCCAATCAACAAGCCGGGGGTGCCGGCATCGTATTGCTGTCACCTGAAGGAGACAAGATTGAATGTATGGTCCGTCTCGACTTCCCCACCACCAACAATGAAGCAGAATACGAAGCAGTATTGGCAGGACTCGACCTAGCCATAGCCGCTGGAGCCGAAAGCGTAGTCGTTTACTGCGACTCTCAGGTCGTGACCAATCAAGTAAACGGAGATTATGAATACAAAGGTGAAAAGTTGAAGAGATATCTTGACCGAGTAAGGGCGAGAATCGACGAGCTGGAAGCTAAGGTTATCTAAATCCCCAGGGGAGAAAATGAACTCGCCGATCGGCTAGCCAAAACCGCTTCAGCAGAACATATGATAACACCGGGTAATGTACTCTCTTTTGTTCAACTTTCTCCACTAATAGACCCCGGCAACAGGCAGGAGATACGCTCCGAAAGTAACTGGACTACACGGATAATTTCATACTTGAAGGACGGGTTACTGCCAGATGAGAAGGAGGCAGCAAGAAAGCTGAAGGTCCAGGTGGCAAGGTTCGTCTTGATAAAAGACATCCTGTACAAGAGAGGTTTTTCCCGTCCATATGTGAGATGCCTGGGCGCCGAAGAGGCAGACTACGTAATGAGGGAAGTACACGAAGGGATATGCGGGAACCATTCTGGATCGAGGTCGTTGGTGCACAAACTGGTACGAGCTGGATATTACTGGCCAACCATGTAGAAGGATGCCGAGTCTTACGTTAAAAGCTGCGACAAATGCCAGAGATTCAGCAATGTTATTGGACAGCCAGCTGAGGAGCTAACCCCTATGACGGCTCCATGGCCGTTCGCTCAGTGGGGACTAGATATCATGGGACCTTTCCCAACGGCGGTAAGGCAACTGAAGTTCTTGGTAGTGGGTATTGACTACTTCACAAAATGGGTAGAAGCGGAAGCCTTAGCCACCATTACAAAAAAGAACATCAGAAGTTTTGTCTGGCGGTGCATCATATGCAGGTTTGGTATTCCTAGAGTCCTTGTCTCAGATAACGGAAGACAGTTCGACAACGGCCACTTCCGGGATTTCTGCTCACAACTAGGAATAAAAAACCACTACTCATCACCCGCCCATCCTCAGGCTAATGGCCAAGTCGAAGTCACGAACCGATCCCTGCTGAAGATTATCAAGACTCGGCTCGAGGGGGCAAAGAGCATATGGCCCGAAGAATTGCCGAGCATACTATGGGCATACAGAACAACGGCGAGGACCCCAACAGGAGAGACGCCATTCCGACTAACGTATGGGAGCGAGGCGGTCATCCCAGCAGAAGTTGGGCTCACGAGCTATAGGGTTCACAACCATGACGAAAGCAGGAATGACGAAGCTATGAGGCTACAGCTGGACCTGTTAGATGAGGTTAGGTCGACGGCGGAGCAAAGGATCGCTAGATACCAGGATCGCATGGCCAGACAGTACAACTCCCGGGTCCGACACAGAGACTTCCAAGTAGGGGACCTCGTACTCAGGAAGGTCATGGGTGCAACTAGAGACCCTACACAGGGAAAACTCGGCCCCAACTGGGAAGGACCTTATAGAGTTACGTCATGGAAAAGGAAGGGAACCTACCACCTGGAGACAACAGACGGAGAGAAGCTACCGCATCCATGGAATGCCGAGTATTTGAGGAAATACTACCAGTAATAGTAACACGACGAACGGCAACCAGTTTTCCTTAAGTTTTTAATTACTAGTTTTTCTTTAGCTATTCTTTGATACAATCTTGTCGTGCCTTTTTAAGCCCACGAGGGCAGGCACTTTTCCTTTACGCATTTCTATTAAGAATAACAATCAGATACAATTTTGATTTTCTACATGGATGTGTTATTACAACTTGCCCACAAGATGGGCGGATACAAAATAAAGTCCACAAGGTGGACGGATCACCCAGAAGGATGACCATCCACGAGATGGACGATCATCCTACAAGGATGCCCACTTGAAGTCCATAAGATGGACGGATGCAAAATAAAGTCCACAAAATGGACGGATCATCCAACAAGGATGGCCATTTGAAGTCCACAAAATGGACGGAAATAAAATTAAATCCACAAGGTGGACGGATCATCCTACGAGGCTGACCACATGAAATCCCACAAGGACAAACAAAAGTAAGTCCACAAAGTGGACGAATCGCCCTACAAAGGTGACGAATGCAGTCCAAAATGGACGGACATTAAACACGAACATAAATGGAAGGATCATCCTATGTGGATGACGACGTAAAGTCCAAAAAGAACGGACGAAATAAGTCCGCAAGATGGACGGATTGCCCCCCAGGGGTAACGAATATAGTCCGAACAGACGGGCCATCCCACAAGGATGACGATTGGAAGTCCAACATGGACGAATTCAACACAAGTCCACATAGTAAATGGATCACCAACAGCGTGAAAAAACTATCCACAAAGTGGACGGATCACCTAAACGTTGTTACAATTTACTCTCCACGAAGTGGACGAATCATCAAAACGGGGAATATGATTACCAGTCCACAAAGTGGACGAACCATTAGTAAGATATAAAACTGTCCACACAGTAGACGGATCACCGAAAAGGTGAACAAAATTCCCAGTCCACATTGTGGACGGATCACTAAGTTAGTAAAAACGTCCCTCAAAATTGACGAATCGCTAAAGCTGATGGAAAATCTGTCCAAAAAATGGACGGATCACCCAAAACGGCAAACAAAATTATAAGTCCAAAAATGGACAGATAACGGGATGCTGAAACGTTGACGGACCATCCACGTGGCCGGACAATGTGTCATCCAAATGGATGGATCAATCAAACACTAAAAATAATAAGTCTGCAATGTGGACGGAGTATAACGGACTTTTAAACGAGTTCCAAACAACAATAGAAAGCATAAAAAAAAAAGAAAAAAAAAAAAAAGAAAAAAAAGTAAGCATTAATAAGCAAACAAAAAGCCCAGAAGGCAAGTGTTTAATACAATAAAAAGAGGACGGATTGTTCTCAAAATAAATAAATAAGCCAAAAGAGGACGGATTGTTCTAAAAGTAAAATACATGGAAATTAATCTACTTTCTTCGGCTCAGCAACTTGGACATCCTTCGACGGGACAGATTCTCCGTCGCCCTGAACAGTATCTTCACCAAAAAGGTCGTCCGTATTTTCTGAGGCGACGGGCAGAGCAGATGTCTGATCTTGATCACTGACGGTTATCATGGACACGTCCAGATCAGGGTAGGCCTTTTTTAATTGACGGAGTGCATCGTCAAAGCCTTGAAGGAACGATCCCCCCAGCTCCTTCAACAAAGTCTCAGAGTCGCGATACTCATTGACGGCATCCTCCTTGGCTTGACGAAGTTTTTTCTTCAAATCCTTTATCTCATCATCTTTACCCTTCAAGGCCTTCCCAGCTTCCTCCGTCCTTTGTTCAAGCTCTTTCCTCGTCTTCTCAGACAGGTCGAACTTCTTCTCCATGGTGGATTTCCACTTATGCAGCTGACCAAGCTCCTCCTCCGTCTGCTCAGCTTTTGCCCGTACACGTTCCAGAACCGCCTCACGGTTTAGGCAGCGGTCCATCAAGCCCTTCATCATAACCAAGGACTGAAATAAACAAAGTTAAAAGGGTGTTAAATAGAAAGCTAAGAAGAGTGGATGGACACACATTGACGGATAAAAGAGTTACCTGTGTAACGACGAACAAACCCGTCTCCCCCATTGCCTCCGTCGAATGATTCCCCAGATCCTCGTAATCCTCTGTGGAAATTATCGACGAAAGTTTCTCCAAAGCAAACTTCGAGTCGTCACGGAGAAGGGGAGGAGGCTTCTCCTGGCTGACGGACGGGGCCTGCATTAAGCCCTTACCGGATCCATGTTTAGCTGGGGTAACGGTCTTAGCTCCCTCAGCCATCAAGCGCACAACGGGTTCCAATGGAACCTTCTGCTGCTTGTGTGGACGGTCAGACTTGGGCGGCTGCTTCCTCTTAGCCGACGACCCCAGCCCCTTGGGAACCACAACCTCGCCCGTCTTCTTTTGCTCGACGGCTAGCGATTTTATCATTGCCCTTCTCTTCACGTCGTCCATTTCTGCAATACAGGACGGATGAAGATATTTACTCAAGTTGAAGGCTAATTTCAAAAAAGTAAAAGTTGACGGACTTACGTCTGTGGACTCTTTCGTCGTATACAATGGCCTCGCGGGTAGGTTCTGGACCGTCACAATACCAGTGTATTGTTTTTGGATTCACTAACTTGGCCCAGGTCCTTTCTTCCGGCTTAGTCTTCTGGAAAATCCTTTCAAGGAAACCAAATTCCTCGACACTAACCTGTGGACGCCGTCTACCTGCAAAAAATAGACGGTTATAGAAATTGTAATAAATGTTAGGAAAGAATTATAACATTTAGACGGGTACATACGTGAAGGGTGTATAACTCCCCAAGTTGTGTCAACAGGCAGGTACTCCGTCTCCCCTGGACGGTTCATCCACGTGTTACCCTCTAGAAAAAAGTAACGACTCTTCCAATCTCTATTTGAATCGGGAGTCTCAAAGATGACCTTCAACAAAGGGCTTCGACTAGCAAAACTATACATCCCCATTGATCTATCAATCTCATCCGGACGGTAACAGTGAAGAAACTCACGGACCGTCAATCTTCTTTCTCCATTCGTCATTGCTCCATAGAGGATTTCCATCGCTATGAAGACCCTCCAGGCATTTGGAGATATCTGGGTGACGGACAATCTCAGGTAATATAAGAGTTCTCTATGAAGTGTACTTAGCGGAAACCGAAGTCCTGCCTTCAGCATCTGCTCATACACTCCAACACCTTCTACGCCTTCATAGTAACACTTCTCCGACACATATGGTAGACGGATGGAAATGTTGTCTGGAATCTGGAAGTTGGTCCTAAAAGTACTGAAGTGCCTCTTCTTGATGACGGATGTGAATCTGTGCACCGTCCACTCTGGTAGCATGATGAACTCTCTAAGTCCACCAGCACCAACAACGGGTCCCAGTGCTTGATCCCCGTCGTGACTAGAAGAGCCTTCTTCTTCAACCATCTCCATATCCTCATCTGTTGAGGATGAAGAAGAAGCAGACGGACTCCTATCTTCGCCAGGACTCTCTTGGTCTTTATGACCAGACGGGTATACCTCCTCGTATTCCATCCCGTCACGGACCATCGACTGGTTACTTAACGCACTAGACATTTCCTACAAATTGACGATAAAACCTAAGACTGACGGGTCTAAAATTTTCGACAGGTGTGTAGGTTTGACAAAAATGTAGACACACAATGTAACATAAAAAAAAATGAAAAATGATGATGATGATTGTGAAAAACAAGAATGAAGCACTTACCAGACAATGCGAAGAGTAGTTAACGGATGAAATATCCGACGGGTATAAATTCTCAAAGGAGTGCTCTGACAAGGATGACGACTCCGCTCTGACAACGATTTCTTGCTGAAAATGTTGGAAATAAGGGAAGAGAGGTACGCTTTATATATGAGAAATGCACGGAAGACGAAGCGACTCTTCGATCCGATACACCATCCAATCCAAGAATGACACGTAGCCAGCTTCATTAATGTGACAACCTGGCAACACGCGTCCACGGATCGTACCCTTTATGAAGCCGTCAACTTCATGAATCTTCATCTGTCAACGTATTCCACTTAGGAACGTCATAGTTTTTAACCGTCCCCATTAGCAATCCTTGATCATCATGCCCAGTTATATTTAACCGTCACCCTAGTGATTCGACCACTTAAGGACTTGACGGATCATAGGGTGAAGGGGGCAACTGATGGGGTAAGAAATCGCGGAACATTGGGCCTGACGAGTTCGGACTCATGGGCCAATATTAAGCATGGGCCGAGGACTTAGCGTCACTTAAAATATTTGGTATACACGTTTGGAATCCGAGGAAACCCTAGGAAGATCAGGATGTTCACATAAAAGAGAATTCTAGAAGATCCGCCTTAGTGAAAAATCCACCCTACAAGGAAATACTTGTCCATCATGCTTGGGATTGTTAGAAGTAGAGTCCCATATGGAAAAGACTTGGACTCCAAGAAGGAAAAGCCGACTCTCCACTACTATAAAAAGCCCTAATACCCTCGCGAATAAAGGTACGCATAATTTATCCTCTTTAACACTCTAGAGTTGTGAGAAGAATTCTAACTTGACCTTCGGAGAGTGTTTGGCCGGCATCACACCGGTGCTCTCTAAAGGTTTTCTTTCGATTGTTCTTGTTGTGCAGGTTCGCTTTGAGTCGCGAGTGCGGTGTGACCTATTGGTGATATTTTCGGCATCATCAGTAACTATATA
Organism: Quercus lobata; assembly: GCF_001633185.2. Lineage (NCBI taxonomy): Eukaryota > Viridiplantae > Streptophyta > Magnoliopsida > Fagales > Fagaceae > Quercus > Quercus lobata. The sequence continues at coordinate 761,170 of NC_044912.1, read as the reverse complement.
GCTTGTCACCACCATTAAGTTAATCTGTGTCAGTGAGTAAGGTGTATTATATATATATATATATATATATTTTTTTTTTTTTCAGTTTTTATGGAACATATGATTAATGGAAAGAGATGACACTTTTTATAACCTTCCAAAATTCTCCAACATACATACCCCACCCCCATCTGATTAATTGAAAGAGAACTATGGTCTATTTAGATTGAACTTATTTTTGTTAAAACTAAAAATACTGTAACAAAATAATTTTTAAATGTGTGAATAATATCGTGGGATTTATTTTTAATATTTTTAAATACGTAAACAGTACATATACAGTACAAAAATAATACACACACTGTTTATAAACAGTAAATTTTGTTTCTAAAAGTCAATATAAATGGCTTATAAAAAAAAAATGCCAAATGCCAACAAGACGCAGATGCGCAATCCAAACCGCACCATAATAGAGATATGGTAGAGAGAAACTCAAAAAGACAGTAACTTTGATTTTATTAGGATTGGGTAGGTAAGAGAAAATCAAACAAAGATAAAATATAATAATAGTAAAGGCAATTCCAATCACGAAACTTCCTACAACTTTCCTTAACTCTCCAACTTTTAATACTACTATAATAGTTTTCCTCTTCAATTATTGTCTCTCTATTTTTTTTTTTCTTTCTCAAACTGAGCACACGGAAAGTTTGTTTTTTACCACCACTTGTTCGTTCAAGCCTATTCGTCTCCTTGACCTTGACAACGTGGTCCGCATCCTCTCTATTCTCTCATGCAATGTTTTGTGTGAATTTTCTGTTTTCTTTCTTCTTCTTTAAAAAAAAAAAAAATTATATTTAAGTTTGTGTTTCAATTTCTATTTGGATGATGAGAAAGCAGAGGGATAGGGGAGGAACATAAATATTTTTTCCTGGATTTTGTCTCATTTTTGTTTTATCTCTGATACCGATTTATACTTACCAATTGTGATTGGCAAATTACAAAAGTTTTCTCTTACTATTATTTGAAAAAAGTTAACTGTAAGCATATTCGGGAATAGTTGTTGTAAGGACTCAATTCGTAACAACACAAAATTGGTATTGGGTTTGTACGTTAAAGACCCAAACAATAAAATTTGTAGAGCGTGGGTATTCAAGAATTAGGTTAACTCTAAAAGAAAAACAATTAAACCACACGCTTATAGATAGGTTAACAAAGTTATAACAATTAATCTTTTCTCTTGAAACAAGTTCAGTTTTTTTGTTCTTAAGGCTTTCTTCTTAGTACTCTTTGTTTTCTGACGTTCGATCTCCCTTCCTCAATGCTTTCTTTCATGTTATATACTGCCCTCTCCATACCATCTTCACCACACACGTGTAGGTTGGGTTCAGGGGATCTCTTTCTGTCCCATCTAACACCTTCTGGAACCTCCAACTAGGAGCTGTAAGGCTGTTTCATCACTATTCAAGCATCACCTCCACATTAATGCGGCAAAAGAGTTGGTTAAGAGGCAATTAATGTGGAGGCAGCTGTTGTTATAGATATTTGTTTGCCTTCTCTTTCTTACCCTTGGTCCCTTATCCCACTTTTAGTGGTGACGTAGCTCCGAAGTATGTTTGTAACAAGGTGGTGTTCTGGTTGTCCTCAGACTCATATTGCCGAGAAGGATTTTGTCCTCGGACGAATATTGAACTTGCCTTACGCGATATTTACCCTTCCTTTCATTTGTTTACCCCTACGACCTGATATGGACCTCCTTGGATAGATTTGCGTTCTCGGATGGGCCATAGGCCCAATTAACTTTACCTTAATAATTTTAGTGACCAACTGGCCCCCATAGTTGTAAATCTCATATAATTTATTTATTTATTTATGAAAATATGATATAATTTGTGGAGTTTTGGTAAAATTAAATGGATGCATTATTTCAGTTTTGATAAATTACTTATTTGGTTTTTAATTTTTACATTATGTGTCAATTTAGTCCTTAATTTCAAGTGTGTTAGATGGTATGTGTATTGCCATATCCATATGGAATAAAAAATTAGAAAAAAAAAAAAAACCGTTTATGTTTTTGAAGCTGGGATTGTAAAATTCCCACAATAGTGTTATGGAAAAATTCAATATTTTCAATATTCCTTTAATTATAGCAAAATAACATGGGTATTAAAACGAATTTAATGTGGCTTTGGACAAAAAAAATTTTTAATTCAAATTTTCCTTTTAACTCGAAAAATAATAGCACAAAGGACAAAGTACATATCACGGAAATTTAATGGAGAAACTGCTATATTCTAAAGTAAAAGGAGCTAAGTTTTTGTTATTCAACCGATGCTTTCGGTGTTTTTCTAAATTTTTAGAATACAAAAACAATTTTCTTTTAGGGTGAATTATAACTTACTCATCTGTTATTTGGCCAAAATTTAAGTTGCCTACTTGTAATTTGAAATTTGACACTTTACTTACCTACCTGAGGTTTGACTGAAATTTAAATTGCCTACCTGAGGTTTGAAATCTCATGATGCAAGTGTTTCTTTGGATTCTTTTTGAACTTATTTAATCTTGTTAGTTTATATTTTTTGTGTTTTTGGAGGAGAGAAACATAAAAGTGGAGCAAAATTGCATATTTAGCCATGTTTTTAACAGAAGTGGGTTACAAAACTTTAACTAAGCTAATCTTAGGTGGGTAAAATGTCAAATTTCAAATCATAGATAGGCAACTTAAATTTTGGCCAAACCACGAGTGGGTAAGTTGTAATTTGCCCTTTTTTTTAACACTATTTTATATTTCATGCTGAAAAGTTAAATTTGTACCAAAGTTTTTTTATTTTATTTTTTATGGTTTATATATTCTGATAACAGTCTGCCTAAGTAGTTGACAAAAAATAATGTGTCCATGTAATCAATAGTGGACATAAAGTGTCCATCATTTATTCTTGCACAAATAAGAATGTAGTGAAATTTTTATAAATAAAAAAAAGAATGTAGTGAAATTGAGTATAAAATTAGATGTGTTCCTATCATTTTATGAATAGTATTATAGGTACTACAAGCTTTACTATATTGATTTTACAAACGAAATTGTTACCAATTAGAAATAGGCAATTTAAAATTGAATTATGAAATGATTGAAATCTTTGTAAACTTTATTAAGTAAAACTTGTAGTATTTTTAGCATTTTCTTAATTTTATTGTTTGAGTAATTCTAGGAACATAATATATTGGCAACAAAACTTAGGTAATATTGGTTCTAACCTAAACCCTCAACGCAGGTCTCGTCGGTCGGTACCGAATCGGACAAAGTATCAGGCATGGGTTTCGGTTTGGTTGTGTTGATTTTTCTAGGTTTTTGTTTTGTTATTCTTCACTGGTTTTGATGGGCACGACGGGGTTGTGGTTGTGCACTGATTTTTATAGGTTTGACGGTGGTTGTGGTTGTGTGTTGGTGATTGAATAAAATATTATTTTATTGTAATGTTTATATTATTTTATTGAATTAAAAGCTAAAATAGATCACTGTTATAGGATGTGAGAAAGTAAATTAAATAGAGTAACTTTTTGTGTAGCTGAAAAACTAAAAATTTAGTTTTACTGCTGTGAATGCTCTGAGAGCATTAGAGCATCCACAGCAGTGGAGCTAAAAATTTAGCTTTTTAGCTCCACCAAAAGTTACTTTATCTATTATACCTACACATATACTACAGCAGTGGATCTATTTTAGCTATCAACACAATAAAATAATATAAACATCATAATAAAATAATATATCTCTACAATAAAATAATATACCACCTACAATAAAATAATATATCCAACTCACAAAAAAACAACCCAGCACCATTCACAATCACCTCTACCATCAGCCACACCCGCAACCACCACTATCACCACCACCAGCAGACATAACCAAACCCACAACAAAAAAAAACCAAACACCGTACCACCAAACCATAGCCACAACAACCACCATCGCCACCACCACAGCCATCAAACCCATAGAAGAAAACAAAAATCAAACATCATTCCCACATGAAAATACATTAAAAAAAAAAAACATACAAACAAAGTCAATCACAGCAAAGAGAATGGCGTGGGTCTGATCGGAGGACTGGGCGAGGCGTTGATCGGCGGAGTGGGGAGGATTGGGCGGCGTGGGTCTGATCGGAGGATTGGACGGAGGCGTGGATCGGCGACTGTGGGCTTGGGTCGGTGACGTTGAGGCCGGCGAAGGGATGCGGACTGGGCGATGGGGCTTGGGGAGATCGGCAATGGGGCTTGGCGTGGGTCGGCGAGCTGGGTCGGTGGAACAGGTCGGCGGTGAGGGAGCTGGCCGGCGAGCTGAGGGATGAGGGAGATGAGGGAGGCCGGCGAGAGCTAGAGAGGAAAAGAAAATTTACCGGCGAGCTGAGAGCTAGAGAGAAAAAAAATGACCGACGAGTGAGGGGTGTGGGAGGTCGGCGAGCTGAGGGATGAGGGAGGCTGGTGAGCTGGAGAGAAAAAAAAATTTGAGGAAGAAAGAAGAATGAAGAGAAGTCGGGGGGAGAGAGAGAGAGAGAAAAGGATAGGACTATTTTAATCAGAGAAGAGAGAGATGTAATAAATTTTTTTTTTTTTTTTTAGCTTTGAGCTACAGTGCACATCTATTTTTAGATGTGCACTGTAGCTGAGGAGCTAAATCTAAAAAAGATTTAGCTCCACTGCTGTGTAGTGGTTTTTGAGTATAGAGGAGCTAAAAAATAGCATTATACCTATATAGCACCACTGCTGTGAGTGCTCTTAGTAACAGTGTAGTTAAATAGCTACACCAAAAAAAAAAAAAAATTTATAGCGGTGAAACTAAAGGTAAAATTTTTACCTTAATTGCTACTGTGCACAGCTATACAGGACTGTTTACAGTAACTGAGAGCTAATTTTGTATTTATTTTTTATTCTCTAGCCGGATTAAAATAATATATATTTGTTTCTTTTTTAATATTCTTTTATTGTCACCGTGCCTCTCTCTCTCTCAGTGTCACTCTCAACTGACTCTCTGAAGCTCTCACATCTCTCTGTCTCACCTTCTCTTAAAGCTCTCTCAAGCTCACTCTCTCAAACTCTCACCTCTCTGTTTCACCGCCACCGGCCCGACTCGATCCTCCACGTCACCGTCCACCGAAGCTCGACGTCACCGACCCACTTAGTCGAACTCCCAAGCCGCCGATCAGCCTCAGACCCACGCCGCCGATCACTTCTCTTCCGCCGATCCACTTCAGGTCAGTTGTCTCTGTCTTCTTCATCTACATGCTTGGGAGTTTTGATTTGGGTATAACATCAAAGAAAAGGATGGATATTTTCTTCTCTGCTGGAATGGGTGTCCCTTATTTTCCATTTCAGCTTGTCGTGAAATTGAGGGTTTCTAGCTTTCACGATCAGTACTGCAATTCCATTTCACAAATAAGTAAGTTTTCACTTTTGCACACACCCATCTCATTTATTTCTCTCATATTATTCCCTCTTTGAAATGAAAAATACACATCAAATGGTTTTCTTCTTCTCTAATTTATCTTTCCTTTTAATTTTTTTTCTTCAGTCTTAATTGATGGTACTTTAAAAAAAAAAATCTATTTTGTGTTTCAAGATTTACCGGTATATTTTCAGCAGCTTTCATGAGTACCCAAAAAGATTGGTCATCATGTCCTTCAACAGCAACATGGAAATATGACGTTTTCCTCAGTTTTAGAGGCAAGGACAGCCGGAACAGTTTTGTGAGCCATCTATATTATGCTTTGAAACAGAAGGGCATTTTAACTTTCAAGGATGATGTACGACTTGAGAGAGGAAAACCTATTTCAGATCTATTAGAAGCAATAGAAGAATCGAAGTTTGCTATTGTCATTTTCTCAAGAAACTATGCATCTTCGAGATGGTGTTTGGAGGAACTTGCAAAGATTGTTGAATGCAAGAAAGAGATGGGAATGGTTGTTTTCCCAATTTTCTACAAAGTGGATCCATCTGATATACGGATACGAAGGAACATTGCTCGAGCCTTTGTTAAACACGAAATCCATTTTAAGAAGAATCTAAAGGAGGTGCAAAGGTGGAAAGATGCTTTGAAAGAAGTTGTCAATATCTCTGGATGGCATTTACAAAATAGGTAATTTATTTTAACATATTTCTTTATTTAAAATGTTTCAAACAACTCTTCTTACAGCATTAAGCATATAATTTAATTTATGTTTGAGATAAGCATTAAGAATACTAATAATAGTACATCAAATTTTTATTTGTATTACATCTAACAACAAGAATTAAGCATTTCTTCCAAAAATTTTGGAACTAATGAGTAGGGCCAGCTCAATATAAGTTGATTTTTTTTTAATATTTAAATATCAATGAAAAAGTATAAAAATAAAAAACATCACACTTTCTGAGAATTGAATAAATTGGAGATTCTTGATTCAGTTTCTCTTTTTATATATATATATATATATATATATATATATAAAATTAAGTTTGCAATGTCATGAGTTCAAATTAGATACCAATCTTTCCTGTTGAATTGTATAAAGCTCGACTAGAAATTGTAATACAATATTAAGAATTTTTAAAGACTTAACTTTTAATAAAAATCCCCAGGGCAGGGGATATACCCACTCCAAACACCTTCTTCCACCCATTGAAGATGTAAATTCTACAACCTTCAATTATCTACGTAAATTTCGAAAAAAAAAAAAAAAAAAAATTCTAGGACTGGTCAACCTACTTTTATTGTTAAATACTTAAATTGTATTGTTAAAATGATCAATATGGTAACACAATACTTCTATGGGTAGTTCTTTAAGTGTATTGTTAAAACGAAATATGTGGTTACACATAATATTATTTGAGTAAGTTTTTTCTTTTTTTTAGCTTGTAGCATTCAGTTGCATTTATTTTTCTACATTTTAGTCTTAGCCAAGTAAGCTGAACACCATATGTCTACTAAATTTATAATTTTGGGTCAAGTTATGGTAGGTTTAGACTCACTGTTTATTGTTCTCTCGTCATTGCAGGCCCGAGGCAGAATTTATCCAAGATATTGTGGAAATGATATCACATAAATTGAATTATACATTCTCAATAGACACCAAGGACCTAATAGGAATAGACTCCCAAGTGAATAAATTGATGTCACTTTTAGCTATAGGATTGGATGATGTTCGCATTATAGGGATTCGAGGGATGGGTGGTATAGGTAAGACAACTCTTGCTAGAGTTGTTTATGGTATACTTTTCAATGAGTTTGAAGCTTGTTGTTTTATCCCTAATATTAGGGAAGTTTCTAACAAATGTGGTTTACTTCGACTGCAACAATCACTTTTGTTTGAACTCATGGAAGGCTATGTGAATATACAAGACGAGGACAATGGAGTTCTTGTGATCAAGAATAGGCTACATCATAAAAGGATTCTTCTTGTTCTTGATGATGTAACTGAATTAGACCAATTGAATAAGTTAGCAGGGGAGCATAATTGGTTTGGTCGAGGTAGTAGAGTTATCATAACAACAAGAGATGGGCATTTGTTGTTGACCCATAAAGTAGATGACATATATGAGCCTACAGAATTGAATTATGATGAAGCTCTTCATCTTTTTAGTTTGATAGCTTTTGGAGAAGACCATCCTGCCATGGGTTATCAAACACTATCCCAATATTTTGTACAATATGCTAGTGGTCTTCCTTTAGCCATTAAGGTTTTGGGCTCTTTTTTGTTCAAGAGAAGTACTGCTGAATGGGAAAGTGCTTTAGGTAGGCTTAAGGAATATCCTGAAAGAGAAATTCTAGATGTACTTCAAATAAGCTTAGATGGACTACATCCAACAGAGAAGGAAATATTCCTACATATTGCGTGTTTTTTAAATAATGAAGACAAAGATCTTGTAGAAGAAATTCTAGATTGTATTGATCTTTACCCTAAAATTGGATTAAGGGTTCTTTTTGATAAATCTCTGGTAAAATTGCAAGGAAATAAATTGTGGATGCATGATTTACTACAAGAGATGGGTCGATACATAGTTCTTCAAGAGTGTCGTAAAGAGCCTTGGAAGTGTAGTAGAATGTGGTTGTATAAGGACATTGACAATGTGCTTACAAAAAATACGGTAAGAGGTCATTTAAAGAACTTAGTATAAACCCTATTATATTATTCAATTCAATTTAAAATATATTAGTTCTAGCTTTCAATTCACAGGTCCCTTTTTCTTATTTCCAGGAAATAGAAGCAGTTGAAGGCATAGTCCTAAAGTTGCCTGAACTGAGAGAGGCACATTGGAAATCTGAAGCTTTTTCAAAAATGCGTAATCTTAAATTACTTGGAATTCATAATGTTCATCTTCTACATTACCCCCAACATCTTCCCCCTGGCTTAAAGTTTTTGGATTGGAGTGGGTATACTTCGAAATTTTTGCCGTCAGATCTCCTTCCAAATGAGCTTGCTGGACTTCGTATGTGCTGTAACAACATTGAACGATTTTGGGCAGGAACAAAGGTAAGATTGTGACTTAAGTAGCATATATAACTTCCTTTTTAAAGCTTTAGAACTTGTAAGGTTTGTAGAAGCTAATTTTTTTTCTTTGGTTTTTTTCCCATCTAACAGTGTTTTGACAAGTTGAAATTCATCCATTTGAATGAATCCCAAAATCTGATCGAAACCCCTGACCTTAACAAAGTCCCAAATCTTAAGAAATTAGTTATGGAAGGTTGTCTAAATTTACGTACAGTTCACCAATCAATGGGAGCCCACAAAAAGCTTACTCTTGTTAATTTTAAAGGCTGCAAAAGCATTGAAAGTCTACCAAACACATTTGAAATGGAGTCTCTTGAGATTCTTATTCTTTCTGGTTGCTCAAAAGTCAATAAAATTCCAGAATTCATGGGAAAGATGGAACATGTATCAAGGCTTCACTTGGATGGCACTGCTATTACAAAACTACCCACATCAATTGGGCATTTGACTGGTCTAGCTTCATTGAATTTAAGAGATTGCAAAAATCTTGTGTATCTACCCTGCACCATTTCTAATTTGAAGTTGCTTAAAAATGTGGATCTTATTGGATGCTCAAAACTTGTCAAACTGCTAGAGAAGATGAGAAATGTGGAAAATGTAGAGCTTGATGTGAGTGAAACTCCTATCAGACAGGTGCCTTCTTCCATTGGTCGATTAACAAATCTTAAAGGCCTATCTATAATGCCAAGAAGACTCACTCCCATGGATTTGCTATTGCCTTCTTTCACTGAATTGGATCTAAGTTACTGCAATCTCAAGGAAATCCCTAATGATATTGGTTGCCTTTTCTCTTTAACAGAATTAGATCTAAGTGGAAATAATTTTGTTTGCCTTCCAGAAAGCATCATCAAACTATCTTCTCTAAAAAACTTGTGGTTGAATTGTTGCATGCGTCTTCAATCATTGCCAAATCTTCCATCAAGTATTATACAAATTGAGGCTAGTGGTTGTATCTCACTAGAAATGTTACCAAATCTAGTAAAACCAAATGATTCATGGGAACCATCTCTCTTTCTTGAGAATTGCTTCAAATTGGTTGATAATCAAGGCATCATTGACTTGTTCTTTACAGTGACAAAAAAATCCCTTCAGGTCTCTCTCTCTCTCTCTCTCTCTCTCTCTCTCTATCTGTGTGTGTGTGTGTGTGTGTGTGTGTGTTCTAAACATCATGCTTTGAATGTTTCAGGGAATCTCTCCTCGATATTCTAGATATGAAATTGTTCTTCCAGGAAGTGAAATTCCGGAGTGGTTTCGTCATCAAAGCATAGGGGGTGAAGTGAATATAAAAGAACCTTCTCATTTGTGTAATGAGTGGATGGGAATTGCTGTTTGCGTTGTGTTTTGTTCGTCTGGACTTTCACGTCACCTAATTGACGACCAGCTTGGACTTCAATTTTATTTGAAAACCAAAGGAAATGACAGAAATCCTCTACTAGGCATTAGCGATATTCCTGAGGTTTTATCAGATCACCTTTGGCTACTTTATATGTTTCCTCAATGCTACAACAAGCCTTCAAAAAAATTATCGTGGGAATGTGATGCGGAAGGATTCAGTCAGATTGGCATTAAAATTCAAACCTTTAATCCAGGCTTGGTGGTGAAGAAGTGCGGGCTTCGTTTGGTATACGCAAAAGACATTGAAGATCTCGACCAAACTATGGGTCAAAGTAGCAACTACATCACTTCTTATGAGGGCTTGGATGTTCCCCATCATAATCTAGACAATTCCACAGTGGTAGTGGAAGGTATCAAAATCAAGCAAAGCCGTGTTGATTATGATGGGACTGGGCCCAGTGGGGAAGGAGGTTTTATTGATGTACCAAACTCAAAAAGGATTGAAAGGCCAATAGAATTTACAACCCATGGTAACTCTGATTCTGAGGAGTCAAGTGAGTACTTGGAATGTGATGAGGAGCTAAGTGATTGGCCGGAATCTAGTGAAAGTGACCTGGAAGGTTGAGGGAATTTGACAAATGGATTCAAATACTCTGTAAGTCAATGAATCCAAACTAATTCCTATTTTTTCTCTACCTATAAGTCGTTGTCTTTCTTCTTAATTTAATTTAAGTTTTGTTGGTTTATGCATTATCTTTTTTTCCTTTCCTTTAATATATACTTGTAATGTTGTCTTATTGTTTAATATTAAATTCTAAAAAGTATTTTGCTAACTGCAGCTTAGCATCATAATTTGCACTTATTCCAACTCTCCCCATACTTCGAAAGTGACTAGGGTTATTTTGGTTGGAGTGATTTAATCCAAAAGCAAAATTTATAAATTATAAAACAGTGTCTTATAACATAAAGTGAATAGGGTCATTTTGGTTCAGTGATTTGTGTCACTTATTTTTGCCAGTTGCTCCCTTCATGGAAGATTATTGGACTTGTTGGCAAGGAGAAACTGTCACACTGCTAGGAGACAAGAAGACAAGTGCAACTGATTGTATGACCATGATTCTCATTCTGTCATATTCAGGGGTAATTTCTGCATTCTTGTTGCCTGTACTTTGTCATTAAAAATTTTCAAAGTGCAACAATAGCATATGCATACCACTGCAAACAGTATTATTTAAGTACTATGTCATTACATATGATATATGTGAACTATTATCTAGATTGCACTCAGATAGCGATGCTAATGCAACTTGGTCACAGTACTTGAAAATTACAAGCATGAATAGTTTAGCTAGAGGTAGCATCTAGCTTCTTCCCTTTAGTAATTCCGTTTGTTAAATGTTTTCCACTTGTTTAAGAGAATAACTGACTTTTGTATTCTTCCCTTTTTTTCTTTTCATTTTTGTTTGCTATGAAATTTTTATTATTTTAAAGTAGGACAACAATTTTTAATGTTACTAAAATATTGTTTATATACATGTTAGACACTTTGTGGACATTGTTATTGTAATTGTCACAATGCAACAAACTTTAAAATCACATCGTAGTTAGTGAATGTTCCTAAACTCAAACTATGAGGAGCTTGATCATAACTTACTTTTATGAGAAATTAATTTGGAAATGCAAAATTTCCCTCTAATCTGATTAAACTTTTTTTTTTTTTTTTTTGATAAGTAATAGGACTTTTATTCAACAAGAAAAACGCAAACAGCCATTACAAGTGTTCATGATGGTGAACACAAAAAACAGCAAACAAAAACAACTGAAAACAGAATAAGAAAAGCAACTTAAGTGGCACAACTAAGGGCAGAAAAGAATTCCAAAGCAGAAGAACAGTTTGAATAACCCCAGCACTTAGCCCATTCAAAAAAAAACCTATGATGCTTGTACCTATGATTAAACTATCTTCATTAGAAACCTATGATGCTTGTACCTATATGTTAATAGATGTGAAACCACCAACTATTTAAGATGCTCTCACAGGAGACAATCTTCATAGCTAAAAGCATTAAGTACCATTTTGTTTGTGTTAGGATCTTCGAGCGTTGGCTGATTCTGTGTCAAATTTCCATGTATTTAAATCTTTCAATTTCATTGTATCTTGTATTATGGGGGTTTTATTGGTATTGAGTTAGTGAGTGGAGGGAGGCATGTGCTGAAGTTGAAGCTGAAGTCTTTCTGCTTCTCCAAAAATGAATGTGTCAAGCAAAAGTGTGGTACAAAATCAAGATTTGAAAAGCCGTTGCACAGAGAATTTTCCCCTTACTTTACTCGTACAAAAATTGATTACCTGTAAGTCATTGTCTTTCTTCTTACTCTTATTTTTGTTGGTTGCTGCATTATCTTTTTATCTTTCCTTTGGCATATACTTGAACTTATGTTTGATTTAATTTTAAATTCTAAATAGTATATTGCTAGCTGCAGCTTTTCTTCGTTATTGGCACTTATTCCAACAAAAGAATCATTAGAGATTGTTGAACTTCTTGTCTTTTTTCTTAATCAATTTACAAAAGAATCATTAAATAACACATAGTAGTTCACCTAGTTAATTTAATATGCGTATTATTAAATCTTATGGATTGGTTCAATTTGTAAAAGAATCATCCCCATTCTTGAAGCTACTCTTTTAATCCCAAAAAAGAAAAAAAAGAAAAAATAGTTTTATAAAATAAACAATGATTAGGGTAATTTTGGTTCAGTGATTTGTGTTGGTTGCCCCATTGATGTAGGATTGTTGGACTTGTTCATGAGGAGAAACTATCACGTGGCCAAGAGAGAAGACAAGTGCATGCATTTATGCTTCTGATTTTCACTTGATCTAATAGATTGTAGGGTAAAATCTGCACTCTTGTTGCCTATATGCATGCCCCTGCAAACCTTATAATTGGAATTAATTATTATGTCTTTAAATATTATATATGTGAACTCATGTATAGATCACAATTAGAACGATTAGTCTGGAAAGACATAGCATCTAGCTTCCTCATATAAGATTTTCTATGGTTTTGTAATAACCTTCAACCAAAGAAAATGCTCTTTATCTGTTTAATAGTTCAGCTGATTTTTCTATCCTTGTTTTTGTCTTTTCCTTTGAAATTTTTATTATCTTAGTGTAGTATGGCAATTATAAAAGTTATTAAAATCATTTGTATTAGCATGTTTGAGGACATTGTTACTGTATTTCTCATAATACAACAAACTTTAGAATCAAATCACAGTTAGTGAATGTTCAAATTTCAAACATTAGGAGCTTGATCCTAACTTACTTTTATGAGGAATTAATGTGGATATGCAAATCATTGACCAAATCATTCAACCAAGTTCTTGATATATCCAAATATCATCAACATTGTACATGATTGATCCATAGCATCAGTTATGTTTTTGGTAATTTTCTTAAGCTATCTTCATTAGGAATCTAAGCTTGTTCAAAGATGTGCGGTAACCAACTCTATAAAAAGCTCTCGCAGGAGACAATCTTCAAGGTAAAAAGCATTTGATTCCAGTTTTATCTATTACCAAAACAATGCTATGAACAAGTATATATTACTCGATTGTTGGACATGTTGCGATGAATCAATGATCTACCATAATAGAGCATTGAATAGTAAGTATATTTGAATGGCCTTAGCCATGTGTTGCTCCTTTTTGGCGATGTAAGGAAATCATCATACATGTCATTGTCTTATGTAATGCCTGTGTAGAAACATTGGTAAGACCTTAATAATATTGCAATCCCTTCTTTCTCTACTTTTTGTTGCTTGATATTCCCCCCCCCGCCCCACCCTTTTCTTATTCTTTTAAGACATTTAGGAGTTTCATAAGTTATATATATATATATATATATATATCAGTGTAGTTTGAAAGAAAATGGGTGCTGCGACATGAATTTCCTTATTAATCTGTAAGATTAACAGTTTAAATTTCTTTTAAAATGTAGCGGCTCTTTGATTATGTAAGTTTTTACCATAAGACTTTTGTGCTTTTGCCTCTTGATGTACTTGAAAGTTTCTCCACCTTTTTAAAAACTTTTGCGTTGAATTAAATTATTCACTCCAAGTTGTCCATGCCCATTTCAGATCATGAGCAGGCAAAGCTGACCGTGCCCATTTCACATGATGAAACAACCAAGAGACCTATCTCCAAATTGTAACTTAATTAGGTTATACCCTGTCAAAGAGACTCAAATAGAATTAGAAGTAAAAGACAACAGTAGACAGTATAGAATTCTGCCCATACAACAGACTTAACTATAAATTGCTAATCATATCATCTGGTGTGTATTCATCATTACAGTAATCGGATTCAAGCCGGAAAGCAACTGTGCTGACAAGGTTGAAAATTGGAGAAGGTAGCCTACTTGGATTGGTAAGGCCTCCTGTTCTAGTTTTTACTGTTGTTTTATTATATCTAGAATTTAAGTTTTCTCCAAAACTTTCTAATTAGTTTTGTTATTTAGACTGATGCATTATGTTTCATAGTGGCAAGATGCTACGCTTTAACAATCATTCTTTATATATATATATATATTTATTTATTTATTTATTTATAGGCCTTCTTTTTTGAAGTATTTACATTTTTTTGTATTATATTTTGGGATATCCTTAAGGAAGTTGAAACAATCTGCTTCTGTTAATTAGTATTTGAAGTTAGCTTCTTTGACTTGGAAACAGGACCTGGTTAGGGAGCTATACTCTCCTGAAGTGGCTGCTCAAATTTTAACTACCTGTATCTGAAGGTGAGGAGTTACTGATACACTGATATGGCCTCATGTAACACATGCACGATATTTGATCAAAATAGCCTGCAATGCTGCATGCATTGGAAGTAAGGGATCACGTAATGGATTCTCATCAGAGTTTCATGGCTCCTAGATGGAGAAATCTGTGGAGCTTGAAGCTTTCTTTGAATATGTGTTTTTGTGTGGAAGTGTTGGCAAGAGTACGTGGCCACTAAAACAGATTAGTAGAAATGAAACATAGTGGATTATACTAAGTATGCTTTGATTATTTATTCCCAAAGTGCAGTCTTGCTCGGTCTGTATGGTTTGGGTCAGATTTGACCCATAGAACCAATTTCATTTTGTCCTTCCTCTTTGTAGCAATGGTTGGCTCAATAGATGGAGGATCCAGACTTTCATAAACTAGAATATTCTCTAGATTGTTTTTCATAATCGCTGCTGTAAAGTGAAGTTTACAAGTGCAAAACAGTCTGCTTATGAAGTGCTAATGCTCTAAATCTTTTGTTTTGCAGGTATTCAAAAGCCTATGATATACAACTGGTGGATCAAAGTAACTGCAGGAGAGTGAGTACCAGCGCTAGTGTATCTAGTTGTGGAGGAGTTACTAACAGTTGAGGAGCACTAGCAGAGAGATTGCAAATGGATTGGTTTTGTCCCTATGCAGCAAAATCAAGTTTTGGCAGGAATAATTATTGTAGTCTGTTGTAGTTTCTGCCATTTGCAACTGAATGGAAGCTCAATCCCCGACCGTTCAAAGTGCATTAACAAAGGCTGATTGAAGACCACTAGTGCATGGAAGTTGGAGAACGCTAGTGGTTCATATATGCTGTGCTTAGGGGAGTCACTGCAAAGGCTATGGCCCTGCTTGCTTCAAAGTCTTATGAACATCTTTTGGGGCTTGTAACTTTACTACCAGCCAACTCTTACTGCATTTTTGTACCAAAAAACCAAAGGCAGAAAAAAAGGCTATCTTTGCACCTTTTTTGGACTAATTTATGCCAAACGTCTGCATGCAATTTATTAACATTTTAAGATAGGAATTAAAATTTCTCTTACTTGTTCAATGTTTTGGTATACTTTATTGTTTTTATTTTCTCCCACAATGCAAAATATTATATTTTTTCTTGACAGCATTTGTGTCTTATGAGTGGCATTAAAGAAATTTCCAATAGAAAAACTTAGCTCAAATTGGTTAAGAGGTTGCTGATGAGAAGATAAATAAATTAAGAATACCTTCTCTTGTTTGGTAATGGAAGGAAGAAAATTGCATAATGAATTCAAATTTAAGAAGATCTAGTCTTTTCGAGTATATAATAATGAATTTCTACTCTGCAACATTGGTTTCAACCAGGGCTAGACACAACATATATAGTGGTAGAGAATTCAATCACACACAAGCATGATAGGAAAGTTCATTAGTGACTGCCTTTTTTCTTTTTTCTTTCTTTTTTAGCAAATACGACGAGCTTTCTCTTCCTGTCCTATCCCAAGCGATTTCTGGGCATTTGCAATACATTCTGGATCTGCAATGCTACACATCACATAAACTATATTATAAATCCAATATCAGCTAGCCTGTTACAGTCATCAATACATTAATGGAAGGAAAAATGTCAAAGGTTTGATCACATGACCTAATCCTCAATGAACTTGGATGCAATCATATGCCCAAGATTAAATATTGATTGAGAGGTTCAGGTGCAATGTCAGCCAATTCTGAGCTTAAAAGTTTTACAAGGTAAAATACTTGATTGGACATTGAGAATCTCTATAAACCAATTATATTTTAATATCTATTTAGTAATTTGCTGGTCATATATTTATTTGAGATATAGACAGACAAATAACTATCTCCCTGAATTTATATTTCTGTCCAAAAGATGTAGGAATCAAACCCATTAAAACTTTTATTTCCAATGAAATTATAGACTTGAAAACCCCAAATGCATTAAAAATGGTTCAGAAGCTTCACAAGCATACTCATTATGATGCAGATATACCACAACTCTAGGCTCAGTGAAAAGGGAAGGGGGCGGGGACTAAAAAGGAATCCTCAAAACTATTTAAGAGTGACAATGTTGTCTTGTTATATAGAAATTGTACTATTTCCATCTTCTCTGCTACCCATAAAATGCACAAAGAGATCAAAACTTATCAAAGAACTGAGTGAAAATGCGTGTGAAGAAGTTCAAGTTACGGGAAACATTGTAGGCCATGGCAGGTGGAAGAGGTTTCACGATGGTGTCAATACCGAATACTCGTTGAAGAAACTGCATATACAAAAGAAGTATTATATCTCAAACTCAATTATGAATGGATTTAGATGGCCCGCCCCCAAGGGGGAGGGACCTTAAGAAAATAGAGGAGTAAAGATATCATTGAGAACCAAATAAACAAAGACGTAAACTAGTAAACTGTTAACCTCAAGCGGTGAATGACGCATAAGCTATAAAAATGTCAATTGACAGGAAAACAGAACATGCTATAATTTCAGTAATCTACAATCATGGAAGATTCAAATATATAACCACACTTCATGAAACTGAGGCTTCAATCATATTAACAGCCAACCAATACTGTCAATAAAAAATAAATAAATAAAAGGAATTCTGCCCGAAGAAAACAAAATAGCATAATTTCCAAATCAAATTGAATACATAAAAGACAAAGCATCTTACGACTTCCAGAACATGATAACGACTGACAGTCTCATCAGTAAACCTGGTCTCACTCTTTGCTGAAGATGGGCCATTTTGGCAATATTCACTTACAGGAAATCCACCCTAGAAGATGCAAGCTATAATGGTCTTCTAACACTATAATGGTCTCTCCCTCATTTATGCTAGTGAGTTAGAAGCCGAAACTCTTTTAAGTGGTCTCTCTATTGTGGACAGAAAAAAGTGCTGTCTTTTGCAGAAGACAAGGGTATTGGATACAGCAAGTCCTGAAATTTTAGATACGGGAACACAATCATCAAGAAACAAAAAGAAAAACCACAAAATAGAGACCTGGTAGTTACCTCGACAAGGGAATCATCGATCGTCGTCGTCTTGGAACTCTTCTGTGGCTTCCTCTTCGCCGCTCCATGCCGCCGATGACATCAACTTCTTCTTCGCTGTTGTCATTGTCATTCAATTGCGTTTACAGAGAGAGGGGATAGTGTTGACTCGGAATACGTTATAGAAAGAGTTATTACCGCGAGATTTGTATGGTCGTTACAGCTATATAAGTGGCCTTTTGGTAAACCTATTGTAACGCATTCTGTATCACATACGCTAATATGAAAACCAAAGTGGACAGAATGGACCGAACAGTATTGAAGTGGACTGATTAGGACAGAATAGACCAGAGTAGACTGAATATAGAGCAAAGTGGACTAAATAAGACTGAACGAACAGAAATAGATTGAATAGGACTGAAAAAGCCTGAAGTGAGTTCAATTGGTCAATAGTTTGATCCATTAAAATGTAGGCTTAATAAGTCTCTATATAATTTAAAAAGTCATGATATTTGAAATATCCTAAAATTGCACAAAAAAATATTTTGTTTTTATTTTAGGGTCAAATACACCGTTGGTCTAAACTTTATAGCCCATAAACAATTTTAGTCTATAAAATTTAAAATGATTGCTTTTAGTAAAATGACATGACCAAACTAAAAAACATAGCATGTACATGATTGTCTTAGGTTTGAGAAACTTTTTATTCTATGTTGACCTCATCAAGTTGAGAAATTTCTCATCCAAGCTAACATAACCCAAAATAGCTTTAAAATTCAACTCAACCCAACCTGTAAGGGTCAAATTGGAGCCATTTGGTTTGGTAAGGTCTAATAAAATAATATCATTGAATCACTTAAATTCATTATTGAAAAAAAATTACAATATAGCCAAATATTTGAATTATATTAAAAAAAAAAACTATCAAAATATTAAAATAAATCAAACTATATAAATTATACCAAGTCTCTAAATCTAAAATGAATCAAGTTAACAATTTTAAAATACATAAATTTTTTTAAATTATTAAAAAGGAGTTGTGCTATTTGAGTTGAAATGCTAATTTGAACCAAACCCAAAATTACCAACATCAATTGGGAATTTGACTAGTCTCACCTCATTGGGTTTAAGAGATTGCAAAAATCTCATGTCTCTACCTAGCACATTTTTTAATATGAAGACGCTTGAAAATGTCAATCTTTCCGGATGCTCAAAACTTTGCAAACTACTAGAGAACTTGGGAACGGTTGAAAGTGTAGAGAACGTTGATGTGAGTGGAACTGCTACAAGACTTATGCCTTATTCTAATGCTCCTTTTCAAATGCTTAAAAAACTAGTTTTTGGTGGATTTAAGGCGAGAAGTCCCGGTCCCATGAGCTTGTTATCACCTTCTCTACCGGGTTTGTGTTCTTTGACCAATTTGGATCTAAGTTATTGCAATCTCAAGGCAATCCCTAGTGATGTTGGTTGCTTATTCTTTCTAAAAAAATTAAACTTAAGTGGAAATCATTTTGGTTGCCTTCCGAAAAGCATTTCTCAATTATCTAATTTGATTATTTTGCGCGTGGAGAATTGCAAGAATCTTCAATTATTGCCAAAGCCTCCATTAAATATTTGTTATATTTGGGGATATGGTTGTACCTCACTGGAAACAGTACCAGATCTATTGAAACTAAATTCTTTAGGTAATCGAGCGCTACTCCTTTCGAATTGCAGTAAATTGGCTGACAAACAACACTTCATCCACTTGTTTTTTGCAGTGATTAGAAAGCAACCTCTCTCTCTCTCTCTCTCTCTCTCTCTCTCTCTCTCTCTCTCCTTCTTAGTTCTAAATAACATGTGTGGTATGTTTCAGGGACTCTTTATTCACAACAGATTTGACATTGTTATTCCTGGAAGTGAAATTCCAGAGTGGTTTAGACATCAAAGAATTGGGAATGAAGTTAGTATACAAGAACCTTATTCTATTTTGTGTAATGAGTGGATGGGGATTGCTATTTGTGTTGTATTTTGTTCTCTTCCACGTCACCAAATCCACAAAGAATGTTCAATTTCCTATTATTTGATAGCCAATGGGAAAGAAATGACTTACGGACCGCACACTAACAATATTGTTCCTTTATCAGACCATATTTGGCTAATTTATTTGCTTCCTTAATTCTTCGAGTGGAAGGAGTTAGACATAAAATTAGTGTGGGAATGTGATGCAAATGGATTCAGTTAGATTGGGGTTAGAATTGATGGTAGGGGCTTGGATGTGAAGAAATGTGGGTTGCAATTGGTATACAAGAAAGACATCGAAGATCTTAATTGAATATGACTCAAAGACATCATAATTTCGACAATTCGATGACGGCAGCGGAAGGTTACAAAGTCAAATGAACCCGAGATGACTATGATGAGGCTGGAAGCTCTAATAATGAACCTCACCCAAAAAGGATTGAAAGACTCACAGAATTTATGGCTCACAGTAACTCAGACAATGAGGAGTCAAGCGAGTACAAAGAATGTCGTGAAGAGCCAAGTGAAAGTGACCTTGAAGGTTAATCAACTTTTTTTCCTGTATCATTGTCTTTCTTCTTAATCAACTTTTTCATGTGTGCATTTATTAATGGATTGCCTACCATATGTTTGATTAGATTTGTCAATGAGACTCCAAGCAATTTGACTAGGACGAACAAAGAATTGCAACAAAAAGCTTCTTGTTCTTGTTTAAATAGCAAAAGAAATAATCTGCTTGAAAGCAAGTATACATCAAAACTGGAAAGTTTTTGCTGCCAAACATACTGGTTTATTGTCCTATCTTATGTTGTTTCTTTCCATTTAAAGTTAAACTTCACACCCTCAGATTTCATTAAGCATAGAAACTCCACAAAGTGAAACACACATACTGAATCGGAAGAAAAATGAATGGAGAGGATAGAGAATTAGAGAGAGGCAGAGAAATTTGAGAGTGAGGTCTTGCAGAGTTCCCTCTCATTTGCTCGACAAAAATGCCCTCAGTAACACTGCCACATCGTCTCGTTTCTACCAACCCAAGTCCACAAGTTTTCTGTCAAGGGGGTGGAGGCATCTCTGAACTCTTTGTCGCTATTCTTGACTTGGACCCATACTTTGGGTGGCAGAATCAAAATCTTAGATTTGTGGATGTAATGTCCAGAATTTGGACTCTTAGCTATGCCATTTCAAATCTCATACCCCTATGCACATTGCGGATCTATTGCCTCATCAAATGTCTTCCCTTCTACATTGACACTAGGTCCGCGCCACCATTCCACATGTTTTGCAAAATCTCGATCTAACCATTACTAAACCATTGGTGGGGCTGCCTTTCTGTCTCTTCTCTACAATGTTAGTGTCTCTGAGTTTGATAGGTAATATTTTTCTCAATCCTCCTGCTTCTGCGTTCCCAAATCTAAGGATAGTACTTAGATCAGCAGAGTTTGCAAACTCTGAATCTCTCCCCACCCTTCTCACTGCCCTAACTGTCTTCATTTTAGAAATTCACAAGCTCAACCTCATTTTGTTTGCATGACATGTTTTTCAAAATGAATAAAGTAGAATTCCATGAATTTATGATTTCAATTGAAGAAAAATTTCAGAAATGTAGTAATGTCACTAATGAAAATCTCTATCTTTTATCTCAAATATAAAAAATATAAAAAAAAAAAAAAAAAAAACACTAATGAAAAAAATACTACGAATAATAGATTGTACCTAACACAAAGTACAAAATGGCCTTAGCCATTTGCTTCCATTGTTAGGAAAACATCTTACACCTCATCATCCCACGTGATGCTTGTGCAGAGGCATGGTTGACACCTTATATTTGAATTTCAATTAAACGTGTCATATCTTTTTCCTATGCATTTTGTAAATTATATTTTCTTTTTTTCTTTATTTAGTTTCCCCCTGGATTTTATTTTCGTACATTCAGGAGTTTAGTACATATAACGTCAATTTAAATGGAAAGTGTGGTAGCCTATAACTGCTATTGCAATGTTGATCTGTGTTATTAATTGTTTAAACTATTTTATACATAACGTTTCTCGTTATTATGGAAGTTTTCACAATATGACTTTTGTGCTTTGGGCTCACTACTCACTTCCACGCCTACTTTGTTTAAACAATTGAGTTGTTAACCTCACTGCAAAACCGAGGATGTGCATGCTTGCACTTCACTATGTCTCTTTGATTCCAATACCCAATGCCCATTCTTAAATTTAACAAGAAATTAGTAGAGTAGTACAAGTTGTTGTTTATGATTCTTCTTCTTTAAAACATGAATAGCCCACCACGGAAGTTCCTGTTTTGAATTTAACGGCCCTTTAAGTTAAATGGTACCGCTTTTCAAATTTAATGGCACGACGGCGTTTTGTTTTCAGTTACTTCTATTATTTTACGAAACCACATCGTTTTGTCATTCAAGAAGAAACGCCATTCCATTGATTGAAACTGTTCACTTTAGTAGTCGTTGGTCCTTGCCAGATGTCAATGCCTCATTGGCTCCACATTATTTGTAAATTCTATTAGTTCTGTCAAGAGTTACAACTGCTAGTTTGTTAGTTATATAAACAGATCTCTGGTTGTAATCGACATAAAATCTCTGTTGCTTTCTCTCTCTGTTTTCAAACTTTTTTTTTTTACTTTGTTTATTGTGAAATTCAATAAGTGAGAACACTGAGGAGTTTCAATTCAAGGTTTGGAAACATAACTAGTGGTAGAGGATCATAATTTACTAAGATAGTAGTTGTACATGTGCAATTATTCTTTGTGATTATGAAAACTCAATGCGATAACAATTTCGAGTTTTCTTAATGAAATGCAACAATTTATGTTGCAACAATGTAATTTTGAGATACTGTTTGGCTTTAATGTGTTTTTCCTGTTTTCATTTTAAGTGATTTAATTAAGAAGATCATGTAGTCATTTGAACTCTTGTTTATAGCTGTTATTACTATTATCATGAAAAGCAACATGCTGTAGGAACGGTATTGCATTAGAGGCAGAAAGAGTCTAGTTTTCGATAATCGAAAGAGTCCAGTACTGTTATTGCTATTACAGTGGTTGATTATGAAGTTCATGAATGTGAACTAAACATGATAACATTTATAGGAACCTCTTAAAGTGGACAATATCAGAGGACTAATGAACCCCCAAAGAGGTTGGTTTAATGGTGTTATCTTCTCCGCAAGTGACGACATCGCATTCACATCTGCTTTGGTGAGCAGAAGCTGGTCGGCAAGAGCAGTTCCTGGCTTGTGCACTCGCTGGAAAGCTTGCTCCGCAATTGATTTGGGCACATGTGCCCGGTACAATAATCTGTTCGCGGCAACGAGGCCGATCATCGCCTATAAAATCAGATTCAAGAGATAAATATAGACACATTATTTTTGCAAATAGGGGTAGATATATGTATCATTTGAGTAATTAATCGTTCATGAATTTCTGTAAAATTGAGGTGACAAAACAAAGCTTAAATTTGACAAAAATATCAAAATAGCTTTACCTTGAGAAAGGTGAAGTAGACTTGATACAAGAACAAAAGAAACCACGACAAAGACAGCCAACTTGTTCATGTTCTCCTCTCTGTGTGTCTCTCTCTTTAATACTCTTTTTGGGTTACAATGGTAGATATTTGTATGAGCATGGCAATATTTATATATAGAACAGTTTGAATGACTTATGGAGTAACAGCATTATCCATAGACAATTAATTATATGGTGGATATGGCAATAATGGTCAGGTTAATTACCTAATTTGGAGTATGGGATATGCTGAGGTTTTACATAATAGAAGACAGACCATGCTGATAAATAAGAGGAAATTATCGTTACAACTCAACAAGCTAACTAGAATAAATTATTAGGGATCAAATGACATAATATCAACATTGGATTTTTTTATTATTTATTTAAGGAAATCAACATTGAATTTTGATTCCCCTCAAAAAAAAAAAAAACATTGAATTTTGATGATGAATTTCTCCACCTGTCATGATAACTCATAACTTTTAAATGTCACATAAAGAAATAATATTAATAAATGTATTAAAAGTATGAGATAGTATATGTGCACAACAATATCTATATTTCAATTCTTATTACTAACCACTGCATACCCTTGGTGCGATAGTCACTCCACAAGTACTTGTGGTGTACTTGTGGTGGATGTGGGGGGCAAGAGCCGGGATTCAAGTCTCTAGAAGAGAACTTCACACACATATACACTTATATTAGGCTAGAGTAGAATTTCTATCTTGTATAAAAAATAAAAAAAATAAAAAAAAAATTCTTATTACTAGCTTTCGATATCATAAATGTTGATTATCCATCATAATTAATACATAATGGACAGGCACACACAACAATATTTATATTTATATTCTTATCATTAACTTTCAATATCATAAATGTTAATTATCCATCATAATTAATATCACTCTCTCTCATATGTTTTGTGACTTTAGCATTACTCTTTTCCATATATATAATCATAAAAGTTGGATTCTAAAATTGGCAATGAAATGATGTGTCCCTTAATCAAGAAATACAACAATGATGCAAGCCATTTTTTAAAATGATACAAACTTACAACTTTATATGGCAAACAACAATTTATACATATCATACATGTGTGACACATTTTACGTTTATTACTTATTTATCATTTAATTATAGAGTAATGAGTCTCCTTAATTACTCCTAAATAAATGAGTTCGTTTAAATGTATACCATCCCATTTTAAAATTGCTCTTAAAAAGCTTGTCAAAACTCATTTATTCCTTCCCATTGTTATTTGAATTATTACCTATTAGAGACAATTAATTTCTCCCCATAAATATTTTTACAATGCAAGTAAAAAATGAAAAAAAAAAAAAAAATCACTTACTTTGGTAACCATTTGAGGTCCCATTAACGTTTTATATCCTTCAGATAAAATGATAATGAAAAATATAAAATAACAAATCAGTTTATTTTTTGTTATCATTTGAAGTCAACATTCTTTTATTTTAAAAAAAAAAATCATGTCAACATAACGGTTTTGTAAAATTCTTAAGCTGATATATGTTTTATAGTTATATATTAAAATAATAAAATTGTTTTATAATAGCTAAATAACCTAAATTATATAAGTTTGCCATATGGAGTTGTAATATCAATTTTATTGTGAACTTCGTTGTTGCAATACCTAAATTACTGATTGTCATATAATTTTACAATTTACATATAGTGTACATCTTAAAGCTTTACATGGTCTAAAGTGATTCATTAAGGGCGTCAAACTGAAACAATTTAAAATTTCACGTGTTTAATTCAAACTTTTAAAATTTAGAGACTAATTGACGCAATCCTTATATATAAGAATTGCATCAATTACCAATCCTTTAACAAAGAGTAGCCATTTAGTGCAAAGCATGTGTAGTAACTTGGCACAACTAATGCTTCTACTTCTAGAATCCAACCTTTATTACATAGAATATGATATAATATTTTCTGGTCATGAGTTTATATAATATTAATTGTATTGTGAGTGTTTTGATGATAACAACTTAATAACTGATTATTAATATTTATATAATTTTATAATTCTCATATAATGTACTAGAGCTCTTATAATTTAGTATTGGAGGGTTTTTTTTTTTTTTTTTTTTTTTTTGTATTTAGATAAGTTTTAGTAAAGATAAAAAAAAAAAAAAAGGATTAATTTAGTCACATTTTATGTGAATTTTCTGTTACTTTTTTCCGTTAATAGTGACTCATTGAGGATGTGAATTGAAACAATTTAAAAGTTCATGCATTTTATTAATACTTAGTTCAATTTGAAACCACTCCAAACTGTAGGAAAATTATTTTAGTTGCAAAATTCTTTACTGAATGGGTAGCCATTTGGAAGTAAGGAAAGTTTAGTTACGTTGTGTAGAGTGAAGATAGCCATGCGAAAGCATGATCTAGTACCCATCTTTTTTTAAAAAGTATACAATGAATTAGACCAAATGGACTGAATTAGACCGAATTGGGCTGAAGAACCAAGGTGGACCCAATGGACCGAAGTGGACTGATCTAACTGACGTGGACTGAAGTAGACCAGATAGACCTAATTATTAGATGAGTTGGACCGAATGGATTGAATAGACCTAAGTGGATGGAACAAGGCCGAATTGGACCAAAATAGACCGAAGTGGACAGAATGGACCAAATCAAACTGATTTGACTGAAGAAGACCGAATGGACCTAATTGGACTGAGCTTAACCGAACTAGATTGAATAGACCGAATGCCGATTTATAATTATCATAGCCAAGATTGTGTTTTGATATTAATTCAAATTCTTACTTCCAAAATAACAAGTATTAATTCAAACAAAAATCAATCTAAAGCAGAGAGAGAGAGAGAGAGAGCACTTTTTCAAGAGAGAATGTGAGAGAGAGAATAACAAGAAATTTATAATATATA
This sequence comes from Quercus lobata, assembly GCF_001633185.2. NCBI lineage: Eukaryota > Viridiplantae > Streptophyta > Magnoliopsida > Fagales > Fagaceae > Quercus > Quercus lobata. The sequence goes on along the minus strand of NC_044912.1, from coordinate 735,082 downwards.
TAAAAATAAAAAAATTAAAAAAAAAAGATGAAAAGAAAAAGAGTAAAAAAAAAAAAAGTAATAAACACTAAATTATCCAAGTCATCTATATACTACTAATAACAGGATTTCTTTAAGTTTCATTATTTTGTGCACTAAATTATCCTCAACAAATTCTTAAAGTCTCTAAAATACCCCTATCTTTTAGTTAAATAATTTTAAATTAAAAAAAAAAACTGGTTAAAAGAGTAATTTATTGTTCCTAAGTTTTAGACTTTTTCCTTTCTCTTCTCCATTTTGCCTAAAAATTAGAACACAATTTCTATCTCACTTTTAAACCATTATTCCACATTACTTTACCTATTTCTTAAAAAAAAAAATTTACATTGTTATTTATATATGTTTTTTGCTTTCTCAATATATACGTATTTTAGAATGATTGCTTTTCTTATTTGAATTCCAATGCCTCTATTTAACAAATTACAAATTAAACCTAAAATAACGAAAATTACAAATTAAATACCAAAATTAATAAATTACAATAATTAAATAGTAAATTGTGTCCTAAATCATCCTCACTTTCTCCATTCTTGTATGTAAGAAGATCACACTTTGAAGTGGAAGAATGAATAAAGAATTTGGATTGAAGAAAGACATGTTTTAAGAATTTCGTTTGAGTGAAATGCAGTTCTGCTCAAGCAGATGACAGTTGGACCAAAAACAAACTTTCTTTTTGATTTTTTTTTTAAGGTAGTTCGCTTGAGCAGACAAATTAACTGTTCCTATAGAATTTTACCGAAAAAGAGCTAAAAGTGATTATTCTTTGTTAATAATGGCTAGTAACTTTCATGATATAATTTAAAGGCTATCTCTTTACTATATCCCTTAAAAAAAAAAAAAAAAACTCTCTTTACAAGTGACCATTAATTGGTGATTCAAAAGCCATTGCGTAATGGTAATGTTAAGAGCAAGGTGCCTCCTTTTCGTTATATTTTAAACTCCTTTTTTTTTGTCAGTTTAGGAATTAGAAAGGCTCCTGGTTTTTAAGGTGCAGCATAAAGTTAATGGATTTCCCATCGTATGTTTGATTTGAACTGCCAATGGGACTACAAATTACAAACAGTCTGACTTGAAAGAACAAAGAATGGCAAGAAAAAGCTTTTTGTTGGTGTTTTAAAGGCAGAATAAATCATGTGCTGGAAAGTAGGTAACCCTCAAAACTGGAAATCTTTTATAAATTCTCAGTTGATACCAAGAGACTAGTAAAAATCATGTGATATTAATAACTGTGTTATACATTCGCATTAGATACCAATGGACTAATACTAGTATGAATGAATTCACATTTAAAGAACAAAAGGGTGTTCGAAGAATGATCCCTTTATGTTTGATCTGATTCCTACAATTAAATAGGCCTAGATATTAGTTTCGATTGGTAAGCATTGTATATAGTTGATGTCACAACAGCTCTCCCATCTTATGAATGTTCTTTTCTCCCAGCTCTCATTTTCAATTGTTTTTCCTAGAAGATGCCTCTAAATTGAGATAAGCATTGCTTGGGTTAATTATTGCCTTAATACTAACATACCTTGTGGATTAAACAATGCTCACCTACTCTGTTTAAAAAAAATGAGTAGGTGTGGTGGGAAACAAAGTCTCTTTTTCTCTTTCGTTCCAATCCGTTTTCTTTTTAACATGCAATTGCATAAGATAAACTAAATCTAGCTTTGCTTTTTTCCTTTTGTTTTGTTTTGTTTTGTTTTGTTTTCCTCATAGATTTGATAACTTTGAGTCCACCTTTTGACTGGAAGATGCCTAGAAGGAGAGGATGTGTATGCTCAACCCTGTAAAGAACAAATGGGTGTTTGGTAAACATTGTTAATGTATCAAAGCTGCTCTCTTATCCTATGAAGGTTCTCTTCTCCCTGTTCTCATTTTCAGTCATTTTTCCTAGAAGATGCCTTTGAATTGAGATAAGCATTGCTTAGACTAATTATTACCATAATAGTTACATGGTTCGTGGGGCCAAGCAATGCTTATCCTTATTTTATTTTATTTACAAATATAAATCTAAGTTATTGTATATGACTTGTTTGAATTGAGATGACCACTTGCACACCTACTCTGTTTAAAAATTGAGTCTCTTATTAACATGCAATTACATAAGATAAACTACATCTGCTTTGTGTTTTTTTTTTTTTTTTTCCTTATGGATTTGGTAACTTGGATCCGCATTTTGACTGGTGTTGACAGCCACTTTTGACAAAAGGCCCACCAGTAGAAGAAACCCAACAATATGAAGAAAATGAGAGGAGAAAATAATAAAGCAAGCCCAGCAAGCAGGAATGGCAAGATTGACAGCTAGCAGACCCCATAAGAATAAAAAGAGGTAAAGAGGGAGTAAGTGGGCCAAGGAAGCTCAAGAAATGAAGTAGCAAGCCCATGGGAATAATAAGAGGTAGAGAGGGGCTAAATGGGCCGTGGAAGCCTAGGAAATGAGTTAGTAAACTCAATGGGTTGGCCCAAAAGCCAATAAGCCCAAATAGTAATAAGAAGTAAATATGTGGTAATAGGGCCGAGGAAGCCCAAAAAATTTAGCAAAAAACCCATGAGTGTAAAAGAGGTAAAAAGGTAGTAAATGGGTTGAGGAAGCCTGAAGAATAAAGTAATAAAATGGGTTGGTACAACAAGAATGTTTGCCAACAAAGCCCAAGAGAGGTAAAGAAGTGAAAAGTAGGCATGGGAAGCCTTGAGCAGAAAATTTACAAGGAAGTGGCTAGGTAGCCGGCAGGCTAGTGGCTAGCCTTGAAAGAACACCCATAAGGAGCCGAAATCATATAAACCACATCACACATTAAAAAATCAGCTATTCTATAACAATCATCAATGCATTAATGGAAGGGAAACATGTCAAAGGTTTTATCACATGACAAAAATTTTGTTTTTGACTTTCAAAGAACTTGGGTGCAATCATGAGACCAAGATTAGCTTCTTCTTCTTTTTTTTTTTTTTTTAAATAATCATGAGATCAAGTTAACAATTGTTTGAAAAGATCAAAGCAAAATATAGAATCAAGTTAAATGTCTACCAATTCTAAGTTTAAAAGTTTTGCAATGTAAAATACTTGATTGGACATTGAAAATCTCTCTAAACCAATTGTATTCCTTGAATTTATATTTCTTAGTCCTAAAAGATGTAGGAGTCAAGCCCATTGTAACTTCTAGTGAAGTTATAAAAGGAAGACTAGGAAAAAGAACCCTCAAAAGTAGTTAAGAGTGACATCATTATCTTGTTCTATAGAATTTGTAAAATATCCCATCTTCTTTGCTACCCATAAATGGCACAAAGAAATCAAAACTCACCAAAGAACTGTGTGAAAATGCACGTGAAGAAGTTCAAGTTGTGGGAAACATTATAGGCCATGGCAGGCGGAAGAGGTTTCACAATGGTGTCAATGCTGAATACTCGTTGAAGAAACTGCATACGCAAAACTCAAAAGAAGTATCATATCACAAACTCAATTATGAACGGACTTAGATACAAAATTATACCAGAAAAGAGGAGTAAGGTTATTAGTGAAAGCAAAACAAACATAGATGTAAACTATATAATTCCAAGCAATGAGTGATGGATAGGCTATAAAAGCGTCAATCAACTGAAAATCAGAACATGACAATAAAGACAATATCAATTAGTTGATATACATCCTACAGACATGCCCTTGCCAATAAAAACAACATGGATATTGATGGCGTTCACACACACACACAAAAAAAACCCTTAATCGAATTTCAGTGATCTACATCATGGAAAGAAGTCACAAATATGTGACCTCACTTCATAAAACTGAGGCTTCAACCATATTAAGAATCAACTATATGAGGCCTCAATAATAAGAGGCTTCAACCTCATGTTAATTGCCTTACCACTTATAAAAAAAGCTTAAACGATTAAGAAATAGTAGATTTAATCATTTGACCATTATTACAACACTTTCTCTCACGTGTGAGTCTATACTCCCCTTTAATATGTAGAGCCCAGATTTGATTTTGAACTTTTTTTAATTGAGAGGGTAGAACAAAGATAGGGTTCGAACTCAAGACCACCTAATTTGATACTATAGTAAACTATCAAATGTCCCAAAAGCTTAAATTGTTAGAAAATAGTGAGCTTAATCATTCAACTATTACTCTAACCGTTTGAAACAAAATGACCTGCCATGGTCTATCAACTTGAAACTCTATATTGGATAAAAGTTCTCATCCACTACAAGAATCAATTTCTTCTTTCTTTCCTTCTGCTTTCAGTTTTCTCTGCTGGGTAGAAGTTATCAACCACTACTACAATGGGTTATCCCCAGTTGTATTTCTAATTTGGTTTATTATAGTAATACTGAGGTTTTGAGTAGTTTAACCCAGAGATATCATAGAGTTGCAACACATTGGCCAACTAGTAGGAGCTCACATTCCCAATTTATCCTTAAACAAATTAAAAATCTCTCTATAAAAAGTCTAGAATACTCTGGAAAACTGAGATTTTATTGATTGAGAGAATGAATACAAGCAACTGCCTCTAACTTCTCAGTCCAAAAGGTAACTGCTCTGTAAAGGAATAAATAAGATCTTCAAGATGTGGCATTGCCTCAATTACTTCCATTAATTCTGTGCTTGCCCAATTAGACTCTGCTACTGAAGCTTCAGTACTGCTACTCCTCTCTGCTACTTGAGGCCAGCTGTGATGCTCTTGCCTTTATTTAAACAATTGAATGGTTGACCTCACTGCAAAACTAAGGATGTGCATGCTTGCACTTAATTATATCTCTTTGATTCCAAAGCCCAATGCCCATTCTTAAATTTAACAAGAAAATTAGTAGAGTAGTACTAGTAATTGTCTAGGATTCTTCTTCTTTAAAACATGAAAAGCCCACCACCGAAGTTCCTTTTTTGAATTTAACGGCTCTTTGAGTTAAACGGCACCTCTTTTCTTATTTATTTCCACGACGACGTTTTGTCTTCGGCTGCCACTGTTATTTTACGAAGCAACATTGTTTTGTCATTGATGGTCCTTACCAGATGTCAATCCCTCATTGGCTCCACGTTATTTGTAAATTCTGTTAGTTCTGTTAGAGTTACAGCGGTTAGTTTGTTAGTTATATAAATAGATCTCTGGTTGCAATTGTTATCGAGTGATTTTTATTTTTCCTCAAATCAAATTTTCTGTTGCTTTCTCTCCCTGTTTTCCCTCTTTTTCGTTTTCCTTTGTTTACTGTGAAATTCAATAAGTGAGAATATTGAAAAGGAGAAAAAGAATAAGAAAATTGCACAGTGAGTTTCAATTCAAGGTTTGGAAACGTCACTAGTGGTAGAGGATCATAATTTTACTAAGATAGTAATTGTATATGTGTAGTTATTCTTTGTGATTACGAAACCTCAATGCAATAACAATTTCGAGTCATAATCTTATTGAAATGCAAAAGTTTAAGTTGCAACAATATTACTTTGAGATGCTATCTGTCTTCTATTATAAATTTAAAAGATATTTATACATATGAAGATGAAAAATACATATAACATGAAAAATTTAACTCTAAAGAAATTAAGTTGTAAGACAATTTTCCTCACCAGATCATAGTCATGTCCGAAAGTAATGTTGTTTTAACAAGTTGATGAATACTAGTCATCATTAGATTAATATGTGTCGGTGTGTCCTGTTTTCCTCTTTCCAAAAGCGTGGTAAATAGGACATGGTTAAACACTAAAATAAAAAACAACATAGAAAATGGATCATGACTAAATACGATAAGGTCAAGAATGAATGTAAAAAGCAGATAGAATTTTCAGAGAAAGTTACTGTATGCATTATTGAACATATTTTTCCTCTAAAAACAATCAAGCAGCCCACACTATAATTTGAAGAAAGCAACGTCAAACAAAACTTCAAGGCAGGAATTAATGTCCTACTATACTCTTTCCAAGAACGTGGAAAGTGGGCTAGGCTTTAATATGTTTTTCCTGTTTTCTTTATTTTTGTTACGTTAGATTTTGGGTTTTAATAGTGGGAAATTTACATTATTTTTTTCAGAATCATTTCCAATTTTATGGTTGTGGAAGAATCGCAAACATTGATTTTTAATCTGTTGGGTGACTTGCGTCAAAACTACTAGGAAAAAAAAAGGAGAGAAAAAAGTAAGTGGGTGACTAAAAAGATATTTTTTATAAAAACTAAAATAAAATAAAATCTGCGATAGCTGTGCTCTTTTTTGGGCCATTGTATTGGCCACAGAAAACCAATTATGGGCCTGTGGGGTTTCCAACGACAATGGCACCAAGGGAGTCTAGGGGGTTTCCTATTATATCAAATTAAAATTTGAGGTTCAAAAGTTTTTAAAAAAAAAAGGGTAAATAAATAAATAAATATAGAAGAAAAAAAATAATTCAAGGGAAAAAAGATACAAAACCTATTGTTTACCTTTCAAAAGGGTTACAAGTTTAACTTTAAACTAGTCGCTAACTCGTGCGATGCACGAAAAACTATTGAAAATAAATTTAAAAAAATATTATATATATTTTTTTAATATTGAATATATCACTTTCCATGTCAGATCTAAAGAAATATAATTTTAAAATATTTTTATTGGTGTTGCATATCAGTTTGATATTTTAATCCCTTAGTTTTTAATGGGTCATGAAAAACACTAAGTCGGTGGCATCTAGCCAAAATATCAAGTTTTCAAAATTGGCTTAACGTAAATATATATAGTTTCAAGCAATTTATGCATTTTAAAGATATATTAGACATATTAGCCCAATGTAATAGGTTCAAACATGTACCTACTATGCCCATTCCCTTTCCATAAAAAAAAATTGAAATTATACTATATAGCTAGTCACCACCATTAGGTTAATTTGTGTCGGTGACTAAGGTATGTCATATATATTTTTCCAGTTTTTATTGAAGTTTCTAGTATTTTCAATATAAAAATAAAAATAAAAAAAGAACAAAAAAGAAAAGAAAAGAGCGTGAAAAGTGGGACATGGTTAAAGTTAAATACTAATGTAAAAAACAACTCAGAAAGTAAACCATGGTTAAGCACTATTGAAAAGTGCTAAGGTCAAAAATAGACATAAAAAGCAGATAAAATTTTCAGTGCATTATATATTATTTGGTCATCCATTTCCTCTAAAAACAATCAGTCAACAGTCCACACTATATAAATTTATCTCTAAATTGATGAAAGCAAAATCAGCAGAACTTTAACGCAGGAGTTATTTCCTTCTGTACTCTTTCCAAGAACGTGGAAAGTGGAAAGTGGCTAGGCTTGAAGAGTACTAATTAAATTAATTCTTCGCTAAAGCCTTAAACGTATTGAGCAAAAATATAATATATATCACTCTTTTTTTTTTAACTCATCAAAAATATAATATAATATATTTGTGCGTTCAATTCTATTGCTTATAAAAATCATATTAACTTGTGCAGGAACCGTTCTGTCTTTAAATTGTCCAACATGCAACCATTGACATATGATAAGGGATTAACATAAATATTCACAATCCAAAAGTCATGAGGTTTTTTCTTTATTTATTTATTTTTCTAAATTAAAAAAAGGATCTTCATTGTGGATACATCTACTTTACGTGACATCACGTGGCTTAAGGGTAATACCACATGTACCACCGGGGTCTTAATAGAACTATTGTTATGGTCATAACATATTTGTTGAAGCACCACTACTTGAACCACTCAACTCATGCCAAAAGGCATGAGGTATTTTATTAAACAAATTGGCCTCTGCTTTTTTATATATAAATAAATTATAATGTATGTGTTGCGCTTGTCCATAAGTTTGTATAAATCTACATACGTTTGTAAGTATAAAAAATGAATGTCTACTAGTTACAAATTTCACCCTTGTGAACTTAAATCTTAGCTCCGTTACTTGTTCTGGAGTGTCTCATATATGGACAGAAAATGATAAAGTTTGATGAGACAAATTATGCGGACCATTCCTTACAATAGCCTCTAAATTATTGAAAAGCGATATAAAATGGATTTTTTTTTCCTGGTCACACTCACATGACAATGTATGTCTCCTATTTCCTCTATTTGAAAACGTGTCAAGTTTTGCTAATCTTTCCGAAAAATGGGTCATGGTCAACACAAAGATCAAAAAGAGCACCGAAAGTGCATAGAATTTTAACCTCGCTCCATTAAATAATTGTCCCTGGAACTGGAAGTGGGCCAAAGTAGAACACTACCATCAAGGGGGGTGGAATTTTCCTCCCGCCATACATACCCCACCCCCATCTGAATAATTGAAAGAGAACCATATAAAGTCACCACGAAAATTACTCGCTATCCTCGTCTTCTTGTTCTTGGTAGGTGGAAAAAAGAGAAAAAGGGGAAGATGCATGCACTGAAGGAAGTGTGGAATCAATGACTTGCAAGTCCTGCATATAGCGTTAAAGATTGTAAAGGCAATGAAATAAAGTCTGCAAAAGTAAAAAAGAAAAAGAAAAAAGAAATAGGAATTGGGAAGCCTTTTTTGTTTTATTAAGGGGATTACGCTATGCCCCCAGGTTTTGAATACATAATGATGGGAATGACGATGCTGCATCCCTAGACGAAGATAACATTTAGTGACGGAGGAAGCATCCTTGACGAAGTCATCAGGAACAACGAGGAAAACCATCATCATTGACGAAGACAGGGAGTCACTCAATGCAGTCAATCAATGACCTGAGCGGTTACGAAATTAGCCCAGCAGACCGTTGGGAACCTCTTAAAAGTCTCATTATTGGACCAGGGGCGTTACTTGAGAAAGCATTAATCACCCCAACGGCTAGCCCCCAAGGTTGCAAGTATAAAGCTCCCACACAGTCAGTAAAAAGGTACGATATACGCACACACACAGATATACATCTTGATTGGAGACTATTTTTATTCTAACTTTGGCATCAGAGACGTTGTGGCAGGCACCACACCGGTGACCATCGTTGAGCATATTCTCTCGCACCACGAAGGATTCCATCCGCTCACTGTTACTGACGATCTTGTGCATCATCAGTTTGGCGCCGTCTGTGGGAAGCGATTTTTTCGGATTCACATTCGAAAACGTAGCTTCCATCAATTCTCCATATCCAGATGGAATCCAACCCAGAATCAGCAACCTTGGCCCAGCAAGTTCAAGCCCTTGCAGCCACCATTGAGGAACTCACCAGACAGAACCAGGAAATGAAGTTGCGGCTCCAGCAGGTTCAACAAGCTCAACAGGAAGAAAACCGGTCCAAGGGGAACACAGAGGGAGAGGGGGATAGCCAGCAGAGGGAAATCCCCCGGAGACCAACTACTCCGAACGAACAGAACTCAGATCTTCTTCGGGAAATGAGGAAAAAGATGGACGAACTAAGGAGCGCTATCAAGGAAAAGACGGACCGGAGTGTAGACAAAATGGTAAAGGCTACAGATTCGCCCTTCACTGCAGCAGTACTTGATTGCCCCGTGCCGTCAAAGTTCCGCCTGCCTCAATTAGAGCCATTCGACGGACTCAAGGACCCTCAGGATCATCTTAATACCTTTAAGACGACTTTGGGTCTCCAGCAGCCACCTGACGAGATATTGTGTCGTTCCTTCCCTACGACTCTCAAAGGAGCTGCAAGAGAGTGGTTTACTAAGTTACCCAACTCGTCCATAGACAACTTCGATCAGCTGAGTAGTGCTTTTTTGCGCCACTTCATAGGGGGACAACGCCCAAGGAGACCAGTAGATTATTTACTCACCATAAGACAGGGAGAGAAGGAGAGTCTGAGGTCATATGTCATGCGATTCACACGGGAAACTCTGGAAGTGGACGAAGCTGATGACAAGGTGCAGCTGACGACCTTCAAAGCAGGGTTGAGATCCAGAGACCTTGTGGCCTCTCTTGCAAAAAACCCCCCCGAAGACAATGGCTGAGATGCTCCTGAAGGCACAAAAGTATATGAACGCGAAAGACGCTCTAGCTGCCATAAAAGATGCTGAGAGACTAGGGGACAAGTCCAAAGGAGAAGACGACCGCAGAGGGCAAAAGAGAGACAGACCAGAACGTCAGAACAACGACGGGAATAGAAGGAGAGACGACAAAAATCCTCGTCAGGTAAAATTTACTCCTTTGGTTATGCCTGTTGACAAGATTTTCACGCAGATCAAGGACGAGCATTATCTCAAATGGCCCAGGCCATTACACTCGTCCCCCAACGTACGTGACAAGAACAAATATTGCCGGTTCCATAGAGACCACGGTCACAACACAGAAGAATGCAGAGACCTGAAGGAACAAATAGAGGAATTAATACGGAAAGGAAAGTTACAGAAGTATGTAAAGAAAGGAGAATATGGCAAGTTCAGAGACGACAACAGGACCCAACATGAATCCTTTACTCGGGATGACGACCATCCGTCCCAACCTCCACGCAAAGTGATCGGGGAGATCAACACGATCGCGGGAGGACCATCCTCAGGAGGATCATTTAGATCACTCAAAAAAGCATGCCACAGACAAATGAACAGCGTTTACACCATGCCTCCGTCCAAGCACCGACGAACATACCAAGACATGTCCTTTAATGAAGAAGACGCCAAGGGAGTAAAGCAGCCTCACAACGATCCCCTGGTCATAGTACTGAATATAGAAGGGTTCAATACCAGAAGGATCCTTATTGACAACGGGAGCTCAGCGGATATCATCTACCTCCCAGCCTTCCAGCAGCTAAGATTAGATCCAAAAAGGCTCCGTCCTTTTGACTCTCCGCTTGTCAGCTTCAATGGAGACAGGGTCTACCCCAAGGGAATAGTGACTCTGACGGTGACGGCAGGGACCTACCCATTGCAGTTGACCAAACAAGTAGACTTCCTGGTGGTAGATTGCCCTTCGTCCTACAATGTCATCATTGGGAGGCCCACCCTAAACAAGTGGAAGGCGGCGACGTCAACCTACTGTTTAAAGGTGAAATTCCCAACAAACAGCGGCGTGGGTGAAGTGAAGGGTGACCAAGTCCTGGCAAGGGAATGTTATCAAGCCATGCTGGCAAAAAAGGAAAACCACACGTGGACGATTGAAGAAAAAGAGGAGGACGGGATGGAGACCCTGGAAGCAGTAGAGTTGGTAGAAGGAAATGCGGACAAGACGACCAGGATAGGGACGACGCTAAGCCCCGAGATGAGGACGAAACTCATAAAATTCCTTAAGGGGAATCTAGATGTCTTTACATGGAGTCACGAGGACATGCCAGGCATATCTCCAGAAGTCATCCAGCATAGGCTGAATGTGGACCCCAGCAGGAAGCCCGTTCAGCAACGACGAAGAACCTTCGCTCCAGAACTAGATCAGGCAGTTGCAGAGGAAGTAACCAAACTCTTGACGGCTGGATTCATCCGGGAAGTATATTATCCAGAATGGCTCGCCAACGTCGTCCTGGTAAAGAAAGCAAACGGAAAGTGGAGAATGTGTGTAGACTTCACCGACCTGAACAAAGCATGCCCAAAGGACAGCTTCCCTCTACCAAGGATAGACCAGCTCGTGGACTCCACCGCCGGACACAAGCTACTGACGTTCATGGACGCCTTCTCAGGGTACAACCAGATAAAGATGGCTGAAGAAGACCAAGAGAAGACTGCCTTCATCACAAGCCAAGGACTCTACTGTTACAAGGTGATGCCTTTTGGATTGAAAAATGCTGGAGCTACGTACCAAAGATTGGTGAATAAAATGTTCAGCCAACAGATTGGCAGGAACATGGAAGTATACGTGGACGATATGCTCGTCAAGAGCAAGGAGGAGCTCGCTCACCTGGATGACCTGGAGGAGGTTTTTTTCAACCCTGAGAAAACACCAGATGAAGTTGAATCCAAGCAAGTGTGTTTTTGGGGTAGCCTCGGGTAAGTTCTTGGGATTCATGGTGTCCCAGAGAGGAATAGAAGCAAATCCAGAGAAGGTACGAGCTATCATCGACATGGCTTCACCCAAGACCGTCAAGGACGTACAAAAACTTACAGGAAGGATAGCAGCCCTGAACAGGTTCGTCTCTAGGGCCACAGACAAATGCCTGCCCTTCTTCAAAACCCTCAAGCAGGCTTTTACTTGGACCGACGAATGCGAAGCAGCGTTCCAGGAGCTGAAGCAATACCTGAGCAGTCCACCTCTCCTGAGCCCGTCCAAAGGAGGGGAAAACTTATACTTATACCTGGCAGTATCAGCCTCGGCAGTAAGCGCAGCCTTGATTAGAGAAGAATGTAAGAAGCAACTCCCGGTGTACTACGTCAGCCAAGCCTTTCAAGGAGCTGAGTTCAGGTACCCAAGGATCGAAAAGATTGTGTTTGCACTTATAGTAGCCTCGCGCAAGCTCAGGCCGTATTTCCAGTCAAATCCTATCCTTGTGATGACGGATCAACCAATTAAGAAATCAATGAACAAACCAGAAGCCGTAGGGAGAATGGTCCAATGGGCAGTCGAACTCAGCCAATTTGACATCGAGTACCATCCAAGAGCAGCTATCAAGGCACAAGCTTTGGCTAACTTCATCGCTGAATTCACTCTGCCAGACGAAGATGGAATTACAGACGAAGTCGATAAATGGACAATACAGACAGATGGTTCGTCAGCCCAAAAGAGAGGGGGAGTAGGGGTCGTCATAACCACCCCCGACGGAGAAGTGATAAAGTATGGGGTTCAACTGAAGTTCCCAGCCACCAATAACGAAGCCGAGTATGAAGGAATATTGACGGGCTTGAGGCTTGGGAAAGCTCTTGGGGCCAAAAACTTGCTAATCCAGAGTGATTCAAAGCTGATAATCGGACAGATCAGTGGAGAGTACGAGGCAAAGGAAGAAAGGATGCAGAAATACCTTAAACTGACAAGGCAACTAACCCAAGAGTTCGACACAGTGGAGTTCGTTCAGATACCAAGAAGCCAGAATATTGGGGCCAACGAAGTATCAAAACTAGCGTCGTCAGAAGAAGGAAAGGCGAGCACAGATATGACGATAGAGATCCAGAAACACCCGAGTATTGAAGAGGTGGCGGCGTTCTCCATCCAGAGCACGTGCACCTGGATGACGCCCATAATATCCTTCCTTCAAGATGGGCACCTACCTCAGAATACTGACGAAGCCAGAAAGGTGAAGAAGAGAGCAGCCGGGTTTACGATCCTGAATGACGTCTTGTACAAGAGAGGCTTCTCTATGCCTTATCTAAAGTGCGTCGACGAGGACGAGGCCAAATACATCCTGGAAGAAGTACATGGAGGAGTCTGTGGTGACCATGCCGGCTCTAGATCCCTAGTCAACAAAGTGATAAGAGCGGGGTATTTTTGACCAACCATGTAGGGGGATGCTGCTGATATCGTCAGAAGGTGCGACAGATGCCAGCGGTACGGGAACGTGCAACGGCTCCCAGCAGAGAAAATGACGACCATAGCCTCCCAATGGCCGTTCGCACAATGGGGAATCGATATCGTCGGTCCTCTGCCCCAAGGTAAAGGTCAGGTAAAATTCCTTCTGGTTGCTATCGATTATTTCACAAAATGGGTTGAAGTAGAGGCCCTAGCAACCATCACTGAAGCTCGGATCCGGAGCTTCGTGTGGAAAAACATAATCTGCAGGTTCGGGATTCCCTTGACGATCATATCTGATAATGGGAGACAGTTCGACAGCCAAGTTTTCAGAGACTTCTGCTCGGACCTCGGGATCAAGAATCAGTTCTCATCCCCGGGACATCCTCAGGCAAACGGACAGACGGAAGTAACGAACAGGACGCTGCTCAAGATAATCAAAACCAAGTTGGACGAAGCAAAAGGTGCCTGGCCAGAAGAACTACCTAGTGTCCTGTGGGCATACAGGACTACAGCCAGAACCCCAACAGGAGAGACACCCTTCAAGCTTACCTATGGCACAGAGGCAATAATCCTAGTAGAAGTTGGAGTAACAAGCATCAGACGAGGAACTTTCAGAGATGGACTCAATGACGAGGGACTGCGGTTCAACCTGGATTGCCTAGATGAAATAAGAGATAATGCGTCCGGTAGAATGACGAAGTATCAAAAAAAGATGGCCGAGTACTACAACAAAAGGGTCAAACTCAGGCGTCTGAACATAGGGGACCTCGTCCTTCGCAAAGTCACTATAGCGACTAAAGACCCCACTCAAGGGAAGCTGGGTCCTACATGGGAAGGGCCTTATCGCGTCATCCACTACTCGAGGCAAGGAAGTTACCACCTGGAAACTATGGACGGACAAAAGCTCCCTCGTCCATGGAACATTGAACACTTAAATAAATACCATGAGTAAATGTAATACACGAATGCATTCGTTATTGAAATTAATAAAAGTATTATTCTTCTGATGTTTTTACGTAGGCAGCATTGGTCAACCATAAGGCCAATAAAAAATTGGAGTAACAAGATTCCGCCTTGACGGATGTAAGTTACTGACGACCCACATAATGGGTGGAAACCATTAAGTAACAAGATTCCGCCTTGACGGATGTAAGTTACTAACGACCATCGTAGTATGGTTAAAAGACTAAGTAACAAGATTCCGCCTGGACGGATGTAAGTTACTGACGACCATCGTAGTATGGTTAAAAGACTAAGTAATAAGATTCCGCCTTGACGAATGTAAGTTACTGACGACCATAGTAGTATGGTTAAAAGACTAAGTAACAAGATTCCGCCTTGACGGATGTAAGTTACTGACGACCATAATAGGATGGCTAAAAGACTAAAGTAACAAGAGCCCGCCTGGACGGACATAAGTCGCCAGACAGCATCCCCTTAAAGTCACAAGTGGCAGGGGTCAGTGGACGGAGAAAAGAGTGCAATGCGTCAAATCAAAACAGGATGCAACAAAGCACAAAATTGTAAACAGATGTAAATCAGCCAAAGCGTCTAGAAGAAAAGTGAGTAAACTTCATTCCAGCCCATAACCACTAGGCCACTATCATTGTTTTCAAAATAAAATTAACTGTTCTGAAATTAGACTTAAAAAAAAAAAAAAAAAAAAGGGCCCCAAAACAAGAAGGGCATCCACCAAATACAACAAAAAATTTCTAAGTAACAGGGTCAGGCATCAGCAGAAGCGTCCACGGCAGCAGGGGCATCGGTGGCAGGATCTGGAGCATCACCATCTGGGGCAGAGGACTGAGCAGCCTCGTCCAAAGCCATCTCCTTATCTACCTCCTCCAGATCTAAACTCTCCATGTTGACCCCAGAAGGGTGCTTGACGAGATACCTCCTGAGCAGCTCGAAGCCTTTGAAATACCAACTGAAGAGTACAGTATTGTACTCGTCAGTGGTCTGGAAAGCCTCCACAGACCTGGCGGCAACAGTTGCAAGCTTCTCCTTGGCTGAAAGAAGCTGCTCATCCTTCTCTTGGGTCAACTGGCGTTCAACCCTGAGGTTGTCATCTAACACTTTAACCTTCTGCTTCAAAGTGGTCGCCTCGTCCATGGAGGTAATCAGGTTCTTCTTCAGGTCGGAGTTCTCTTACTCCAGGGCCTCCATTTGGGTCGTCAGAGACGCCACCTTAGCCTCTTGAGTGATATACTCAGTAGTAATGTGGAGGCTCTCTCCCAACACTTGGAAAGAGGTTGTAAGTCGTCAGTAAAAAATAAAAAAAATAAAAAATAAAAAATAAAAAAAATGGCGAACTCCGTACCTAGACGAGCTTATGAACATGACGGGAGGCAACGTCGTTCAAAGACATGTCTGAGAGAGCCCTTAGGTCCGCTGGAGTGACAACCTCATGAGCCCTGTCCAAAGCCAACCTCTCATCATCCCATATTGTTGACGAGGAAACATCAGCCTTCTTCTTCTCCTTCCCTTTACCAGCCACGCGCTGCCTTTTTGAGCCTGGAGTGACGATCTCCTCTATTGACGTAGTTGGAGAGGCAGTTCTCGTCGTCTCAAGGGCTATGGGAGGAATGGTACTAAGGGGAGTAGGAGTAGAGCCTTGCCCGGTCACGCGCACGACCTTCTTCCCTAGATTGGACAGGGGCTCGTCCTTCTTCGACCTCATCTTCGCGTACATGTCTTTGTTGAACTTGGTCGTCATCTCTGCAAGAAGAAAACATTTATAAAAAATTCCTAAGTACGCAAGGAGAATCAAACATTGACGAAGTCAGAACTTACTCTTTTTACCTTCAATACCAAGCTGACGAAGAACGAAAGGAGAAGGGTCAGGACCGAGATTGTAAAATGCAAGAGACCGAGGGTCAACCAGCTCATCCCAGCTTTCAATCGTCTCAGCATACCCGATTGCAGTCTCTATGCGTTCTTTGTACCTGCTCTTCAATCCAGGCCGTCTCTTAACTACACCAAACAAAGAAACAAAGAAGTTAGCAAAACCAGAGTCTCAAAATTGGCAAAATTGAAATGACGGGGAGAAATACTGACGCACCTAAGGTCGGGGTTCCCCACCGACGGAGCAACCTCGGGATATCACCCCAATCACTGCTGGATTGAGTCTCGAAGTCGTCCCCAGACACAAAGAAAAAGCGCGACTTCCAATACCTGAAGGACGAGGGCAAGCCCTTGACAATCCTAGTCTTTCTCTCCCAGGGGACTAACTCATAATACCCCCACTCTTTGGATTCTTTCAAGCGGTACAAGTAGGTGAGCTCAGCCAGCCTGATCATATCCCCGTTGGAGGCCAACCATATTTGCATACAGTTGATCACGATCCTCCACGAATTAGGCATGAGCTGCCCGGGGACAATACCGAAATGATCTAGAAGTTCCATCAGGAACGGATGGACGGGGAATCTAAGCCCGCAGGTGAAAGATGACTCATAAAAACATATTTCACCTGGGGAAAAGTGGCAGGCCCTATCTTCTTCCCTGGGTAGACGAACACGAACCCTAGATGGGAACTGAAACCTATCCTTGAATCTATTTACGGTCTCAGCGTCCAGGCCACAAACCTCCTCGAGGGCGTGAAAAGCCCTAACCACCCGTTGGCCAGAGACGGCTATATCTCCTTCAACCGGGTCGTCACTAGAAGACAACCCAGTCTCAAGATCGCTAGATCTAACCTCAAACATTGACCCTCTCCTAGCTAAACCCTTGAACCAATTCAGCGATTGACGGAGCAAGGGCAATAAGTCGCCCAAAACCACGCTCAAACAATTGCCCTCAAACACAAAATTTTCTAGAAACGGATAAGTGCCCAAAGACCCCCCTAGACGCGCGAAGAGGAAGGAGACCGACGGACAAGCTATCCTAACCTCCAAACTATCAACCATGGAAATGCAGAAATCAAAGGGGCAGAAAAATACAACTCAAACTAAATCCCCCAAAAAGAAGAAAAACAAAAACCAACAACAAAAGAAGAATAAAAGGAAACATAGAATCAGAGATTATGCAAAAACAAAAAGAGGAAGGAAGTGAAAAGAAAGAGACACGCACCTCCAATGGCGGAACGGCAAAAGCACAGCACAAGGTGATTCGGAGAAGAAAGACAGTCTCAAAAGAATGCTCAGAATGTCACTGAAAAACTTTCTGTCTTTGCTCTTTGGAAGGTGAAAGAAAAAATTAAAGACGAGAAGTTTTAAACTTAGACCCAAAAAGCGATTGGAAAACCAGCGGGAAACCCAAGGGTCACACCATTAACTCCACGGATCGTCGCGTGCCACGTGGCCATGACTACCTGTAGCGCCGCCACTAAGCATTAAAAGCGGAACAGAACCCCAAGAGTCACAAAAGAAGCTTTTCATCTTCTGTGATCGTCATGACACGTCACTGACGACCCCAGAACCTGGGGGGCAATTGATGGGAATGACGATGCTGCATCCCTAGACGAAGATAACATTTAGTGACGGAGGAAGCATCCTTGACGAAGTCATCAGGAACAACGAGGAAAACCATCATCACTAACGAAGACAGGGAGTCACTCAATGCAGTCAATCAATGACCTGAGCGGTTACGAAATCAGCCCAGCAGACCGTTGGGAACCTCTTAAAAGTCTCATTATTGGACCAGGGGTGTTACTTGAGAAAGCATTAATCACCCCAACGGCTAGCCCCCAAGGTTGCAAGTATAAAGCTCCCACACAGTCAGTAAAAAGGTACGATATACGCACACACACAGATATACATCTTGATTGGAGACTATTTTTATTCTAACTTTGGCATCGGAGACGTTGTGGCAGGCACCACACCGGTGACCATCGTTGAGCATATTCTCTCGCACCACAAAGGATTCCATCCGCTCACTGTTACTGACGATCTTGTGCATCATCACATAATGTCCTTTTAATTTGGGGAGATACTGATTGACATACTTCTAAGAAATTGAATTAAAAATAGTAAGAAATATAACAGAAAAAAAAAAACTTCAAATCTTGCGGGATGAAGAATTGCCTATTTGAAAAACCCACATAACTTAAATTCATAATTTCCTTCTGCACTTTCATTAAACACAATGTTTTAACACTTGTGACTTACTCTACTCAAATATGCATTTATATGCATGACACCATTAGCTAGACAACATTTTTGTACATGGTATATTTTGTGGTGTTTCATGTATGTAGTTCGAATCCTACCAGTAACTTTCCCTCACCCATTATCAACCTATGAAAAAATATATTTAAGCAAATTGGAAAAATAAAATTATAAATTAAAATTGCACATTAATTATGTCCAACACTGCACACTAATTATGTCTTCTTGCCAAACTCGAAAGTCATCAATTAAGCAATTTGAAATTCATGTTACATGGACTTCATACCATTAACAAGTTTCACCAAATAAGAATCGACAACTGTGTCAAATTTGTCAACCCTAATAAAATCTATAAATTTTGGTTTAGTACCTCCCACCAAAATGAATTTGTAGTCTCCTTTGCATTATTCTTCTTCTTATCATGCTTTTAGATTATGCATAATAATCAGGTTTCATTAGCTCATTTATGGCCCAAATGTACAAGTTTTCAATAAAAGCCCTTAGATATTTTCTACTGAAAAACTTAATGCCATCTGTTGTGGGTTGAGTTGTGTAGTTTTCCATTTTATTGGTAAACGATTATATATTAATTTGATATTAAATATTCTTCTAATTTTTACTAGATTAATAAGCCAACAAGGATCAAAAAGGTTATGCCAAGATAGTGATGGTGTAAAACTTCTTTAGAAAATAAAAAACACAAAACATTATTGTCTTTGTACTTGATTTGATTGTCTAATCCCAAGCGCTAAAACTTCTTTAGAAAATAAAAAACACAAAACATTATTGTCTTTGTACTTGATTTGATTGTCTAATCCCAAGCGCTCTTTCCTCTCTCTCTCTCTCTCTCTCTCTCTCTCTCTCTCTCTCTCAAACAATGATGGCGTGAAGAAAATAATGGTTAGGGCTCTATGTCATATATACAAATTTCATCAGATATTTTCCTGGTTTCTTTAATTTTTGATACTTTGATTTTGAGTTCCTAGAGAGGGATATTTTTCATTATTTATTCATTTTATTCAAAATCCTTTCCAATTTTATGGTTTTGGAAGATTTGCAATATGGGATATCACGCAAACATTAATTGTAATCTCTTGGGTAACTTGCGTAAAAAAAAAAAAAAAACTCCTAGGATTGTGTGTTCTTGGTTTTTTGTTTTTCTTGAAAAAACCTCTCAACTGTCCAAACGAAGAGACAAGTGAGGAAATTTTCTCTTACCCAAAAACAAAGGGAGGAGACTTCCTATAACTTTCCTAAATTCTCCAACATACAAACCCCACCCCCATCTGATTAATGGAAAGAGAGCTATATAGAGTCACCACGAAATGACTTGCCAGCCTCGTCTTCTTGGTAAGTGGGAAAAAATAGGGAAGATGAACTAAAGAACGTGGGGAATCAATGACTTGCAAGTCTTGCATATAGCGTTAAAGACTGCAAGTCAGGGGTAAAGGCACTGAAATAAAGTCACCACGAAATGACTCGCTAGTCTCGTCTTCTTGGAAGGTGGGAAAAAAATAGGGAAGATGAACTAAAGAAAATGGGGAATCAATGACTTGCAAGTTGCAAGTCTTGCTTGTAGCGTTAAAAACTGTAAGTCAAGGGTAAAAGCACTAAAATAAAGGTTGTAAAAGAAAAAATAAGACAAGAATTGGGGAGGCTTTTTGTTCAAGAAATGTTAATGAATGTTAATGAATGTCTTAAAGGTATTAGCAAAAAAAATAAAGGCATTAGTTTAGGAACTATCTTTAAAAATATTTTATGAGAAAATGATAAAACTTTCCTATTATAGTTTATTAACAATTATTCTATGAGCACGCATTAACATGACGATTTGTTTAAGGAAAATGCTAATGGATGCCTTTAGGGCAATGGTTAACAATATAGGACTTGGTTTAAGTCCAGTGCATCTAGTGCACTAGACCCGGTCAGATGGTGACACGTGTTTAAAAGTGGACACATGTTATCATCTCAATAGGTTCAATGCTACCAGACACTGGACCTAAGCCTGACCCAACAATATATTTAAAGGAAGTTTTAATGGGAAAAGAAAATTTTTTTGAAAAGAATAAAATAAAATAATGTTTTGACAGCTTTTTTCATTTTCCATAAAAGTGATGTCAAAACTTTCCTAAAATGAATTGTTAACCATTGTTTTGAGAGCACTCGTTAGCATGATTATTTGTTTAGGGGAAATGCTAACGAGTGCCCTTAAGGTACTAGTTAAGAATCCAGTTAAAAAAAGTTTTTATGGGAAAAAAAATAATGTTTTGACAACTTTTTTCATTTCCCATAAAAGTGATGTCAAAATTTTCCTAAAATGGATTGTTAATGAGTGGGCACTCGTTAGCATGACCCTTTGTTTAATTAAAGGGATTACACTACGCCCAAGTATTGAATCCATAATGTCTCTTTTTGGGGAGATGCAGACATGCTTCTAAGAAATTGAAGTGAAATAGTAAGAAATATAACAGAAGAAAACTTCAAATCTTGAGGGACGAAGAATTGCCTATCCAAAAAGGAAAATGCTAATGAGTACCCTTAGGACATTGGTTAACAATCAATTTTAGGAAAGTTTTAACATCACTTTTATGGAAAATGAAAAAAGTTGTCAAAACATTAATTGCTTTTTTTTCTTTTCCTATAAAAACTTTCTTTAATTGGATTGTTAACCAATGCCCCAAGAGCACTCGTTAGCATGACCCATCTAAAAAACCACATAAACTAAGTTCATAATTTCCTTCAACACTTTCATCAAACACAGTGTTTTAAAACTTGTAAGTTACTAAAATATGCATTTATAAGTATGACACCATTAGCTAGACAATATTTATGTCAATAGTATATTTTGTGCTGCTTTATGTATATAGTTTGAATCCTACCAATAACTTTCCCTCCCCTATTATCAACCTATGAAAAAAAATATTTAAGCAAATTGGGAAAATAAAACTATAATTTAAACTTGCCCATTAATTATGTCCAACACAACACACTAATTATGTCTTCTTGCCAAACTCGAAAGTCGTCAATTGAGTGATTTGAAATTCATGTTACATGGACTTCGTACCATTAACAAGGTTCACCAAATAAAAATCAACAATTAAATCAAATCTATCAACCCTAATAAATTATATAAAATTTGGTTCAGCACTTCCCAACAAAATAAATTTGTAGTATCCTTTCCATTGTTCTTCTTCTTATCATGCTATTAGATTATGCATAGTAATCAGGTTTCATTAGTTCATATTATGGCCCAAGGCCTCAAGTGTACAAGATTTCAATAAAAGCCCTTAGATATTTTCTACTGAAAAACTTAATGTCATCTTTTTTTTTTCTTTTTTCTTTTTTTTGATATAGACTTAATGCCATCTATTGTGCATTGAGTTGTGTAGTTTTCCATTTTATTGGTAAGCGATTATGTATTAATTTGATATTAAATATTCTTCTAACTTTTACTAGATTAATAAGCCAACAGGGATCAAAAAGGTTATTGCCACATTAGCATTTTGTTGATTATGTTCTATGCTTGTCTGGGTCTTCAATGTTTTGGGCCCTTAAAAGATTCACTTGTTTGTCAGATCTATTGAATATAGATTTTGTTTATATTCTTCTATTTTCTATAACGAAATTTACCAAAAGTTGTGTTGATATACATATTTGAGTTTGAAGCTTTTGTGGCCAGTTTGGTACGGAGCAGAAAATTAGGAATCTTGCAAGTGTTTCATTTTTAGTGTTTGTGACATGGGGAATTATCATTTCTTTTACCCATTTTAATAGTTAATGGTGTTTATCAATCATATAGTTCAACTGAGTCTCTCATGCATGTTGATGCACCAATTTTTGCATCACTAAATAGAAATCATTTTAGTTTGCATGCTAAAAAAGTTTGGAATTATAAAAACATGAATGTAAGAGATACAAATTAAATAACACAACTATAGACCCATGTGTTCTGAGAAATCGATTGAAAGGCCTTTTTCAATCTAATTAATTTTGACCCAAAAAATAGTTGGTATCGAAATTGGGGGCCAAAATGGGCATTTGCTCATTTTGCCCAAAACAAGTAACAAAAGAGAACAAGGGTTTGAACCTCGTCTACATCAAAAATCAATTGATGTCTTAGTCTGATAATAAAAACCAATCATTATGAAGCGGATCCCATCGATTAAAAAAATAAAAATAAAATCTGCTTTTATGCGTATGTGTCAAGTTTTTACAAAGGCATCTATGCAATCGGCACTAAAATGGCATGCATAGGAAAAAAAATGAATATAATCTGAAGACTAATGTTGAGAACACAAAGTTTTCTAATCTTTTTTCTCACAAATGTTGATGTGCCAAGCCGTGATTAAAACATCATCACTTTTACATGTTTCTCTTGTGATTAAGAGTCATTAGTGCACCTAAATTTTTTTTTTTTTTTTTTTTCTAGCAAGTAACAGTTGTGGTCCATGTGTATGCATTGAAATTCAATTGAAATTGAATGTGAAATTAAGTGTGCAGCCCCTTCCATTTCCATACATATTTAGAATTGAACTTTATGCTTTAGCTAGTCACCATCTGTGTCCTATTTTCCTCTATTCAAAAGAGTGGAAAGTGGGCAATGGTTAAACACTAAAACCAAAAAGTAAAAACAATGCAGAAGTGGACCATGATTAAACACGCAAATATTATTAAGATGAACGCGGAAAGTGGATAGGATTTTCATAGTTTCACCGAAAGTTACTGCATGTATTAGTGGTCGTACTCGTACATTCCACACTTTTATCAACCTGTTACTTTGTGCGTGGAAAATGGGCTAGGCTTGACTACGACTTTGAATTATCGTTAAAGATATAGAGTTTTTCAGGAGAGAAGATCTAAGAGCTTTTTAAGAAAGTGCATGAAAAGGGGTTAACTTATTCACGAATATTCAAAAGCCATGATTATTTGTCTAATTTTTAATAATAAATTTAAATTATTATCCTATTAATATGTTAAAATGATGCTATCAA
Source organism: Quercus lobata (assembly GCF_001633185.2). NCBI lineage: Eukaryota > Viridiplantae > Streptophyta > Magnoliopsida > Fagales > Fagaceae > Quercus > Quercus lobata. The sequence goes on along the minus strand of NC_044912.1, from coordinate 711,638 downwards.
CAGTTTAAGAACATAATTTTTTTTTTGAGAAGATTTAAGAACATAAATTAATTCAAAAATTAAAGCATACTTTACATGATTCTAGTGTGCGCTTATAAGCTATAGTTTCACAAGGCATAGTGAAAATTTATTATGAAAAAAAAAGCCACGAGTTGAGACCCCAATTACCACTAATTTACCAACGTATATGCTAGATCTTAGTATCAAACTGATAAATTACATTGTAAAAGATTTTATAATTAGAGATTGAAATTTTTATTCATAAGAAAGCTAGAGTTAATTATGTTGAAGCACCGACTTTTGCATCACTAAACAGAAATCATGCTTGTTTATTTTGGAAACATTCTGGCAGAGCTATTCAAAGCTCAATCTCAAGCCTCTCTCAAAGGGGTGTCACATGTATTAAACATAATGATTCAAACAATGCCCCTTCATAGACTACTTAGCACTAAGTGTGTCTTTGGCTCCAAATTAAGTCTGCTAAGGCTTCAAAACGGTACCGTATCAGCTTTGAGCCATTGGTTCCAAGTCAAAAAATTGTGATATTGTTTTCCGTGGCAATTCTCTCTTTCCCGTTACATATATGGACATTCACAAATAAAAATCTTTCATCTTAGTCTTACTATTGCACTTTATGCTCCATTAAGGCACTAACTACAGTAAGTCATGCATATAGTTTTTTCTATTTTAAATATTGGATAATTTATAAGGGGTGGAAAAAAAATTTATACAATAGACTGCGATTCTTAAAGTATAAAATAGTACACTCAGAGAAAAAGACAAGAATTTTTTATACATCATGATAAGCCAAGCTATGCAATTGCTTGGTGCAGTGGCCTGAATTCTATTAAGTCTTGTAGAATGATGGCAAATTCCATGACAAATTGATTGTATTTTTTGTCTTTTTTTTTAACGGTTTTTTTTCATTGCGCGTTCAAGTTTATATCAAAAGACTAAGATTTGAATTATAATTATACCAAAAATCAATTGATATTTTGAAATAGTTATAAATACTATAATTCAAATCTTTATCATATCCAGATTTTTTTTAAAAAAAAATTATAGTTACCATTAAAGCAATTTATGCGGCCCATTCCATTTCCATATATAAATTGAACTTTATGCTTTATAGTTAATCACCTTTGGGTTAATCTCTGTTCAATTTTTTTAAAGAGTTTCAACCTATGGCGTCCGCGCTTGATAATAGTTCTTTATCATCAGACCAAGACACCTATCAGTTTTTGGCATAGATAGAGATTGAATCCTAGATCTCTTATTCAACCATCAGAGACTTTATCAATTAAACTATTTAGATCCCACTAATCTGTGTTCAAATGGGTGACTAAAAATAAATTGGACCTTTATATAATGTCTATATTTTACTTCACACAAAAAGTAGTAAATGTTGTACACATTTACAAAAAGTGGTAAATATTGTACACTTTTTGTAAATGTGTACAATATTTACCACTTTTTGTGTGTCTACAATATAAAAGAATTTCCTAAAGCAATTTTTTATTTAAAATAAAATAAAATCTGCGATACAATGCTTTTTCTAGGGCCATTGTAATGGCCCAATTTGGCCGCGGTAAACCAATTATGGGTCTTTAGGGGGTTTCCAACAACAATGGAACCAAGGGAATCTAGGGAGTTTCCCGTTATATCAAATTAAAATTTAAGTTTCACAAGTTATAAAAAAGGGTAAATAAATATATATAGAAGGAAAAAGTATAATTCAAGAGGAAAAAGATACAAAACCTATTGTTTATCTTTCAAAAGTGTTATTTATGAGTTTAACTTTAAATTATTTATGTTGTGACTTTATTTTTCATAAAAATGTATAAATAATAAAATTTGGAAATAATTATACAGTAAACTTTAACAAAATGATATTGTTTTCTTTAAAGGTTTAGACACTCAAATGGTTATTATATGGTTTAAAATTGTAATAATTTAATCATTTTATAAGTCTAACAAAAACGTATATAAACTGGACTTGAGGCTTATCGAATTATTAAAAATCTTTATTGAGAATTTTAAGTGGAAATTTGAATATGAAAAAAATACAATACAACTTATACAGATATAAAATAAAATAAAATCCAGTGAATAAATACAATATAATAAATATACAATATTTTTATGGGTTTCTAACATTAAAATATTGCTTGATATTCACGACTGGTATTTTATTAAACAAATTGGCCTTAAGTATTATATATAAAAAATTATAATGTATGTGTTGTGCTTTTTTTTTTTTTTTCTTTGACATGGTATGTGTTGTGCTTGTACATAAGCTCGTATGAATGTACATATGTTTGTAAGTATATAATAATATATTTGATAGTTATAAATTTCACACTCGCGGACTTAAATCCTAGCTCGATCTACTATAAAAAAAGATAAGTCGAGCTCAAGGGGGGTTAATTTTAGCACTCAGATAATAGAATCAACTGTTTCAATTGTAGAACATCAGAGAGTTAAGTAGTAAGGGATTGTATCATAGTGTTTAATGGTTGCTCCACAAAACCAAAATGACCAACTTATTAGTTAACTTATTCTAAAGCATAGAATCGCACATAAGTATTATGAAAACATTGAAAAGAGTCTTTTCTTTTTCTTTTTCTTTTTTTCTTTTTTTGAGAAAAACATTGTAAAGAGTCTGATTGTTCAACAGTTTGATTTGTTAAAATTTCGCGTAATAAAGTTATGATTTTGATATTTTTACGAGTGGACTATAAGAGTCAATCCGGAAATTTCTTGGAACTTTCCTAAACTCTCTACCATGAACAGAACCTCACACTTTATATAAAGTTAGTCACCATTATTTAGTCCATTTACTGTCAACAACTTCTCCATAACATACAGTCTCTGTGATCTCTATTATATTCTCTCTTTTCTCAAACTGAGCACACACAAAGTTCTTTTTGCGACCAATCGTTTGAGCCTCTTCATCTACTCGACCTTAACAAACTGATCCGCACCCTCAAGGTCCTCTCTCTTCTCTTATGCAATGCTTTCTTTGTGTGATTTTTAGAATTCTCTGTTGTTTTTTTATTTATTTATTTATTAAATTTATATTTAATTTGAATAATGATGAGAAAGCAGAGGGAAAAGGGGAGGAACATAAAATTTGTTTATTGGGTTTTTGGGGTTTTCCTGTTGTTTTATATATGAATTTCTCCTCTTGTAGTGATCGTCAAATTTAAATTAAAAAAAGAAAAAGAAAAAAAAAAGAGTTTTTGGTTTAATTCTAGGGACGAAACCATAAATCTGGTTTAGGGGGGCCAAGACATAAGCCAAAAAAAAAAAAAAGAGTTAAAAGAATGAAAATATGATAAAATTAAAGTCTAATTATACATGAAAAGTAGAATTAATATCCAATCAATATTAACAAAATTTTAATAAAAAATATGCAGCTTATTTGTTTTCTAATATTTTTTTAATCATTCATTTAATTATCAAAATCGAATTTGATATTCTTTTTAAATCATTAAATAATTTATGATTGATTTTACACTAAACTTGAAATAATTTTCCTTTCAATGTAGAAAGCCAAATAGCCTTTTAGAAAAATATATTCATTTTTATTCCAAAGTCTAATTTTGGGAATATTTATTATTGAAAATGTTTGTGTTATTGTTGTAGTAGAAACAAGAAGCGTAAATATGAGGTACAATCACTCTATAAACTAATTGATAAGTTTTTGATAATTTTTAAATCCTGCTAATTATTTCACACAATTTAGAAAGAAATAATGATGAATAAAAAACACATATGTGTGCATCAAAAACGTGTGTGCACACATAAATATAAGGAAAAAAATTAATTTAAAGTAGAAATAAATGCGCAATTTTGCTTAATGAATGGTATTTTATTATTCAATTTGGACTTAATATTTTTTATTGATTATGAAGAGATTTTTTTCCTAAAGGATTTTAGCTACTTAAAATACCAGAAAGGCATGAAACACTTTCTAAAAATTGTTTTATATTAAAATGTTTTCATTTAGAGGAGAATCCCAAGTAGTAGACTAACTTACCTTTTTTTTTTTTCATCCAAAAAAAAACTTACCTTTTTTCAAAAACCTTTTCAAACAATTTAAATTTTTAAGAAGATAAAATTTAAACATTTATCTCTTCATGTCAGTTTCTTGATGTCTAAGCCACTCTTTGTGTATTTTTATTGCTCCCTCCTCTGCTTTTGTCATAAATTATTCCTACTTATCAAAAAGGACTAATCAACCTTATTAAGAAGAAGAAAGTTCACCGACAAACTTGGTTGCATTTTGAAATCTATAATCAAATTAGTAGTCAAATTTTGTCCTACTAAAAAAACCCCAAATGAAATGAATTTAAATAAAGTTTATAATAAGCTAATAGAATATGAACAGATTTCACGTGTCACAACAGGATGGCATCTGAATTATGAATAGATAGAAAGAAAGAAATGTGAATAGAAGTTTATAGTTTGTAAAAAAGTAATATGAACAGGAGTTTATTGCTGGCCACCATTACCAAGAATTTCATCTTTCTTCTCTTTTCTTGAAAGGCATAATATGCAGGAGTAATTGTCATCAAATTTCCACTAAATTACTTATCCCAAAAAACATTAATAAATAAAAAGTTTCCACTAAAGCAAGTAAAAAATTTGTTTAAGCAAAACTTTATACTGGTTACCAGGAATGTACTTGAGTAATCAAGTAAAGCCAATTCCAATCACAAAACTTCCTACAACTTTCCTCAACTCTCCAACTTAATACTAATAGTTTTCCTCTTCAATTATTGTCTCTCTGTTTTTTCTCTTCTCAAACAGAGCTCACGGAAAGTTTTGTACCACCAATTGTTCAAGTTTATTCGTCTCCTCGATCTTGACAACGTGATCCGCATACTCAAGGTCCTCTCTTTTCTCTTATTCAATGCTTTGTGTGAATTCTTTGATTTTTATTATTTTGAATTGATATTTAGTTTGTGATTCAATTTATATTTGGATGATGACAAAGATATTATCCTGGTTTTTGTGTTTCACTTTTGTTTTATAGTATTAGTATCTGATATTCTGCTCCTATACCAACTGTAATTGTTAAATTACAAACGTTCTTCTCTTAATACTATTTTGTGAAAAGCTAACTGTATATAGGATCAAGAGGATAGATGCTTAAAGAAATCATTGAAAACACAGAGGATGCTTTTGTAATGATTTTACGTTAGTTCATTAAATTTCTGCAAAAGTAATAATTATAATAACGTGAGTTAAATAATTTTCAGTGTAGACTTCACTGAAAACAGAGGATGTGAATGGCCAACAATGCTAGGATCACCACAAAATTCACAAGAATTTACAATACCCAATTTCACTACTACCCTTCTCTTGGGCCTATCACTATTAATTTATTTATTTTATTTTTTTAATGGCCCATGTGCAAGGTAGTTGGCAAATTGAGTGTAGTTGTAAGATTGTTGTGAATTTTGTGGTGACCTTAGTTTTAGTAATGCCTCCCTTCTCTCTCTCACAAACAAACTCGCAAACAAAAGAAAGAATGGTGATCATTCATTTATTAAACAAGAAATTATACAATAGGAATTGAATTATGTGTTGTTTCTACTTTCTAAGTGATAGTGATAGGCCCACTATCTCTTAGAGTAGTGAGCTTTACAATCACTGCCGCAAATTCATTTCTCATATTTGTAAGTTTTCACTTTTCACATATGTCCATCTCTTTTATTCAATACTTTCACTCAAAAGAAATAAAAAGTTTAAACAATTAGAAAATGATATATTTAATAATTTAACCATATACTTACAATAAAATTTATTATTGAAAATGTTCATGTTATAGTTGTAGTAGAAACAGGAGCGAGAAGAGTAAATATGAGGTACAATCACTTTATAAACAAGTTGGTAGGTTTTTGATATTTTTTTAACCTTGCTGACCACTTCACCCAATTTTAGAAAGAAATATGATAAATAAAGAACACATGTGTGTGCTAAAAGAACATGCGTGCGCAGACACATGTAAGGCAAGAAATTAATTTTAAAAAAGAAATTAAAGAGCAAGTTCGCTTAAAGCAATAGTCCCTTATTTTTCAATTTGGCCTTAATATATTGATTATGAAAATATTGTTTTCTTAAATGACCTAAAGAGCAACATTTGGCGGATAAAAGAAAATTAAAATAATAGAGAAAGGGTTCTCAACCACAAATCAATAATTTTTTCTCTCAACAGAATACATTCCCAGAGTAGAATTACCGAACACAATCCTAGTGGATGTATTTGTCATCAAGTTTCCAGTAAAGCATTTATGCTGTTCACATTAGATTTGGTATCCAAAGAGATAGAACAAAGCAATATAAATAGAACTTGGGTTTTACTTTGGGAAACTTTTTATAGAAAAATAAAAAAAGTAACTCATTTTTTTATTACGGTTTTTATAATTTTTAATAAAAAATTTCCTAAAATTGATAATTAATGTATAATGCTCTTATAGTTGGTCAAAATGCAAGATATAATGTGCGTACAGATGGTCCTTGCCTAGGCTAATCACATCATAATGGCATATGAGAAAAAGAAAGAAATAATGCACTGCTTGTACCCCTTCTTCAGCATTTATGCATATCACGTCATTATGGCATCTGAATTCTGAACAGATAGAATGAAAGCAATATGAAAAGAACTTAAGTTGGTCAAAAAGAATAAAAGATAGGACATTACAACTGGAATCAAGAAGTTTCTCTTTCTCCAATATCTTCTAGTATAAATTTTTTCTAGTATCAGATATCCGCTCGTGTTGTTTCAAGAGATTTTAGAGCTTTATAATTCTCACTGCAATTCGCCAAATCTGCAAGTTCTCACTTTTCTTTCTTGCATCCATATCTTTTATTTCTTTCTTTTCCTATTTCCTAATTGATTTTCCTTATAATTTAATCTTAAGTTTTATTTGAGTGTACATTTTATCTAAATTGTGATTGAAAATTTATCAGGATATTTTCAATGGCTTTCATGAACACCAAGAGAGACTCATCATCTTCCTCTTCCACTCATACATTGAAATATGAAGTATTCCTTAGTTTTAGAGGTGAGGACACCCGCATTGGTTTTACAAGCCATTTATATACTGCATTGGATCAAAAGGGCATATACACCTTTATAGATGATGAAAAACTTGAGAGAGGAAAATCGATTTCACCTACACTCATGAAAGCAATAAAAGAATCGAGGTTTGCTATTGTCATTTTCTCAAAAAATTATGCATCTTCAACGTGGTGCCTAGAGGAACTTGAAGAGATCATTGGATGCATAACCAAGACAGGAATGACAGTTTTACCTATTTTTTATTATGTGGATCCATCTGATGTATGGAAGCAAACAGGAACTTTCAAACAAGCTTTTGATGAACATGAACAACGTTTCAAGGAGAACATAGAGAAGGTGCAAAAATGGAGAGCTATTTTGAATGAAGTAGCCAATATCTCAGGATGGCATGTACCAAAAAGGTAATTTAATTCAAAATATTTGTACAAAGAAAAGTGCTACGTCTACAACATTTTTACAACAAATCATGGGTGGTTAGTTATTATTGGTTCAAATTTGACTTTAGTACTAAGATTACTTTTTAACCCAATAATAACAACTAGTAACAACTTGCTACTTAGGATTTGTTGTAAAAATGTTGTACACATATCATTTCTCTATGAGTTATATTGAATTCTTAATTTTAGAATAAAATGTGGGACCACATCATAAATATTTATCCAAGTGAGTTATTAACTACAAAAACCAAAGAGTCTAGAATAAATGAATTGTTAAAAAAAAAGTACTTCACAATAATTTTTTAAAAAAATATACAATTTACATTTTGTACCTAATAATATCCTTACAAATTTTTTTAAAGAATTAACAAAATATAAAAATGACTATCAATAATATTTAAATTATATATATAAGAATTATATTATTCATCTTATTCTATATCTTTAAGTGTATCCATCTATATGTATGAAGCTACGAGCTAATTTTAAAATAAATGGTTGAATATATAAGGGTATTTTGGAATTTTTAACGAAAAATTTATTAAATTTAATTTCATTCTCTCTAATTCCTCTCAATTTTGGGAGAAATGAAAATTTGAGGTTTTGACTTTTAAGGGAATAGAGAGAAATAAGTGTTCCCTAAACCTCCCAAACAAGGGAATGAAATGAATATTCCAAAATAATTCTTTTCATTCAATTCCTTTTCTTCCTCAAATTTAATTCCTTTCCTTTTTGTCCATTTTTAGAGCTACCAAACAAAAATTAAAGATACAAAGTTTCTCAGAATCTCGGATTTGTAACTGAAAAGCACAAAATCGAGAAGATAACACCATCATTAAAAGATTTAACATTATCATGCTCCAATTGATCTTTAATGCTAAATGTGTTTTTGATATTTAATGCTTCAAAAATCATGCTCCAATTGATCTTGACCCTTGGATTCTCTTGATAGCAAGTCTGAATGGTTTTAATCTCCTATAAGAGAAAAATACATGTAATGAGAATATTTTTTAGAAATATTTCAAACTCATGAAATTGATGTGATATTGCCTACCAAGACTAAGATAATAGTGTAATTTTAAGCAATCAACACGCACAATCTAGGGGAAAAAATTAGAAAATTGACTATATTAGGCAGAGGCTTTTATAGTATGTTGTTTTTGAATAAAAGCTAAAGTAAATATTTTTGAAATTTTTTATGTTCATGTGTATGTATTTGTCGTTAGAAAATTGACTATATATATATATTAGGTGGTAGAGGCTTTTGGAGATTGTCGTTAGAAAATTGACTATATATATTAGGTGGTAGAGGCTTTTGGAGATTGTTGAGTATAATTGAATTGGAATTATCTTTGAAACTTTGGTTTTGATTGAATCGAAAGAAGTATGTTTCAATATTTGTAGTTTTTTGTATATGTTTTATTGTAGCTTAAACTTGGTATTTGAAGTGTTAATTCACAGTTTCAATTGTTCATCTATTAATCATGAACAATAATATTGTTATTTGCAATCATTATGATATGGTATCAATGATGTGACCATTTTGAAGTCTATTTATTATTTTAAAAAATTACAATCAAAAGACTTTTGAACTTAAATTTTTTTTTTTAAATTTATTGGAAATGTTGACTTGTATGAAACTTCATCATTTATGGCTTTGTAAAAAGAAAACTCTTATAGGCACCATAAAATAGCTAAGATGTTGTGAGCCATGCCGGTATGCGATATATGGACCAATGATATGAAAGATAAATAATTTTCTAAACCTTTATTTTAGACAAAATTACTTATTTCCATTCATTTTTAATCATTTTCAAGTCATACCTTTTTTAAAGCCAAATCATAAATCTTTAAGCAAAATAAATATTTTAAATTTTTGGTCAAAAAAATATTTTTAATTTTTATTTAATTATCCCATACATCGCATGGATCAGCGACTAGTTATTATATAATTCTAAAACTCTCATATATTGTACCAAATATCTTATAATTTCACGTGGAATGATTTTTTTAAACAGGCATGAGTCATAACTTATGTCAATTTCTATTATTTTTAGTTAATTTTAGCTTATTAATGGTACAAATTGAAATAATTAAAAAAAGTTAATGGTTTTAGACTTTTAGTTACAAATTTTAAAATTTTAGGGTTAAATTTAGGGAGATTATGTAGTTTATAGCACTCTTTAATAAATGCTAGCCACTTGGTGCAAAAAGAGTGCAACCACTAGAGAGGGGATCATGATACACACGATATAACTCTTTGTTGATTTCATAATACCTCTATAAATTATTATTTGATAAATTACATATATTTGTTGCTCTAAATAAACACGTCAAATTTTGTGTTACTCACATGTTGTTTTCTTTTTGATCTACAATATAATTTTTAAGTTTAAAAAATAAGAAATTTAAAAATTTATGATGAGATAATTACTGATTTTCAATCATCTTAATATTTAGCAAATATGGAGGGTATAAAGAAATAATATAATCCTTTTTATTGTGAAATATAATCCAAATGTTTTTTTTAGGGGGAAATATGATCCAAATGTTATTTTGTCAAATTACTCATTTAATGAAAAGTTATATATAGAGTTACACCCTTTTTTCTTTTTTGAGGAAAATATAGAGTTACACCTAGTGTAACCTTTTTGAATGTTACATCACCTCAAAACTCCGTATTAGATTAATATTTTGACAATACTATTGTTAGTTTAAATGGATTATTAGTCATTAACTTAAGGGTATTCATTAACATTTCCCTTTAAAAAAAACCACTATTAGATTCTATTGTTCAATGGTCAACAAGGCTATAAGTCGGTATTTTATTTTTTATAAAGATTTAGTAGACTTATTGAAAGTTCAAATAGTGTATAAAACATCCTTGAATGTTTAGACCTCCAATTACAAAACAACCAATTCAAGCTTTATTACAAACACTAAGTGTGCGGAAAATGAACACAAGCTATAAACAGAATTGATAAACAATCTAAGCCAAGTAAAATCACATCCACAGCAGAAAATAAAAGGCAAAGATTAAGGGAAGAGAGATGCAAACACAAGGACAATACACAATGTGTTATCGAAAAGGAAACCAAAGCCCTCGGCGTAAAACCTCTCCACTGCCTTCCAAGCGGTCAATAATCTACTAGAAAATGCAATTGAGATACATGAATAGCAATAGACCCTCCAAACCTAATCTACCCGATGTACCTAAGCCCTCCAAACTTCTTGCTCCAACGAGGTTGCGTCGAATCTTTTTCTTTTCTAGCTTACCGGATTCCGCTATAATCCATAGCATCTGCCATCCTTGGCATCTTCCAATACTTCCCAAAACTCCAAAAACACTCAACACTCTAAATGGGTGTGGGTAGTGTTTGGATAGAAATCTCCTCTCAATAGATATGACAATGAGAGAGGAAATGAGAAGAGACTACAAAGATTTCTCTCTAAGAATGAGTAGCTCTCTCTAATTGGGTGGGTGTTTTTAAGAAACCTCTCTTAGGGTTTTTCTTTCTGAATAACCACATATATTATGTGGGAATGAGGAGTATTTATACTGGTGTGAGAATGGAATACGAAAAGTCAGATTTTCCAAAACAGGGTTGGCTGGCAACTTGACCTCGCGACTTGACTGAGTCGTAAGTTCAAGCCGCGAGCTAACTAAATGGCCAGTCTGGATTTTTGTCCTATAGTGCTCCAACTGGCATAACTGTTTAGCTCCCTTGCATGCTCCGTGCGTGTGCAACTTTTGGCGGCTTGCAAGCCGCGAGCCTCCTGCGAGATCCAACCGCGAGTCCCTGCTTCACTGCACAGTTTTGAGCATTTCTTCACACTCTCTCACACACTACCCTTACATGATTCCCACCTAAATACAGGGTTTCTAAGTGCTGTATTACAAGCAAATTTGTCACGGAATAAAGCCAACACATGGTTGATTAAATTCAACCTTACAATCTCCCTCTTTGGCTATTCCGTGACAAAACACCCTAAAATAGACTCTAGACTTAAACGTGAGCTTGGAAACAATGGCAAAACTCACTCACACCTAAATCTAGAAGCTGTGAAGCTCTTGAATCATATGAGCATGAATCTCCTGAAACACAACAATACACCATGATCATTATATGCAGAAAAGCATGAAATGCATATGAAGCAAGCATGATGTGATCAAGCAAAGATGGAGTTAAGAAAAAACATGGCTTGATCAAACAAGCAATCACTACAAGGTAGTGACCACAATGCTCATTCACACTTGGAATGAACACTTGAACATACAAGCTAACAAGAACAATGCAAGTCACTTGTATGCCCAACACTCAACCAATGCATAATACACTAAGTATATGCATCTAGGAACAACCCTACAAGGGTACAAGAGTGACAGTACTTAACAAGAAAATGCATGATATTTAGTTAACAATACTGATTTAACAAAATATAAAAGGCTGCATATAGCATGGTACAGACCATAAAGCCTACAGAACATAAACCCTTAAAGCTTACAGAAGCAACATGGGTACGAAGCACAAAATACTGAATATAAACTTAAACAATATAAACTAAAAGTGCTTAAAGTTTCTCCCCTTCAAAGTGATGAAAAGCTGTGATGCACTTGGAACATATATACTTGTAACCTGAAACACTTGCACAAAACACATTAGACCCTCAAGGTAAAGCAAGTAATAAAAGGACAAGTATAATGTAACAAGTAAATTGCGATCAAGTAAACATAATGTGAAACATGCGAGCAACTTGATCATACACCAAAATAGTCATATATAAATGACTACAATGATCACATAGCAAAGCAAATGATCATCCGAACATACATTCAATGGAGCACAATAGCATAGGGATATATGCATGTCCAAAACAAAAACATGATGCGATGAGAACCACAAAGCATAACTCAAAGCATCATAAAGCCAACAAGAAAACAAACAGAACAAAGTTTTCTTATTATCTCAATGTTTTCTCCCCCTTGGTATATGCATCTCCCCTATGGAATATCTCTCCCCCTACAAATGTGCATGAAAAATAGAATTTCTCCCCCTAAGGATATGCACAAGAGTTATATAGAAATGACAAAACACTCCGGTATATTCTCTAGAGTATACTCTCCCTCTTTTTGTTAGGAATAGACGAAGGGTCAAGAAGAAACGAGGGCAAGAGATGAAGGTACGAACAATACTAATGATGCATGAGGGGTGCGAGATGAATGAGAAAATGAACCTCAAATCTAAGACAAAGTAAAATGCTACAAAGTATAAGGTAAACATGACATGCTAGGATGAAGAAGCAAGGTATAGACCAATGCATGACAAGGGTAGTAAAGGTGTGTGCAAGAGGTGGCTAAGTGCAATGCATGACCAATGCATGAAAAATGCACATGTGGGACAAGGTGTGTTAAATACACAACCAAAGAACCAAACATGTTCCTAATGAGGAAACATGAGAAACTCCAAAGTTTAGTACTCATCGGAGTCCAAACAAGCGAGAAGATGTCTAAGAGGCATTTTATCAAACACCTAGCATGCATTCTATGAACAATAATGTGAAACAATACATGAACAACATGAAATCCACCCTTAATAAATGTTCTTTCTGCCACAAGGGGCCAACATCCAATGCAAATCAGCAAAAGAAACCAATCCCATGAAGAAATTTGACAAAAAATTAAGTTTTCCCAACCAAGAGTACAAAACTCTTCAAAACATAATCTAAGGATCAAAATTAATGAAAAGAGTTTATAATTACCTTAGAAATGTTAATGGAATGAAAAACCATTCAAATTGGTTGGGTTTTGATGGAAAAATATTGAAAGAGGGGTTTTAGAGAGGATGGGAGAGGTTTAAAACAAGTTTTCCATGAAAAAGCTCTATAAAAAGCTGATTTTGGGCGTTTCGCGACTAGGCGAGTCGCCAGGTTCAGTCGCGAAAATTTTCACGAGTCGCGAGTGAGTCGCGAGTGAGTTGCCAAAGCTTCTGGATGAACTCGCGACTGGGGGTTTCGTAACTGGCGAGTCGCCAGCTAAGTCACGAACAACCCTGACACCTGTTTTTCAACACAAAACATGTTTAAACAGTGAAAAACAAAGTAAGCACTAAACATGAACACAAAAAGTGATAAAAATCACTTCCAAATACATATAAAATTATCAAAAATCTTTTTGGATTAATCCATATATGATTGAGCACACACACATCACATTTAGACAAGTATAATCTAACAAATGAATAAGACATTCATTGAACATTAGGCATGTGTATTGTGTGTATGTATAAAATGTGGAATAGTCCTTAGTCTAGAGTGAAGCTTCAATGATCAATTCAATCAAGTCATACAAAACTAGTATTAAGTCAAGTAATCTATCTCAATTATAGAAATGAACATATATGACCTCCCACAAGAAAACGATTACATACGATGAAGCTTTTCATTTGGCTTCTTTACATTTCATAACATTTGATCATTTTGAATCAAAACATCTCATTTTGAGATCGATGCCTAAAATTTGTGATATTTCAATTTAATGAACAAGCCTTTGGTTTTTTGGGCATCATACAATTTCATATAAGTCGCTTTCCCTTTTTCCTAGTCGAATACTAATATGTGCGACGGCTTTTGCAGCTCATTATCTTTTTTCATTTTGAGATTTACATTTATTAAGCTCTTTAAGAAATAAAAATAAAAGAGTGGGAAGAGATATAAGCACAGGTCTACGCATGTATCAAAACCAACATGACTATTGACTAATCATTCATGACAAACTTGAAGATCGATTTACAACAATCACACAAAGATGTCAAGATTTTTCCCACAAAGATATAAGTGCAAAAATAACAAGCTAAGCTCGTAAATGCACAAAGCCATTTGTACAAAGTTACAAGGCCAAACTCACATGTGATATGTGCTCAAACATATACGATCAAACTTTTTAAATTTTTCACTTTTTATGTGGTTTTGGATTTTTTACTCACACAAAGCAGAAACATAAAAGTAAGATCACCAACAAAACAATGCATACAAATAAATGCAAGATGCACAAAATGCATGATGATATGACATTTAATGCATGAAGGGTCCTACAAAGATCGAAAAAATTAGATTAAGGACCAAAAAGAACACAAGCTCAAACATATGAACCCTTCCTCATCCAAACGGAACGATTATTTGGAATGAGTGTCTCAAGAGAAGCGAGACGAGGGTTGGAAGAATGAGAACCGGAGATGCACATAGTTAAGGAGTTAAGAGCATTAAACATTTTCTTTAACAACATGCTATTTTCACTCAAAACCGGTTTACTCTTTTTAGCACAACTTCCATGAAGCTCAAGTTTTTCTTTTCTTTTGATTCTTTTGATAGCATGAAACTTAGAGCATTGAGGTCTTAGATGACCAAAGACACCACAATGATGACACACAATGTGTTTAGGTCCACTAGGCATTTTGGGAAGGGATCTAGCAATATGGTTTTGTTCCCTCTTCAACTTATGACATTAAGGTCTTATATGACCAATCACACCACAATGGTGGCAAGTTGGAAAAAACTTAGATCCATCCCAAGCCTTAGGTTGAGACCTAAACGGAAGTTTTGACTTAACAACCTTTCTCTTCACCTTTTGATTTCTTTTATGTAGAGGAATGTACACCGATTTGTCCTTTAAGGTAGAACACACACTAGGCACAAAATCGGGTACCACAACATGATTGCAACAAATATAATCATCCTTTTTAGCAGTAGGTTCAGCAATCAAACACTTGGCATGTATCTTAAGAGATTCATTTTCACATTTTAACTCATCAACAAGTTTGTTAGACAAAACAAGTTTAGCATCCAAGTCCATATTCAAACATTCAAACTCTTTTAGCTTTTCAAGAGAAATTTCAGCAAATTTTTTATATTTCTCAACCAATTTGTTGAATTCATTGAGCTTAGTAATCAAATCATCATTTTCACAAAATAACTTGTTCAAATTCTTTTGAAACTTCTTAGCAATTTTCTTCAAGAGTTTGTTAACAACACCTATAGATTCAAATAACATGTCATCACACTTATGAGAATCAACACTCATAGAGGCATTTTCCCAAACATGTGGCATGTTACATTCATCACCAACCAAATCATATAAAGAGGCATAGAAAGCACAATCCATGGCAAATAAACGCAGGGGGTCAAGGATCACACTTAGGTATTTAAACCACAATAAGTGTACCCGCTCTGATACTAATTGAAAGTTTAAATAGTGTATAAAACATCCTTGAATGTTTAGACCTCCAATTACAAAACAACTAATTTAAGTTTTATGATAAACACTAAGTGTGCCGAAAATGAACATAAGCTATAAACAGAATTGGTAAACAATTTAAGCTAATTAAAATCACATCCACAGTAGAAAATAAAAGGCAAAAATTAAGGGAAGAGAGATGCAAACACAAGGACAACACACGATGTGTTATCGAAGAGGAAACCGAAGCCCTCGGCGTAAACCTCTCTGCCGCCCTCCAAGCGATCAATAATCCACTAGAAAATGTAGTTGGGATACATGAATAGCAATAGACCCTCCAAGCCTAATCTACCCGATGTATCTAAGCCCTCCAAGCTTCTTGCTCCAACGAGGTTGCATCAAACCTTTTTCTTTTCTAGCTTACCGGATTCCGCTATAATCCATAGCATCTGCCATCCTTGGCATCTTCCAATACTTCCCAAAACTCCAAAAACACTTAACACTCTAAATGGGTGTGGGTAGTGTTTGGATAGAAATCTCCTCTCACTAGATATGACAATGAAAGAGGGAATGAGAAGAGACTACAAAGATTTCTCTCTAAGAATGAGTAGCTCTCTCTAATTGGGTGGGTGTTTTTAAGAAACCTCTCTTAGGATTTTTCTTTCTAAATAGCCACACATATTATGTGGGAATGATGGGTATTTATACTGGTATGAGAATGGAATGCGAAGAGTCAGATTTTCCAAAACAGGGTTGGCTGGCGACTTGACCTTGTGACTTGACTGAGTCGCGAGTTCAACCAGCGAGCTAACTAAATGGCCAGTCTGGATTTTTGTCCTATAGTGCTCCAGCTGGCATGACTGTTTAGCTCCCTTGCATGCTCCGTGCATGTGCAACTTTTGGCGGCTTGCAAGCCGTAAGCCTCCTGCGAGATCCAACCGCGAGTCCCTGCTTCACTGCACAGTTTTGAGCATTTCTTCACACTCTCTCACACACTACCCTTACATGATTCCCACCTAAATACAGGGTTTCTAAGTGCTATATTACAAGCAAATTTGTCACGGAATAAAGCCAACACATGGTTGATTAAATTCGACCTTACACTTATTAATGACCATTGCTACCGTAGGCAATAGAGTTGAATGATGACATTGAATTTCCTCAATGGAATATTTTGCAGTTGCTCATTTTCTTTCATAGATTTTCTTCTTCTTCTTCCTTACTCCCTGTAAATTAAAACTCTAGTTTGAAAGCCCAAGATCTTGGTAATTAGGGAAACGTTTCATATGAAATTAAACATAAAAAGGTAAAACATGTTAAAGTTTGAAGATGTAAAATCTTTGAAGTCACCACAATTATTTAAGAAAATTAAGAAAGGATTCAAGGAATGGTCCATAATTGTATAATAAAAAAATTTAAGATAGTTTCCCTTTTGCAGCACTTATATGGGTAGTTCTTTGGATTTTGGCTTGAAGCATTCAATTACATTATTATAAAAAATATATATAAAATAAAAAGGAGGCATTCGATTTCATTTATTTGTCTCGGTTTCAGTTTTAACCTCCTAAACTTATTGACATAGATTCAGATTCACAATTATTTTCTCTTCTTTGTAGGTCTGAGGCAGAATGTATCCAAGACATTGTGGAAGTGATATTGAATAAATTGAGTAATACATTCTCAGTACCCATGGGACTAATAGGAATAGAATCCCGAGTCGAGAAATTGAAGTCATGCTTAGCTATAGAGTCAAATGATGTTCGCATTATAGGAATATGGGGGACAGGAGGAATGGGTAAGACAACTCTTGCAAGCGTTGTGTATAAAATGGTTTCCAATAAATTTGATGCTTCCTGTTTTATCGCTAATGTTAAGGAAGAATATGAAATACGTGGTTTACGTAAGATACAACAAATAATTTTGAAGAGACTTTTAAATGATAGAGATTTGAAGGTACAAGATGTTGATAAAGGATTTCTTATGATCAAAAGTAGGTTACGTCACAAAAAGATTCTTCTTGTTCTTGATGATGTAAATGAATCAGAACAATTGAAGAAGTTAGTTGGGGAGCATTGCTGGTTTGGTTTAGGTAGTAGGGTTATTATAACAACAAGAGATAAGCATTTGTTGGTGTTGCATGAAGTAAATGAAATATATGAGGCTGAAGTCTTGAATCATGAGGAAGCTCTTGAACTTTTTAGTTTGAAAGCTTTTAAAATGGACCATCCAGCTGAACACTATGAAAAGCTATCTCAAGCTTTTGTAGATTATTCTAAGGGGCTTCCTTTGGCCCTTGAAGTTTTGGGTTCTTTCTTGTTCAAAAAAAGCGTTGATGTATGGAAAAGTGAACTGGCTAGGCTCATGATGGAATTTTGTGATAGAGGAATTCTCAATGTGCTTCGAATAAGTTTTGATGGTTTACAAGAAATAGACAAAAATATATTCCTAAATATTGCATGTTTTTTTAATCAAATGGATAGAGATAATGTCATAGAAATACTAGATTCTCTCGAGCTATCCCCTAGAATTGGATTACAGGTTCTTATTGACAAAGCTCTCATAAAATTGCATTGGAATCGATTGAAGATGCATGATTTATTACGAGATATGGGTCGGAACATAGTTCTTCAAGAGTGCCCTGAAGATCCCGGGAAGCGTAGCAGATTGTGGTTGTATAAAGACATTGACAATGTATTGATAACAAATACGGTATGACGCCATTGAAATACCTGGAGCATATGCCTTTTTATATTATTTAACATGGCTTAACTTTGAGTAGTTTTGGTAATCATACATTTTACAATTCACTAATCCCTCTTGTACTTGATTATTAGGGAACGGAAGCAATTGAAGGCATAGTCCTAAATTTACCCAAACCAATAGAGGCAGATTGGAATCCCGAATCCTTTTTAATGATGCAACATTTGAAATTGCTCATAATTAATAATGTTTGCCTTATGCATGACCCTAAACATCTTTCCAATGACTTAAGATTTCTTGATTGGCGTGGGTACTCTTCAAAATCTTTGCCATCAAGTTTCCAATCAAATAAGCTTATTGAACTTCACATGTGCTACAGCTACATTGAACGACTTTGGGAAGGAACAAAGGTATTTAATTAACTATAGAAAACCTTTTTTTTAGGTTTCATTAAATTGTAAGGTTTGATAAAAGCTATTTTTTTTTTTTTTTTTTGGCTTTTAACAGTCTTTTGAGAGATTGAAACTCATCGAATTAAACAAGTCTCAAAATCTCATTGAAACCCCTGATTTCACCAAAATCCCAATTCTGGAGAAGTTGTTTTTAGAAGATTGTATAAATTTACTAAGGGTGCACCAATCAATCGGAGTTCATAAAAAGCTTACCATTCTTAATCTAAAAGGATGCAAAAATCTCAGAAGTCTTCCAAACAAATTTGAAATGAGGTCTCTTGAAATTCTTATTCTTTCTGGTTGTTCAAAAGTGAAAAAAATCCCAGAATTTGAGAAGAATATGAAACTTGTATTAAACATTTACTTGGATGACACTGCTATTACAGAATTACCCACATCAATCGGAGTTCTTAAAAAGCTAACTTTTCTTAATCTAAAAGCTTGCAAAAGCCTCAAAACTCTTCCAAACAAGTTTGAAATGGAGTCTCTTGAGATTCTTACTCTTTCTGATTGCTCGAAGGTAAAACAAATTCCAGAATTTGGGAGAAACATGAAACGTGTATGTAAGCTTTACTTGGATGGTACTGCCATTACAAAACTACCCACATCAATTGAGCATTTGACTGACTTAGCTTCAATTAATTTAAGGGATTGCAAAAATCTTGTGTGTCTACCCAACACCATTTTCAATTTGAAGATGCTTAAAGATGTGGATATTTCTGGATGCTCAAAACTTGAGAGACTACCTGAGAATTTGGGGAATGCAGAAAGTATAGAGGAGCTTGATGTGAGTGGAACTGCTATAAGACAAGTGCCTCCTTCCATTGGTCTCTTAAAGAACCTTAAACAACTATCTTTCCGCGGATGTAAGGGGTTATCATCATCTAAATCTAAATCATGGTATGACTTCCTTCTTTTTTATTTAATGCCAAGATGTCCAGATCCCGTGGAATTGCCCTCTCTATCTCTATCGGGATTGTGTTCTCTGATCAAATTGGATCTAAGAGACTGCAATCTTAGGGCAATCCCCAATGATATTAGTTGCTTATTCTCTTTAAACATATTAAATCTAAGTGGAAATGATTTTGGTTGCCTTCCGGAAAACATCGCTCAACTATCTAGTTTGAGACATTTGAACCCGGATAATTGCACGAGTCTTCAATCATTGCCAAAGCTTCCATTAAATATTGATTATATTAGGGGATTTAATTGTACCTCATTGGAAACAGTACCAAATCTATTGAAACCAAATTCTTCAATTGAGCCAACCCTCAATCTTTCAGATTGCAATAAACTAGGTGACAATCAAGGCTTTATTGACATGTTTTTTGCAGTGATAAAAAAGTTGTTACAGGTAATCTCTCCTTCTCACTCTCTCTTTTTCTCTCTACTCAAAGTGTGTTCTAAGCACCCTACTTTGCATGTTACAGGGACATTCTCTTGACGACAGACATATGCATAAGAGATATGCCATCATTTTTCCTGGAAGTGAAATTCCAAAATGGTTTAGGTATCAAAGTATAGGGGCTGAAGTGAATATAAAAGAACCTTTTTCTCATTTGTGTAATGAGTGGATGGGGATCGCTGTCTGCGTTGTATTTTGTTCTCATCCACATCATCAAATCCCCAACGGTGATTCGCTTTCATGTTGGTTGATAGCCAATGGAAAAAAAATGTCTTCTGCACCAAACACTGGCCATATTGTTGTTTTATCAGATCATATTTGGCTACTTTATTTGCTTCCTCAATACTACCAAGAGAAACAAATAAAATTATTGTCGGAATGTGATGCAAATGGATTCATTCGGGTTGGAATTAGAATTATGACTCATTGTTCAGTCTTTGAGGTGAAGAGATGCGGGTTCCGTATGGTGTATAAGAAAGACATTGACGATGTCAACCGAAGTATGGCTCAGTGTAGCAACAATAGCACCATTCCTTATAAGGGTTTGGATGTCAAGCGAACCCGTGATGACTATGATGGGGCTGGACCTAATGGAGAAGGAAGCTCTAGTACCACACCCAAAATGGATTGTGAGGAGTCAATTGAGTACAAAGACTGTGGTGAGGAGTTAAGCAATTGGGAGGAATCTAGTGAAAGTGACCGGGAAGGTTAATCAACTTTTTTCTCTACATTACCTGTAAGTCGTTGTCTTTCTTCTTAATTCAAGTTCTATTAATTGTTGCACTATCTTTTTCTCTTAAGTGTACATTTATGAATGGATTGCCCACCATATGTTTGATTAGAGCTATCAATGAGACTCCTTGCAATTTAAAGAACAAAGAATGAAGAGGAAAAGCTTTTTTATTGTGATTGACAACAAAATTCGTAAAGTTAATAATGTCACTAATAGAAATCAACAAATACTGTAATTATTTTGCAACGTTAGGTTAACATCTTACGCCTCATCATCCCATGTGATGCTTGTGTTGAAGCATAGGTGAGACTGAGACCTTTTTTTTCTGAGAAACCAGACAAGAAGCCTGGGCTAATATTAATAAAGCATGTTCAATGGACATCAAATAGCAAAAGAGAGGTACTATCCTCAGGTGGATCAGAAAGCCACACCTGGGACCCCAACCGCTTTTAGCTTTTTTTGCTAAAGCATCAGCAACACAGTTAGAAGAACGATTAACATGGTTGAACATAGAGGACTGAAAAAGCACGGCTTGACAGCGTATGTCTTCAATGAGTTTCTGTAGGTTGAGAATCCAGCATTACCTTGGTTTATAGCATTGATAACCATAGTTGAATCCCCTTCAAAAACAACTGTTTGAAGCCCAAACTCAGCCTGCCAAAGCCTCCATATCAGCGATGGAGTGAGCCACAGCGCACCAACAAGTTCACCCCTCCAATCTCGAACAATAACTCCAATTCCAGCCGAGTTTGTGGTTCTGAATACAGCAGCATCAAAGTTCACTTTGTACTGATTCAGCTCAGGTGGACGCCACTGGTGCGAGATGGGAGGGAGAGGTTTCACTGGTTCCTTGTCTTCTGCTATCAAAAACTCCTGCAGCATGTTACCAGCCATAGAGACAATGTTTGCAATAGGGTGCACTGGACGGCCAAAGTGAGATGCGTTTCTCCTATTCCATAATAGCCAGGCCGATATAGAAAAGACCTCTTTTTGATAATCATCCTGCACCTACAAAAACCGAGCAAGTAAGTTGCAAAAATTCAGGGTTGGGGATGGCTTGACTGATGCAAGCAATTGAGTGAACTCCACATGATCTCCACTTCCTTGCAAGACCAGAAAGCATGCAACAGCATCATTCCTTATTAAGGATTTGGATGTTCTCCATCATAATTTTGGCAATGCCAAGCAGACCCGTGATGACTATGATAGGGCTGGACCTAATGGAGAAGGAAACTCTAACGATGTATAGCAGCCAAAACAGATTGTGAGGAGTCAAGCGATTGGGAGGAATCTAGTGAAAGTGACCGGGAAAGTTAATCAACTTTTTTCTCTTCATTACCTGTAAGTCACTGTCTGTCTTCTTAATTCAAGTTCTATTGATTGTTGCACTATCTTTTTCTCTTAAATGTACATATATGAATGGATTGCCCACCATATGTTTGATTAGAGTTGTCAATGAGACTCCTAGCAATTTGACTTGAAAGAACAAAGAATGGCAAGGAAAAGCTTTTTGATTGTGATTGACAACAAAGTTTGTAAAGTTAATAATGTCACTAATGGAAATCAACAAATACTGTGAATAATAGATATTATTGAGTGTATTACTGAATGGCCTTAGCCATATGCTGCTATTATTTTGCAATGTTAGGTTAACCTCTTACACCTCATCATCCCATGTGATGCTTGTGTTGAGCCAGGGGTAAGACTGAACCTTAATAATATTTGAATATCATTTCAAAGTAACACATCTTTTTCCCCTACAATTTGTTTGTTAGAATATATATAATGTCAAGTTTGAATGGAAAGATGCTACAGCCTATCACATGCATTGCCTCATTGATTTGTAATATTGACAGTCTAAAACTTATTTCATACATACCATTCCTCTTTATTACGGAAGTTCTTACCATATGACTTTTGTGCTTTGGGCTCTTGATGTTCTTGAAATTTTCCAGACCCATTTCACATGTTCATCTTTACAGTAATTGGACTTATGCAGGCAAACAACAGTGTAGAAAAGATTGAAGAATGGAGAAGGTAGTCTGCTTAGATTTGTAAACCCTGCCCTACTTGTTATGTTGTTTTAATCCATTTTGTCTTTAATTTATGTTTTGTCGCATTTTCCTTGTTATTTTGTCATTTTAGCCTAATATATTACATTTCATCGTGAATTGATAATACACCTTTACAAACATCCAAGTATGTACATAAGGTAGATTCTCTAAAAGTTGTGGCAAATCTGCTAAGCAAAGATACTTAAAGGTGGAATTCTGAATTAGTCACTCATGGTCAAAATGATGTTGAGAGAATTTTACAAATTCCTGATTGTGTTGCTGATAAGTTCATAAGACCTCATGCCAAATCTGGGGCTTATTTGGTTGAAACAAAGCTGATAATGGTTGTTGCATAGCAGGAATTATAGAAACAAAGCTGCCAAGTCTTTTAGTGATATTACTGGCACAACCTGAAGCGAAGACTGTTAGTTTTTAGACCCCTTAAACAATTGATTAAACCTAGGTAATTAGCCAAATTGTTACTTAGTCCAATTAAACAAGTCTAGGTTATCACAATATAAAAGATCAAATCATGCAAAGCAGTGGAAAATAAATAACGCAACGATATGATAACCCAAGAAAACCAAACCGGTAAAAAACCTAGGGAGGATTTAACCTAACTATCCTCAAGGTAAAAAGCAAATCCATTAGGAAGAATCGAAATTCATACAATAAGACTTACAAGCCCCCACGCTCGACTTCTTATTGCTACCAACCAATAGAACTTACTGACACGACCACGTGCAAGCTCCGAATCCACGAATTCCTTCTTTCTTTGATTCCCACCAGCTACAAGCACCCCCGCTTGTGTATTCTTTAAGCTTTAATGGCAGCAAATGAATTGATCATCAAGGTGTAGAAAATATCTCCTCCTTGAAAATCCTAAGTTTGTGTAAAGGAAAGCTCCTCTAGATCTCACAAGAGATTTACACAAACCACAATATGAGCAACACTAAAACGTGGCTAGAGTTTGACTTTTATACTTAGGACAAATAAGAAACCCTAAAAACGTTTTAAAACAACTAGGGCTGAGTTGGAAAATTCTGCAGAAAAGCGATCTGCCCGAGCTTCGATCGGTCGAGCCTAAGTTTCGATCGATCGAGCCAGGCCGAAAGCCACAGTGCTTCCTACATTAAACTCGATTCCAACTTTACATTGACATACAACTTTGAGCTAGCTTTAAACACTTCTAAACACATTGTTTTGATCATGGTTTGCCAACAATAAAAATTAGAGTTTTAAATACATAAAATCCTAAACTTTAGAACCTAACAAACTCCCCCTTTAGCAATCCGTGACAAAACACAACATAGAAGCTCAAAGTTTATAAAATGAAAAGCCCTTTACAAAATAATGCTCATAAACCAAATTCAATCCTAACTACTATCCATCAGTTGCAAGTGTAGACAGCAGCTCAATTGAATCAACCTATATATTTCCTGAAACACTAAACAAAATGCATAACCGCATGTGTGGAAATAATACAAGTAAACAAAATAACTTCTTAATTTCAAACAACACACAAATAAAGACATATATCAATGAATAACTCATAAATATAAATCAATAAGCAGTTTGAAACAAGAAACAAATAAAGTACCAACAAAAACATAAAACTCCCCCTAACATGAATATCCCATCAAAAACAAGGTAAGAGATAAAAATGTTAAGTACACAGTGAAGCACCTAGATACAATCTAAAATTCCACAAGCTCCAACCAAAAACAAATAATCTCTCCCTGAAAATAAAAAACCTACAAGTACTCCCCCTTTTTGTGACGGAATGCCAAAGGGCAAACAAGATATCCATCATCAAAAGGGAGGTGGTCTAAACTGCGCCAACTCCGCACGTAAGGCACAGATCTCATCAAGTACGTCCACCAAAATCTGTCCTTGAGCCGCCTGAACGGTTAAGACATGATCCAACGTGCGACAAATGTCTAAATCATCCGAAGCAGTCGGTGGAGGAACAGCAGCATCAGCATCAGCAGCAGCACCTGAAGTCTCAACAGTAGCTGTACCTGTAGAAGAGGGAGGAGGGGGAACACTACTAGATGACGCACCTCTAGGACGAGAAGGAGGAACTCTCAACTGAGCAGCCCTCTGACGAAGAAATGTAGCACCTATGGGAGCTATCACATGAACAGGCTCACCCGACGGAAAACCATCTAGACCTAAGTAGAGCAGAATCCTATGAATGAAAATAGGATGAATCAGCGCATGCCCTACGGCAGAACTCCTATGAACCTCGTTCAAAGAACGAAGGAACAAGTGAGGAAAACTGATGGACGCTCCAGAAGCAAAGGCGTACAAAAACACACATCGCTCTAAAGGGATGGTGTGGAAGTGAGAGATAGGCCACAAGGAATGACATGCAATCCTAAAGAAGAGATAGGCAGTCTCGGTAGGCTCAGTGAACGTGATTCGAGGATCAGAACCCCACTGGATAGATGATCCAGTGATGTAAGACATGACAACATCTAAAGAGGGTGACTCATCATAGGGATAGACAGCATCCCGAACAACCGGCATCCTAAGAGCCTCAGCCACCACCCGAGGGGTAATGATGAACTCTACACCTCGTATCCAACTCTTAACTAGGGTGTTAGAATCATAGATGTGGCAAGAGAGGTTCGAGTAGAACTCTCTAATCAGGGCAGTCGGAGGTGGATGATCTATCTCTACGAGAGGC
Organism: Quercus lobata; assembly: GCF_001633185.2. Taxonomy (NCBI): domain Eukaryota; kingdom Viridiplantae; phylum Streptophyta; class Magnoliopsida; order Fagales; family Fagaceae; genus Quercus; species Quercus lobata. Next base: position 685,842 of record NC_044912.1, on the reverse strand, counting down.
AACCAACCCCTAGACTCAAAATTGGCCCTGATGGCCGGATCAAGCGCATCTAACACAACAGCTCACTCAGACCAGATCTTACGCCTACAGTTCAAGGTGTCATAGGCTTCTCTACACTTATCATTCTTAAACAGCTCTACTCTAGGTGGAGACTCAGAGGAAGTGGAAGTGGTCCTATGAGCTCTAGTTTTCCTAGGCATGGTGCTAAGATAAGGATCAAAACACAGAGCGAAAGAACAAAAAACCACAAACCAAAACCAAGGGCAGACTGCAAGTTAGCACAAAAATAAAAAATAGGATCAAAATCTATATGATGCATGAACAAGTTTAAATGTCATGATGCATGTGCTAATGCAGTGAATTAAGTCAAAAAGGTTCAAATTACAAAATTGGCTTGCATATTAAGGTTTTTAACACAAAAACCCCAAAAATTGGAAAACCACTTTATTAATTTGAAAAATATTGACGAATTGATCATTACACATGATAAAATAACAAAAATAATGACCAAATACATCAATTTGATAAGCCAATTTCATCAATTTAAGCCAATTTGACAAAATCCCCAAATCGGATCAAATTCAAAACCCTAGAATTTCCAATTTTTCAAAAACCACAAAATTGATCAAATTAAACTATAGGGAACATCAATATAACATCATGGCACAAAAATCCATTGATCAATTACACAAGAATAGGCTTGAATCATCAAAAACCCCAATAATTTTGAAGATGCCGAAAATACCCGTGATAATGCATGAAAAATGCACGAAAACAAGAAATAAACTTGAAAAAGAAGGGCAAAAGGGTCTTACCGGCTTCTAAGGACAAAAACCTTGCAAAAATCTTGAAGGAAAACGACAAAAACTTGAATGGTGGAGCCTTGAGCCAACACGGAGAGAGAGAAAAGCAAGAAAAAGTTTGAATAGTGACTTTGAAAAAATCCAATTCAGCTTTTTAAAAAACCTGATATACGAGTTTCGATTGGTCGAAAATCAGCCTCGACCGGTTGAAACAGACAGAGACTCCCTCTCTCAAATTTTAAAAAATTTTAAAAATTTCGATCGGTCGAAAAAACAGATTGGACCAATCGAATCAGGCAGAGGCTCACCATATTTTTCAGGAAAAACACAATTTTTGAAAAACAAGTTGATTTAACTCAAAGCATTGGAATTTAAGAACAAAAATGCATGAGTATGAGATGATATGATTTTCAAATCAAGAATTTTAAGCCCAAAATTCCCAAAACAAAATTTTGCATTCTCCACAAATTTTCAAGCAGCAAATTTAGTTTGCACATTATTGAAGGTAATTGCAAAAACTTGGTTGGTCAGACCATAAACACACACAATAACATGTACAATGTTTAGCAAAGAGTAACTTGTGTAGTGTGTGCGACTAGCAAAGACTTGAGATACATGTGAGGTGAAATGTGAATAGCAATCAATCACAAAGTCTACAAAATTCATCACAAAGAATTTAAAAGAGACTATCACCTAAAGAGTTACATCATATAACTCCCACATCTCCTAGATCATAAGCTTGCAATCATGTAAATTTCTTGTATTTATGCCTCATAATATACATTCCAATTTTAAGTTTATGTGAGTTTAGCATCAAGCCTAATAGTACACACCAATTAGATTTTAAGCATTAAGCACTTTTACCGAGACTTCACCTTATGTTCTTTTTGTGCATGTGCTACACTTTCTCGAGCACAAAATCTTATGATATGCACTAAGGTGTTCATGATTGGCTAGTGAACAGTGGTGAATGGTTATTTATGCCTTTCTCTAAAAGTTCAAGTCCAACATTTAAAAAAATGTGACTTTAAGATTAAGACATAGTAATCAAAAACCATACACATTTTTCCCACACAACATGCACTACAAATCTTCAACTAGTAGAGTGCAATAAATAAGCTCATCAAAGCTAAATAAGGTACAAAAGGCATGTTATGTGAAAATAAATTGACCAACCTTGTTCTTAAAAACCAAGAAGAATAGTGCAAAACAAAATGTGCTTCCTTTCCCCCCCCCCTTTTTTTTATTTTAAAAAATAAAAAACACCTAGAATGAAATGCATGAATGTTATGCTATGCAAATCCTAGAGACAAAAAAAAACAAAACCAAAGAACAATGGTCTTAAAGAGTAGAGCAATGAAACACAAGGACCATGTCAGAAAGACTCAGTTAGGTCGAGTCTTTTGTATCCAAAACTTTTTAGATGCACCACGAGCATTAAAGTTCTTATTCACTTGAGAATGATTACCAACTCCAGGATTGGAATAAAGGTTTAAACCCTTTACCAAATCACCAATAAGTACCATAGGATCAAATGCTTGAGGCACAGGTACTTTTGGTTTGTTTGCTCTCTTTGCAGCTTGCAACTTGTAGCAATTTGGACGTATGTGTCCAGTCTTTCCACAAATTAAAAGTGACAAACCCATGCAGGTTTATCATATGTCTTGTCCTTAGATAGGGTAGGCTTCTTAGGCTTAGATTCTTTCAGATCAATCCTAATCTTCCTAGATGATGAACCTTCTAAGGGTTTAGCAACCTCATTCACAGAGGGTTTGACAGTCTCACTCACTGTCTCACTCACCGAAGGTTCAGAAGAAGAAGATGAAGGAATAAACTTAGTGGAATGGGGAGCGGACACACAGATGCTATCAACATAACTTAAACCAGTTTTGTCAGAAGATGACTTTTGAACACTCAGCATTTGATCAAGTTTAGAACTAGCAGATCTAGCAACAGATAAATCAAGTTCCAAAGATTTAACTTTATCAAGCAAAAGTATGTTTTCAGTTTTCACATTGTTCAAAAGATCATTAGCATCAAACAATTTAACAAGCAAATTTTTCTTTTCAAGCTCAAGAGATTCAATTTTCTTTAGGCCAAGTTCAACATTCATAGCATCCTTTGCAGCAACTTTGCAAAGTTTGTTATAGGCCTCTTGAAGATCTACATCTTCAGAGAGTTCCCCATCAAAAGGGTTCTCTTCAACAGATATGCTCTCATCAACTACAGTAGTAGCAGTGAAAGCAATGAAGTTTCCATCCTCATCACAATTAGACTCTTGATCAGAAACTTCACCATCACTAAGGGTTACAGCCATAGCCTTACCCATAGACTTCAAATAGGTTGGACATTCAGATTTCATGTGTCCATACCCTTGACATCCAAAACATTGAGAGCCCAAAGAATTATTGGAAGATTGACCTACTCTTTCTCTAGGTTTATCATTGTTATTCACCTTAGTGGGATCATGCTTCCTAAAATTTTTAGGTTCAGCAGTGTTTGTGCCTCTTGCCTTTCTATTGTTATTCTTGAGAAAGTTTCTAAAGTTCTTGGCAAGATAGACAATCTCTGTAGCAGAGAGCTCATCATCAAATCCACCACTATCAACATCATCAACTGACTTAAGAGCCATTGATTTGGATTTGGTAGTTTTTGGTAGATCCAACTCATAGGATTGAAGAGATCCTACAAGCTCATCAACAGGGATGGAGTCCACATCCTTACTTTCAGTAATGGCAGTCACCTTGGGTCTAAAGTGCTCAGTCAAAGATCTAAGAATCTTCCTAACAATTTTAGGTTGATCATAGATTTCACCCAAGTTAAATGCAGAATTAACAATATCATTCAGTTTAGCATAGAATTCATCAAAAGATTCATTATCAGACATCCTAATGCTTTCAAATTTAGAAGTCAATTGCTGCAATTTATTTATTTTGACAGCCTTTGTGCCTTCATGCACAGTCTGGAGGATATTCCAAGCAGTATGAGCAATCTCAACATTCGAGATTCTCTTAAATTCCTTCATAGAAACAGCATTAAAAATCGCATTCATAGCCTTGCTATTAAACGAAGCTGCTTCTTTCTGAGAAGTTTGCCACTCACTAACAGGAGTAGTGGGCTTCTCCCATCCGTATTCAACGGAGTTCCACACCCTCTCATTAATGGATTTCAGGAAAGCTTTCATCCTTATTTTTCAGTAAGCATAATTATTCCCATCAAAGTGAGGAGGAATAACTAGAGAGTGTCCGTGTTCCATGACAACAGGGGTCAAGGATCAGCTCAGTGATCAAAGGATCAACAACAAAAGAGCTACCCGCTCTGATACCACTTGTTAGTTTTTAGACCCCTTAAACAATTGATTAAACCTAGGTAATTAGCCAAGTTGTTATTTAGTCCAATTAAACAAGTCTAGGTTATCACAATATAAAAGATCAAATCATGCAAAGCAGCGGAAAATAAATAACGCAACGATATGATAACTCAAGAAAATCAAACCGGTAAAAAACCTAGGGAGGATTTAACCTAGTTATCCTCAAGGTAAAAAGCAAATCCACTAGAAAGAATCGAAGTTCATACAATAAGACTTACAAGCCCCCACGCTCGACTTCTTATTGCTACCAACCAATAGAACTTACTGACACGACCACGTGCAAGCTCCGAATCCACGGACTCCTTCTTTCTTTGATTCCCATCAGCTACAAGCACCCCCGCTTGTGTATTCTTTAAGCTTTAATGGCAGCAACCGAATTGATCATCAAGGTGTGGAAAATATCTTCTTCTTCTTGAAAACCTTAAGTTTGTGTAAAGGAAAGCTCCTCTAGATCTCACAAGAAATTTACATAAACCGCAATATGAGCAACACTAAAACGTGGCTAGGGTTTGCCTTTTATACTTAGGACAAATAAGAAACCCTAAAAACGTTTTAAAACAACTAGGGCTGAGTTGGAAAATTCTGCAGAAAAGCGATCTGTCCGAGCTTCGATCGGTCGAGCCTAAGCTTCGATCGATCGAGCTAGGCCGAAAGCTACAGTGCTTCCTGCATTAAACTCGATTCCAACTTTACATTAACATACAACTTTGAGCTAGCTTTAAACACTTCTAAACACATTGTTTTGATCATGGTTTGCCAACAATACAAATTAGAGTTCTAAATACATAAAATCCTAAACTTTAGAACCTAACAAAGACCCTGAGCATTGGAAACTGTTATGTAGGTTACAATTACCTTTTAAAATGATTGTCATTCATTGGAGGATTTTATTGGATTTTCTTCTTGTGATGGCAGTATTGTGAAGACATCTGAGGACTTATATCCTTTGTGTCAAAGATACTAAAACCTTAGACCATATGTTTTTTTTCCTTGTCATCCAGAGATATCTAATTTGTTTTGATCTATCCGTTAGAACTGTTTTCATTCAGTCTTACTTGATTCAGGCATGGATAAAGGGAATTAGGGTCAATTTAGAAAAGTTAAAGTACTTCACGTTGTCTTTTTTCTCTATTTTATGGTCTATTTGGACTTATAGGAACAAGGAAACTTCGAAGAAAAAGCCTTTCTCTGCCACTAGTGTGGTCATGTATTGTAAAAGTTTGGTTTCAATGTGCAGGGTAACTAACAATTTAAAAAGCAATGAAAAGCCTTGACAGCAGCAGGATAAGCAAATCGAGACATTTAGAGTGTTCCAACTAGAAACCGATACTGTTGTAGGAGAGCTGAAAGGGTAGGAAAAGGAAATTGAGGGGATCCAGTTTATTTTGTAAAAGTAGAGATGGTGCATTCCATGGCGGGTTGTTTCAGCTGGGCTGTTAAAGATTCTATGAGAGCAGCTATTTTTTGGCTTTCTGTGAAGGATTGTTGAAGCTTCAGGCTCTGTGAGTTCTCTCTGTTAGTATTCTTATAAGTAACAAAGAGGTGGCAGAGTTAGCTAATAGAAAGGCTGTGGTGAAGCCGTGAAAGACATTCAGCAGTGTACAAATGTTTGGGTTTGACTGGTCAACAGATGTCCTGGTAGAGGCTTGATCTCTAGCAACAATTGCTTCTAAGTTCTTTATGAACATATTAGCTTGGATTACAGACAGTGAACTCCTAATCTTGTACTCTTTTCTTCTTGTGCAGTTTTGGTTCTTTTGTTCAATGTACCTAAAACGAATGGCAAGAAAAGCTTTTCATTGGTGTTCTAAAAGCAGTAGAAATCATTTTCCGGAATGAAAGTATACATCAAAATTGGAAAGCTTTTACTGCCAAAGGTATTAATTTATAGTTCTATCCATGTTATTTTCTTCCATTCAAAATTATGCTTCTGGGTTGTCCTCATTTGGAAGTCCATGACAGGTAGTTCAAAATGAATAAACTAGAGTTCTTATATTTTTCCTTCTTGTCGTTTCCATATAATTTGGTTTGCTCTAATTTGAAATATGCAAAGGGGTTTTATTTTTTGGAACTATTAATCTAGGAATCTGGTTTGGTTTGATCTATCTATTAGAACTGGTTTCATTCACTCTTACTCAATTCAGGCGTGAATCCTGAGCTGGCAGAAGGTTATCAGGGACAATTAGAGAACTTGCTGTTTAGTGATGTAGGACGAATGAGGGAATTTGACTATGTGTGTTTGTGGTGGATTTTGGGTTAGGAAAGAAGGAGAATTAGAGAGAAATTAGGACTGTTCAGGGGCTGTATGAACAGTAACTTTAGAAAGAAAAGAGAGGAGAAAGAACCAAAAAGGTCAATGTGCCTATTGCTCAAAACACTCAATTATATTAATCAACACTGCCTCCTTTGAATACATTGAGCACAATATATATATATATATATGTATTTGTTGACCTTATAATATGTTGTCACATAAGCTTTGGAGCTCTCACATTTTCTACATCAAGCCATTTTTTTTTTAAATGTCTTTGATTTTCTGTGGAAGTTATTCGTGAAAGTTTCTTCTCTCTGCCTATCAACTTATTAGTGCATCTTTTTTTATGACAATTTTTTGTAAATGCTCAAACCATGGCCATGCAGCATGTAATTAGATGTGTTGTTAAACCCGCTTGGGTTTGTTAAAGGTTTTAAATGGGCTTGCTTGTAGAGTGATGCTTGTACCACCTTATCTATATAGCAAACATGCAATATTGTGTAACACTAGTAATAGCTGAAATCAAGACATTGAGATCTGACTACAAGACAGAAAATGAACTCATGATGAAAATTTATAGGTAGCCCCAATTGGAAAACAGATGAGATATTCTGCCAAATTCATCAAGGGATGCATATTGATAATTAGTAACTGCTCAGAGGCTTTTCTTGGTCCTAATTGATTGTATGGTTTTTTCATGTCGCTATTTAGTATTTACACATCATGGAGATTGATTTTGTACTGTAATTGCATATGCTGTATATTACTGTTATATATTAGTAGTATTTATCACATTTTTTTCAGGTTTTACTCTCTGTTATTGATTGCGTGGTTGTTTTACATTGCTATTTGCAAATCTATCTAGTACTGTAATTGCATATGCCGTATTTCATCAACAAAAGAAAAAGGTAATTGCATATGCTGTATCTTATTGTTATAATTAGTAATTATCACATTCTTTTTGGGTTTTGCTTAGAAAACTAATATCATGATGCATTTTGCTACAGGATGAAAGAAAAACGTGTTATAGGGGGCTTGGTTTTGAGACATTTGCTGATGAAATTTCAGCCATGTATGCCTCTCAGAAATTACATAGGATACTTAGGCAGAAGCTGTGTCAGTAGATGTTATCATGAAATGTAATTAAATCCTCTACTGCTAATACTTCTGGTAATTTCAGCAATGCCTATTGTTGGTAATGGCCATGTTCTTGGGCCCAAAGGCAACCAGTATCAAAGGAAATATAAGTTCCTTATGCATTGTGGTTGGGGCTACTGTCTATCACATACAGTCTCAAAGAAACTCATGAATCCATGGAGGAGAGATCAAAACAAGGGCAAGCATAGTGAAGAGTGTGAGAAAAGATGTCAAGTATAGGATAACATTTAAAAGGAAGTGGTTGCAACTCTATCCTAAACAGATTTCTCTGTTCTAACAGGGGTGTATCCTTCATGAATTTTGCTTAAATGTTTGCTAGTAGCTGGGTTTTTGATTGGTTTGTTGTAAGTTTGATTAGCAGTAATTTATTTGAAGACTCTGTCTCTGAGTAGAACCACTTTGGGCTAATGTTACACTTTTTTTATCTTGAGTAGTGAGTTTATGTCAGGTCAGATGACCGCTGAATTCTCAGTGTTCAAGTTTTTCTGTTTGTATTGGTTTAATTCATCTCAATAAATAAAAAAATTCTGAATTATCCAGAAACGATAAATGAACGCTCAATGCCATTTTTGTGTTGTATGTGACAGCGTCATGGGGAAACGGCTGATCATCTTTTAATCCATTGTGACGTTGCTTTTGCTTTCTGGGGTGATGTTTTTCAAATGTTTGGTATTCATTGGATTTTGCTGGAGAATGTTGCTACTTTTCTATTTAGCTAGAGAAATTGGTTTTGCAAACATAGCTCAGAGATTTGGAACATGGTACCTGCTTGCTTGATGTAGATTGTTTGGAAGGAGTGGAACTTTGAAGTTATGGAGAGTTCCTCTGATCAATTGAAAATCTTGTTTGCTTATGTTGTAACATTTTAATATTATTTAACTAGTCATTAATTCATGCCATGCACGGGAAAGCTATTGTGTATAAAGATGTAAACTATTCTTTTTATTTTTCTCTTTGATTGTTTATTAGGATTCAAGTCTTATAGTTTTCTATCCTTGATATGAAATATATGAAACATTAATTTACATAATGAAAAAAATAGGTCAATTTAGTTTAGATAAAAATAAATAAATAAATAAATCTTTCTATTTAAATATATATTTGCAACACATGCAATAACTATAAAATTGAAACCTAATTATTCAATTTGAAATTCAAATTCATCATGAACTATAAAATTCGTATCTTGAATATTCGACCATACATGAACATGACTTTTAATGCGTCTACAATTTGAAAGAAGTATCACTTTGTCTAATTGATGAAGATGATTCACTCCTCTAAGTCTTGCATTATCAACCGGCCTGAACTAAAATAAAATAAAAATTATATATATATAAAAGATCATCCAAAAAAAAAAAAAAAATTACATACTTACAGCTCTACACACAGCCACCTCAAATACAAGACAAAGTGACATTAACAAAACCTTACCAGTTGGAGCAAATGCTTCAAATCCTAAAAAGAATATTGCTCTTGGTTCCTGAAATATATATGTATTAACCATCAATGTTTTCATTATATTTTCAATAAGAGATATATATATATATATATGTGTGTGTGTGTGTGTGTGTGTGTGTGTTAAGTTGTTAACCGTCAAAATAACCAAAAAATTTTTACCAAATATCAGAGAAGCCATAATCTAGGTATCGTCAATAGAGAGTGTATTAGCGTAGACGGTAAAGCTTTCCTTTTTCAATAAAAAAGAGTGTAAACTCTAAACCCAAATTCGATTGACTATTTTGATAGAATAATTATTAGGTTCTAAATGTTTAGAACAATTGGCAAATCGTGAACACAAACTTGTCTAGATATAGATCTTAGAGTCTATAGGTTTTATTAGACAATGCTCAATGTGATTCAAGTCAAGATTCAAGAACATACAAGCTGCAGGAAGAAGATTTCATAATCTGTCTGGCTTGACCGATCGAAAGACAGGCTCGACCAATCGAAAGTCGTATCTGCAGAATTTTAATTAAGCCCAAGCAGCAGTTCAAGCCCATTTAGGATTAGGGTTTCTAATCTACTTCTCCCAGTATATAAAGGAAACCCTAAGCACGTTTTTATGTGGCTTTTCAGAGAGAAAAGAGTGTGCCTCTTTTGTATTTAGGGTTTTGTTCCTAAAAAGCTCTCTTATGTTTTCTACCGGTGCTATTCCTTGAAGAATCTCAAGATCCGGTATTGTAGAAGTTGTTGCCTTCTCTAGTCATCAAAGGTGCTGATGATCTAAACCTTCAAGGGTGGTCTTGGAGTCACAAGCAGGAGAGTTCGTGTTGCTAAACCTTTGAGTGGGATCTCAAAGTCACAAACGGGGGTGTTTGTGTTTTGCAAAGGCCAAAGAAAGAAGAAGTCTGTGGATTCGGAGCTTGCACGTGGTCGTGTCAGTAAGTTCTACTGGTTGGTAGCATTAGGAAGTTGAGCGGGGGTGCTTGTAAGTCCTTTTGTATGAACTTCGATTCTTTCTAGTGGATTTGCTTTTTACCTTGAGGATAGCTAGGTTAAATCCTCCCCAGGTTTTTTACCGGTTTGGTTTTCCTAGGTGATCATATCGTGTGTTATTTATTTTCCGCTGCTTTGCATGATTTGATCTTTATTATTGTGATAACCTAGACTTGTTTAATTGGACTAAGTAACAACTTGGCTAATTACCTAGGTTTAATCAATTGTTTAAGGGGTCTAAAAACTGTCAATAATAAAACACACTAATCAATTTATACAGACTTAGGTTAAAAGAGTCCTATCATAATACTACTGCTTTTTTTTAATTCGAGTCTATCAGGTGGCATTTGGTACAAGAGAATCCACATTACTCCTAGCATCCAAATTTCTAGGAATGTGATTCCTTGCAATCTAGATGCCTAGGAATGTAGCTATTCATGTGTTTGGTTTCATTGGGAATTTTTTAAGATTTCTAGGAATGTGAGATGATAATGTTTGGTTTATTCCTAGGAATCTTAAATGAATTATTTATTTTTCCCATTCTATCCTTAGATTTGAATGTGATTTACCAAGTCCTTTAAAAAGAGTCAAAGTGGCATCCTCTAGCCTATGGTGGGATTAAAACAAATTATGATGGGGCTACCTTTGATGATTCGGGCGAAGCTGGGATTGGGGTGGTTGTAAGGTCGGATAGTGGTGAAGTGTTAGCAAGTCTTTCGGAGAAAATCACCCTACCATCTTCAATAGTTGTGTTAGAGGCACTAGCAACATGGCGGGTAGCTCAATTCGTGGTTGAACTTGGCTTACATCAGTCTATTTTTGAAGGGGATTTAGAATTGATCTATAGGGCACTCACTTCTGATTCCTCTCCTCGGTCCAGCATCAACCATATTATTAAAGACACATTGTCTATTGTGAGTTCCTTAAGAACTTATTCCTTCTCTCATTCTAGAAAGTGAGGCAACTCTGTTGCTCATGCCTTAGCTAGTAGAGCTGGATCTTCTTTTCCTTTGTCAGTTTGGATGGAGGATGTTTCGCTAGACATTTTTTGCTTTGTTTTAGCTGACTGTCCTTAGTCTATTATTTTAAATAAAAGATCAATCTTGTTTCTCATAAAAAAAAAAAAAAAAAAAGAGTACTTTAAAAAAAATCTTTCTCTAAATAAATAATGAAAAACAAAATATAAACTATTAATTATGAAAAATTCATTAAAACTGTAGTCTAACATTTTAAAATGACAAGTAAAATACAAAAATAACTATTTAAATTCTCAAATGTTTTATTCTTAATAATAATTTTTAAAAGAGCTTAATCCATAACAAAACAACCTGACAATGTTTAGGTCTATAAGACAAGAGAAAAGATATTGATAATTTGTTTTATATTTTATCTTAATTACTTAAATGATAAGGAAAAAGGGTTAAAATATTTATAAAAAATACAATTTCCTTTAAGCTTGGGAATCTAGATACCTACCTGTTTTAAAGGGAATCCACATTCCTACTGAAAGGGTTTTAAAGGGGGAATCCAAATTCCCCTAGCATCTGATTCCCTAGCGTGATTTGCAATCAAATATGAGAATCTTTAAACATTCCTAGGAATCCTAAAACATTACCCCGTACCAAACGCCACATCAAGATTTACGAATTTGAGTCCTATACTGACTTAGTCTTAGAATTTTTTTTTATTTAAATAATAATGCTGATGTGTTAGTTTAAAAGATTCCATCATAATACTACTACTACTTTTTTTTTTTAATTCAAGTTTATCAAGATTTAGGAATTCGAGTCCTATATTGACTTAGTCTTAGAATTTTTTTTTTTTATTTAAATAATAATGCTGATGTGTAAAAATATGAGAGCTCTAAAAAAAGTCAAAGGCTTCGGTTTTATATATATATATATATATATATATATAGAGAGAGAGAGAGAGAGAGAGAGAGAGAGAGAGAGAGAGAGAGAGAGAGAGAGAGTTAATATTACAACATAAATATAATAATATGAGAGTTAATGTGGAAGATAAGAAATTTGAGAAATATTTAATCCCACATTAAAAAGGAGAGAGACTCTTATATTCTTTTTAAGTATGGTGATTAATGGCTGATATGTATTAAAGCATATATTGAGTTAGATACATTCAAAATAATTAGTCTATCCATTGGTGAGTAAATGACCTTTTTGTTATGAAAAATGAGTAGCCAACCAAGGGCTTGAATCTCCTTAAAGAGAGTGAGTCTCACACCTCAATCCAAATAGTGTATTTTTTTTATCTCAAAGAAATAATATTCAATTTCTCCTTGTGATATTTTCATTATTATTGTGTTTGCAATAGCTTGTACTTTGTTCGATTGGTCTCGGGTTTGTGGTTCCACATATTGTTCTTCTATTTTAGAGTTTCAAGTTTCTCTTAGTTTTTACCTTTTGAGATTTTTGTAATTTTTTGACACTTTGTGTTCATAAATCATAATAATGAACATAAGTTTATTTGATTATTAATAAAATTACATTATTTATTAAAAAAAAATGCTCAATGCCATTTTTTTTGTGAGGATGCAAATTTTTTTGAGTCTTTTGAGTCTTAGGGAGTGTTAGGTAGAGTGGATTTTAGGGAGGATGGAAAAAAATGAGAGAAAATGAGGAAATAAAACTTTTTGAAGGGTGTTTGGTTGGGAGGGGAGGGAAAATGTGTGTGGGGCCCAAGTGTTTTCTCCCCGAGCTCACCAAGGAGAAAACTTCGAGAGGGAGGGGGGGAGAGAAAACTGTGCACGGGCTAACCAAAATGCCCATATGCGGTGCACACAGGGATGGACCTAGATGGGGACCCAAGGGGGCCCAGGCCCCCCCGGGTCCAATTTTTTTATTGTATATATATATATAGTTATAATATATTTCATTTATGTAATTGGGCTCCCTTCCAAAACCTTAGATGCTCTTTCTCCTCAATAAGCCTAATTAGCCTCACCCAATTAGCAACTATGCAACCCAAAAACTTAACAAAAATAATAAAAACATTCACAATAGTGATTGTATTTTAGCAAAAATAAAAAAATAAAAAAATATTTTACTACAAAAGAATATGTGTTATTGGAGAAGATAAAGCTAAATTTTTTTTCAACTAAAGTAAACTGGTATAAATGCCAATTAACTATAACAAGTTGTTAAAAATAAAATACAATATTTTATTAAGATTATATCTCTTCCTTCAATTAAAAAACTCAAATTATCTTGCTTCCTTTATTATTTTAATGAGTTGTTTATATTATTTTAAATGAATTGATAAAAATATATATATATATATATATATATATTTGATATTATGTGTATTGTAAAGTGATGTAGTAAAAGCTAAAATTTTTAGTACCACCACTGTGAATCTAATTTTTTTTTTTTTTTTTTAAATCCTAGCCAACCTAGTATTAAAAAAAAACATTATTTTGTTTTTGTTTTTGTCTTTGTTAGTAAATGATTGCATCTTAGGCTGTGTTTGTTTTGGTTTCAAACTAATTTCAGAAATGCTTTTTCATAAAATAGGCTGTTTGGTTGGTTCGGAAAATTGGGTCAAATTGAAAATATTTTCAGTGTTGACCGTAAAATAAGGGACCCAAGGCATAAAACAATTTCCGCTCTCATTTTCACTTCAAACAATTTCCGTCTGAGCTCTCTCACACGCACTCGAAGTAGCAGGTGCTCTCCAAGCTCAGTCACACTAAGCTCCACCATCTCCCTCACGCCAAACGCTCAAGATCCTCTCCCTCATGTAGCCGATCCTCTCCACGCACGGTGAGTTTCCCTTTTCCATTTCTCAGTCCAATCCACATAGCTCATTTCTCAGTCCGACCCCCAAAATTTCTCAGTCCGATCCACCCTTATTTCTCAGTCCGATCCACCTTCTCATTAGTTTATGCACTCAGTCTGATCCACTCTCTCAGTTCATTTCTCATTCTGATCCACACAGCTCCGATCCACACACCAAAAATACAGAGAAAACAAAAGCCGACCCAGCCTCAAACCCATAAAGAACCCAACCTCCATCCCTCCCTCATCTCTTTTTGAAACCCAACTCCATAGTAATCTTGTCTCTATGCCTCTATCATCTTGCTCTCTTAGTACTGGGCTGAGCCATTGCTGAGACCCATTGCCCTTCCACCGCTGGCAACCAAGTTGCACGAGAGGTCCACCACCGTTGAAGCTACCAGTGCCATTTATTCCTCTTTTTGTCTCTTTTTTTTTTCCCCTTATTTAGCTTCTTTATTATTATTATTATATATACTTTTTTTTGAGCTATGACTAAAATTTCCCCATTTTTATTTGGTTGATAATGAGTATTGGGTGTAGCTGATGTTGAGTGGGTTGCAAAAATTTGATGCGGGTACCATGGGTTTGGGTACAAATTTGATGTAAAAATAGTTGTTGTGGTGAGAGTTGGTTATTGGGTACAAATTTGATGTGGCTATTGTTGTTCTGTGAGTTGTGAAATTTGATGTTGGTTGTTGGGTTTAAGTTTAGATTGTTCAAGTTTGATGATATGTGCAGAAAATATTATTGTTCAAGTTTGATGGTATGAGTAGAGAAGATTAAGTCTAATATATTTATTTGTTTATTTATTTATTTATATAATTATTTACTTCATATAATTATTTATTTATTTATATAATTATTTATCTATTTATATAATTATTTATTTATTTACTTTTTTTAATTATCCATTTTTTATTTAAGAAATAAACAAATAAATTATCCATTTTTTTTAATTATCCATTGTTTATTTAAATATTGATTTAAGAATTTAATTTTGTTGGTGTTACAATTATACAGAAATAGAATGCAATGTGATTTGTTGGTGTAAATATTGATTGTGATGGTATTATGTTGTGTATGTTGTTGATGTTACAATTATATAGAAATAGAATGCAATGTGATTTGTTCATAGGTGTAAATATTGATTGTGATGGTATTATATTGTGTACATTGTTGATGTTACAATTATATGGAAATATATGTGCATAAAAATTTTGGTACTCGTTATCAATGTGGTTTGGATGTTTTCTGTTTGTGGTTGTTTTTATTTACTGTGTAATCAATAGCATGCTTGTTTACATACCTCTTAGACCACAGTGTTTGTGAATTTTTAGATGAAGAAAAAACCCAAAGTCGCAATTCTTGCCTCAGTTGCATCTGTCCTCCTTATGGGGGTTGCATTGTTAAGGAAATTGCGACGTAGACGTAGACGACTGCCTAGGGCGCCTTATGTTAATCATGCAACCGAGAGAGAGGAGTACATAAATAGTATTCTTCATGGAAGTGAGAGACATTATGTGAATCAAATTAGGATGAAGCCTATAGCTTTCCACCACTTATGTCACATCCTCACTGAGAGGGAGCACGTATGTTCGACTATGCACATGTCTGTTATGGAGCAAGTGCTCATTTTCTTACACATTATTGGTCATAATGTGAGGTTTCATGTAATGGGTAGTCAGATCTATAGATCAATTGAGACTGTTCATAGATACTTCAAGGTCGTCCTTAGGGGGGTCCTGAAATTATATGGAGCTCTAATAAGACTGCATAGCGAAGATACACCCCCAGAGATAAGGAATAGCAGAAGGTTCTACCCATATTTTAAGGTAAATATTGTGACTTGTGTATTTTTGTAAATTGTGAAGATTTGTGTAATTTTAAACCATTATGTCTATCAAAAATTAGGATTGTGTTGGAGCAATAGATGGTACACATGTTCGTGCATCTGTGCCACCTGAAACATAAGGAAGATTTCGTGATCGCAAAGATGGAACCATGCAAAATGTGTTAGCTGCCATTAGTTTTGACTTAAAGTTCACTTATGTATTAGCTGGATGGGAAGGCAGTGCACATGATTCACGTGTGTTAAATGATGCATTTGCTAGGCCAGGGGGATTTTCAATTCCCGAAGGTATTATACGATTACTTCACCTTTTAGGTTTATTAGTTTAATAAATATTGTGCGTTTTCCTGAGCATAGTAGTGATTTGGTTTTATTTTTGAATATATGTAGGTAAATATTATCTTGGTGATGCTGGGTATGGTTATAAAAATGGAATATTGTCACTTTATCGGAGTGTGCGATATCACTTGAAAGAGTTTAGTGATCGTCCTCCTGAGAATGAGTAAGAATTGTTCAACCTTCGACACTCTTCATTGAGAACTACCATTGATCGAGGGTTTGGAGTGTTGAAGAAACGTTTTCGAGTGTTGGATGCAGAACCATTTTGCTCTTTTGAAACCCAAGTGAAAGTAGTGTTAGCATGTTGTATGGTTTATAATCACATTATGGAGGTTGAACCAAATTACCATATTATGGAAGATGCAATGAACCAAGTAGAGTCTAGTGACCCCCAACAAGAAACACAATCATGTCGAGAGTCCATTGAAGATAGTGGACTGTGGAATGCTAAGAGAGATGAGATATGCCAAGCTATGTGGTCTAATTATACCAGGAGTGAATAGTAGTACTTTATTTAGATTTCTATAATTGTAATATGTGTTTTTTCTTCTTTTTTTTTTTTTTTTTTTTTTTTTTTTTTGTAAAGACAATGTATTTACTATAGACTTCTGGTGATGTAATGAAAAAATATTTTCAGCATTAAATTGTTATTTAATGGTATTACATTGTTATTTCTAGTGTTAGCATGTTTCATTCTATTGTACACATCTATAACCATGGTTGTATGTGTGTTTAATTTGTTGTTCATATTCCGAGCATAATTACTAAATGCTACTCTCATTTTTAAATGCTACTCTCACTATACAATTTTCATATGTAGTAATGTCAAATGGCAAAGAGAAGGTGAGCAGCAACAAGCAATTCAGGTGGCTGCTGCCCATGCACTCAACGATGCTTAGGCTACTTGCGCAGGAGGCTGCAAAGGGCAACAAGTCGTCTAGCACTTTCAAGGCAGGCTCCTTTGCTCTTGTAGCGAAGGAGATAACTGCCCAATTTGGGGTTGAGTGCCACCCCTCTTATGTTGAAAATCGAATGCAAACTCTAAGGACCATGTGGTCCACTATTCAGACTATTAGAAAGAAGAGTGGCTTTGGCTGGGATGATAACCTAAAAATGATAACATGCGATGCGAAGACATACCAAGAAGAAGTCATGGTATGGCTTCCAACTATATTTTCTTAATATAAATGATAATATATGTTTTTGCCTTTTATAATCTATGAATTGAGAACAAGACAAGGCTGCTCAAGTACACTCTTTATATGAAATTTATAGTGTCATTCTTTTTAGGATTCCATTGCTTTTATAAGGTTTTTCAAATATAACTTTCATGTGCAGATCTATTGTAAAATCTGGTCTTAGCATTTGTACATTGTATTTTCTATTGTACTTATCTTCAAAATCATGGGTTATGTCTCCTGTTCCCTAACAGATTTTTTTTGTTTATCATTGACCTAAATCATTTAATGGCATCTATATTGAATTGAATATTGAATTTATGAGTGAAGTGATTATTGCATTGTTATTATACGTTCCTTTCTCCCTTACAGGCGCATCGAAAGCATGCGGAGTATCTAAACAAAAAAATTGAGATGTATGATGAATTAGCTATTGTTGTGGGGAAGGACACAGCCACGGGTGGCTTTTCTAAGTCCTATGTGGATATTGAGAATGAGCCAGACAATGGGGACAATACTGATTTTGTTGTAGACAATGTGGAGGAAGGTGTGGTCAAGAAAGGGAAGAATGCAGTCGAGTCATTCACCACTGGGTCGGGAATTTCCAAGCCCTGCAAAAGGGGCGTGCACCTTCTAATGCTGATAATAGTGTGTTGACTGATCTGTCTGATCAGCTAAAGGAAATAACTCTTGCTCTGAAAGAAATCAACTGGGGCCTGTGGATTACACAGCTCTTTACAATGAGGTCATGGCTATGATGGCGGATGGGTATAGCGAAGACATTCTCGCAACTGCATTTGACCATCTTTGTGAAAATGAGAAGGCAGCACAGGAATTTCTAGCCAAGAATGCTAGGCTGAGAAAGCTGTGGTTGGATGGTTTTTTGTTCTCACAACTTTGACTTGTCTGTTTCATGTTGACTATGACAGTAGCTTTAGGAATTAACTTTTGTTGTAGTAAAACTAGTATTGACCTACCATTGTATTACATATGTAGTCTTTTGTATTATTGGGACGATACAATTGTCCAAATTATGTATTTGTACTGTTCAGATACCACGAGTAAGTATCATTTTTGTACACCATAGAGGTGTAATGCCAATGGTGAACGATTGATGTGACTGTTTTTATATAAATATTATGGGTATATTCAAATGATTATTTTTTATGTTGAAGTGGATGATTATTTTTGTACTATTACAGATATGTCTAGGTAATGCAGGTGCTTGAATTTGGATGATTATTTTTGATGTTGAAGTGGATGATTAGTTTTGTACTGTTACAGGTTTGTCTAGGTAATGTAGGTGCTTGAATTTGTAAGGCATTTCTTATTTTCCATAAAATGATCCACAAACCAAACATGGGAATTGATTTTCCGTAAAAAACAAATTCCATTTTTCGTAAAATGTTTGATCGAACCAAACATGGGAATTGATTTTCCATAAAAAGGAAAGCATTTTCCATAAAATGTTTGAACGAACCAAACACCAGAATTGATTTTCCGTAAAACGAATGCCAAGGCAGCCAAACAGCCTGAATACATTTTCCTTTCCCGAAAATAGCATTTTCGGAAAATATTTATTTTCCAAAAAATATTTTATATGAACCAAACACAGCCTTAATGTATTTAGAAACAACGATTTTGAGTATTTATAATTTTTTAATATTATATGGATGCTTATTTGGAGTTTTTTTTTTTTTTTTTTCTTCTTTATACTTTAGCCTCCGCTAGCTTAAAATCTTGGGTTTTGTCCCTGGGTGCACATGAGCGTTGTTTTGGCCCCTTTTTTTTGTCCACTTGCATGTAAACAATTTTTTTTTTCTAAAAAAATGTATTAATTTTTTGTTTGCACATACATAATTTTTTTGTTAAAAAAATGTGTTGCTTTTTGTTTTATTTAATGGGGATATAATTTTAAATTTATACCAACTTCACTTTTCGATTCTCTCATTTTTCTTCTCAACCAAATAAATAAGTTTTTCATATTTCCACTTTTCCATCCTCCCAACTAGAAACAAATAGGAGAAAACAAATCTTTTCTGTCCTCCCACTTTTCTATCATCTCCTCATTTTCTATCTTCCCACTTTTCCACTCCTCCAACCAAACGGGCCCTTAAGGAGTAAGGAGAAGCACCTAGAATAGATACTTCAACATTAAATAATTTTCCTATAAAAAAAATTAACATATTTCATATGTTTGATGGTTGCATTTGTCATCTTATCTTAGCACCTTAGTATTTTATCCCAAAAAGAAATAGTATTTCATCCCAATGTTTTATTGATAGTCGAGCTTCCTTTTCTTTTGTTTTGAGGGTGTGGAGTTGGTCAACAATTTTTCTAAAGACACACTCTTTGACACTGCACATTTGTCAATATATAATTGGATTACATTACTTACACACGTCCACCACTAGACTGGTAAAAAGTAATCCAATTAATGTTTGACATGTGGTTAAGTTATGTCCAAGTGTATGATATTAAACTTTTTGGTTAGTAGTAGATGTCAAATAAAGGCAGGTCTTTTGACTTGACCGATAAGGAAATCTAAAGTAATGACATAATGGGAAAGATGAAAAACAGCTTTTCTAACCTTTAGAAATTTCCAAGCAATGACAAAATCACCATTCAAACAAAAACGAATGCCATAAACCATTATCTTCTAAGCAATTGCTCAATTAGACTACGAATATATCTTCTGGCATGCCACATCAAACCTTGTTCACAAGAAAGTCGCCATTAAAACTAGGCCATGAGCATTATATGAGAGCATATATGTGAGTTAAGGTTTTCAAGGAATTTTCTTAAACCACAATGAACATAGTTGCATCCTGTAAGAGAAAGATTAACTACTTGTAAGCCTATTGTATATGTGAGTGCAGATTAATGTTGCGTCTTGAGTCCCTCAATGAATAAAAAAAGTTCATTTGCCTCATCTTTTTCTAGTTACCTAGGAAATTCCTCAGTTCGATCGTTGAATAAATTTCATATATACATTCTCTAGTGATTTTGCATTTCACATTTTCCAATATGTTTAATGGGTGCATTTTGTAATGTGTTTCCACTTGCATTTATGCACTTCACATCTAAATTTGTATGGTGGGGGTTGTGATTTTGGGTTTGCAATTTGGGTTCACGATTGAGTTCGCTATTTGTGGAGGTTGTGGCTTGTGGGTGGCAGTGGTGGTGGTTTTTGGTGGTGATTTGGTTTTGAGTGTGGTGGATTGCAATTTGTAGGTGTTGTGGTAGTTGGGAGTTGTAGTTGTGAGTGGTGGCATGGTTGTTGGTGCAGCTGATTGTGGCATTGGTGATGTGACTAGATTTTATTGAGATGTTTAGCATTATTTTAACTAGCATGTAACTCCATGCAAATGTATGAATGCATTTAAAATTAAACAAAATTTTTATTATAAAAATATAAATAATTAGTCAAATTATTTTTTTTTAAAGCATGTAACAAATGCTTTCATGCATACATATAGATACATTTAAAATTAAACACAATTTTTTTTTCATAAAATATAGATAATTAGTCAAATTATTTTTTTAAAGTAAACGTAATTAGTCACATATTAAAATTTTTACCTAAATTTAATACTACTTATGATCACTTTTTTTTCCTAATTTTTAATAAGATAAAACGTGTGGTGATTTTTGTTATGTGATGATTTTTATTTTATTTATCTTTTGAGAAACATGTGGTGATTTTTATTGAGTATATGTGATTTTTTTAAAAAAAATTTTATAGTTTATTAATATTATATTCTTAGTATTTTGCATTCATTAACTCTCTTGACACAAAGATTAAAAAATTTAAGTAGACACATGGCACAAGCTTAAGTGGATAATTATGGTGTAGTTCCCACACAAATTTAGACACATAATGCAAAATTGAATTATAATTTTATATTATAATTCAATTTTCTCTAACCTTTACCTATTAATATACATATAGCTGATTTATAAATTTGAATTTTTTTTTTAGTTATATGATTATGTTTTTTATGGTTTATTATATGGGACTCCTAGTTTTCTACACTAAATTAACTAATTTGGCACAAAAATTTAAAAATTTAAATTAGATGGGACACATAGTACAAAATTAAACTCTAATTAAAATTCAATTTTTATACTAAATTAACTCATTTGGCACAAAATTCTAAAATTGTGATTAGATGAGATACATTGCGCAAAATTAGACTCTAATTGAATTCAAATTTGAAATTTAATTGGACTTTTTCTTTGCTTTACCTGTTATTATATATATATATATATATAGATTAATTCACTTGGCAAAAAAATTTAAAAACTTAGATTAGATAGGACACGTGGCTCAAAATTATACTCTAATTGAATTCTAATTTGAAATCTAATTGGATTTTCTCTCTGTTTTACCTATTATTATATACTAACTTGTAACCCCATGCATATGTATGGATACAGTTAAAGATATATAATAAGATGCATAATATAATTCCTATATATATAATTTAAATACTATTGATATTCATTTTTATATTTTGTTACCTATTATTATATATATATATATATATAGATTAATTCACCTGGCAAAAAAATTTAAAAACCTAGATTAGATGGGACACGTGGCTCAAAATTATACTCTAATTGAATTCTAATTTGTAATCTAATTGAATTTTCTCTCTGCTTTACCTATTATTATATACTAGCTTGTAACCCCATGCATATGTATGGATACATTTAAAGATATATAATAAGATGCATAATATAATTCCTATATATATAATTTAAATACTATTGATATTCATTTTTATATTTTGTTAACTCTTTAAAAAAATTTGTAAGGATATTATTAGGTATAAAATGTAAATTGTCCAAGTTTTTTTTTTTTTTAAATTATTATGAAGCACTTTTTTTTAAAAATTCTGATTCATTTATTCTAGACTCTTTAGTTTTTGAATTTAATAACTCACTTGGATGAATATTTATGATGTGGTCCAACATTTGATTCTAAAATTAAGAAATAAAACTCTTTAAGAATAAATAATTTGGGATACATGGCATAAAATTGAAACTCTAATTTGGAATTCTAATTTGAGTTTCTCTCAGTTTCACCTATTATATATATATATATATATAGATAGATATATATGTTAGGACATATGTGAATCATGTTAGTAACATATGTTAATATAGAATTGTCTAATCCTTTGACAAAATGGACTTTACTTGTAATTGAGTAGATCTAGGATGTGTTTAATACTTTAAGGAACAAGGTTTCAAGTTCAAGTGTTAAAACCATGCAAGTCTATCCAAGAAATAAGTGAAGAAGTGCTGGATTTTAAAACTCAACAGTTAGCTCGACAGATAGCATCTATCGAGATTTAAAAGGCAGTTTAGCCCGATGCTCGACAGTTGCTCGATAGATTCCCTATCTATTAAGATTTATGAAAATTAGATTTTCAGTTATGATTTTCATCCAATCCGTGTATAGATATTTGGGCTTTCTTTTCTCACAACCCTAAACATATATAAGAATTATTTTAAGAGCCGTCACAGCTGATGCACATCAACACAAAAGTTTTTCACAAGCATATTGTGAACCGGAGACAATTTGCCCTAGTTCATCTTTCTCTTCAAGAAGCTGCTGTGTTTGTACACCGTAGGGTTTTGTAACCAAGGAGTTTCGTGATCTTCATCGTGTTGATGAATTGAAGAACTTTGCAGCCAATATCTTTCTCAAGTTGGTGTGTAAGCCGCGTATTAGGATCTGCGCATCGATTAGTTAGACACATACTAGGAGTCGTGCATTAAAAGGAGAGATTGTCACTACAGAATAAGTCCAATTGAGTATTAAGGTAAGGGTTTAACTGTAGGTTGGTATAAGGTACAGAGATTCCTTTACTTGTAACTACTTGTTGTGATAATGGTGGATTTTTGAGAGTGGTGACCTTAAAATCACCCGGTGGGGTTTTTGCTGTGTAGGTTTTCCCCATTCGTAAACAAATCATCATGTCAACTTTATTTTCCAATATTAACTTGGTGATCTGTTTGTGCTACCATGCGTATTGCATATTAATTAACTTAATTAATTCACTTGGTTAATTAATTGGTTAATTTATCAAAAGAGATCAATACATTCTTAGCTTATCAATATAGACTAGCATGTAACTAGGGGTGTCAATTCGGGTTAGCGTATCAGGTTCATGTTATGTCGAGGTAGGGGTATTCGACTAAATGGTTCAACCCTAACCCGACCCATTTAATAATCGTGTCATGATCCTTCAACTTTAACCCGACCTGTTAACAAGGCGGGTTGACCTGACCCAACCCATTTGACACACTTCATAAACGAGTCATGTTGGGTTAACACGAATGTAACACAACCCATTTCAACTTATATAATATTAAATATAACATCCATCTAGAAATAATTTTTTTTACATCCCAAAAAGCAATACATACACTTCAAGTCTTCAACCCACATTCAAAATAATATAGTTCAACAAAAATATAACATTCATTTAAAAATAAGTTCTTTACACTCCAAAAGAAATTCATATACTTCAACCCAAATTCAAAATAACAAAGTTTAACAAAAATAAAATAACAAAGTTCAACAAAAATATAATATCCTTGGAACTCGCCAAATGCTAAGTATCAATATTGAAAGAATTTGAGTAAACAGTAAACTAATCCTAACTATGATCACGATTATCATCCATAGATTCTTTGTTGATGTCCAAATTCATAACATCTTTCACAAGCTTATCCAATTTCATTTGTGCAAGTTCTATAAAAAAAAAAGTATTAGTAGTTCTAGGGTCTGTAAAGTTTCAATTTCCAATTATATCTCTTGTAAATTTTTGTAATTACTCACTTTTCTTTTTAAATTTAAAATATATGTTAGATATAAAAGGTATTTGACAAATCTAAAATAAAATAAATATTTATTTGTTATATGAGTTAAACGGGTTGTGTTAAGTGGGTCATTTCGGGTTAACACAAATAAATTAGTGTGTCAAACGTGTCTATTGCGGGTTACACGGGTTGACCCGCTTATGACACGTTTCTTATCGTGTCGCTTTCGAGTTGACCTGTTTATGACTCAAACCCATTAAGGCCCAACCCTAACCTGAAAAAACACGTGTCGGGTTCATGTCGTGTTCGCGGGTTGGGTCGAATATTGACACCCCTACATGTAACTCCATGCAAACGCATGGATGCCTTTAAAATTAAACAAAATTTTTATTATAAAAATATAAATAATTAGTCAAATTATTATTTTTTTAAAAAAAAACATATAAAATATGCATTCATGCATACGTATAAATACATTTCATAAAATATAGATAATTAGTCAAATTATTTTTTTAAAGTAAATATAATTAGTCACATATTAAAATTCTTACCTAAATTTAATGCTACTGATAATCTTTTTTTTTTTCTAATTTTTAATAAGATAGAACGTGTGGTATTTTTTTTTTTTTTAAGAAACATGTGGTGATATTAGATTCTTTATATTTTGCACTTATTAACTTACTTGACACAAAAATTAAAAAACTTACGTAGAAACATAGCACATGCTTAAGTGGATAATTATGGTGTAGTCCCCACATAAATTTAGACACTTGCAAAATTGGATTATAATTTCAAATTCTAATTCAACTTTCTCTAAGTTTTATCTATTAATATATATATATATAGATGACTTATAAATTTGAATTTTTTTTAGTTATATGATTATATTTTTTATGGTTTATTATATTGGACTCCTCGTTTTCTATATAAATTAACTAATTTGGCACAAAAATTTAAAAATTTAGATTAGATGAGACACATGGTGCAAAATTAAATTCTAATTGAAATTCAATTTTTACATTAAATTAACTCACTTGGCACAAAATTGTAAATTTAGATTAGATGAGACACGTGGCGCAAAATTAGACTCTAATTGAATTTTAATTTGAAAATTAATTGGATTTTCTCTCTGCTTTACCTATTATTATATATATAGATATGTTGTAAGCTAAAATAGAAGATAAAATGTTAAAATAGATAAAATAGTTTTTTGAGATGCCGGTGTAGGAGGAGAAAAATTAATTAAGCCAATTACAATATGTCACCCCAAAAATTATTTATGTGTCATTAAATTAATTAAATCAAAAAAATGTCATGTGTCATTTAAATTGACATCACATTGGTGAATTAAAATTTGCCACATATCATATGGGCCCACAAGATAAAGAAAATTTGTTGTTTACATTAATGAATAATTACCTTTATTAAAATAAATTAAAAAATAGAGATAGTTATCTACAAGCAACTAGTTTTAACAGGACTCTCTGACTTTGGGCAAATCAAAATCCACTACTTATCCTCAAGAAAATCAATTCAAAGTGGGACTCATCCTCTTAAACGACTATAAATAGAGAGCACCCCTCTCATTGTCCACAAGTTTTTCTAGATGTCAAAACTTTGAAGAAATTTTGACTCAAGAACATAAATCAAGCTTCTAAAGCCCCGAAGAACTTCCATCCAAAAGCCTCCACGTTCAAAGAATCCTCAAAAGTCTTCACATTCAAAGAATCTTCAAAGAACTCGAAAAACATTAAAGGAACTCGAAAATTAACAAATCTCTAACAACCTCAAAACTAGAGGATTATTGTGAAGACCATCCAATCCATCATCCAAACAAAGTAGAGAAGATTTCGCGTCTGAGTCAAGGCTACGAAAAGATAGAATTAGAGGATTATTCTTTTGTAAAAGAATCAAAAGAGATAATTGTCCTCACTCATTCTATAAATACAAAATTTTAATTTTAAAAAAACTTTCAATTTTTTGATTTTCAAACTTGAGAATTTTGTGTTTATAGCTATATGCTAATGCCCTGAGATTAAAATTGATAGCTTTATACTCTTAAAAAAAAATTCAAAAATGATCACTTAAATTGTTTCAAGGATTAAAATAGAACATGAGTTATTCTTTAATGTGTTTTGGTCTAAAATTTAATAAAAATTATCTTATAATAAAATACAAGTTTTTTATGAATAAAAAATAAAAAATTAAGCGCAATAACTCCAACAATCTGACAATTCTTAAAATAAATGAATAAAACACTCCGACATATTTGTTTTTCTTGTCAAGGTTCTTGTAGCTATATTTGGAGGTCTAGAAGAAAAAATGTTTAAATTACGAGGTTAACAGCACATTGTAATTATTTAAAATGATCTCACCCTAAAATCTAACCATATATCTATATCTATTCCTCCGACAAACTTACAAGCTTATCATCATTATCTTAGTTGCTTTTCGTATAGCGTAATTGAATAATTTTCATATCATCATTATCTTAGTTGCTTTTGCCATTTCGTATAACGTAATTGAATAATTTTTTTTTTTTTGGCCGCTATTTTCTCACTTTTACACCTACTTTGTAACAAATTAACAATGAGTTGTTCACCTCACTGCAAACCGAGGATGTGCATTCTTGCACGTGACGATCTATCTCTTTTATTCCGATAACCAATGTCCAATCTTAAATTTAACAAGCAATTACATAATGTACGCCGAATCTGGCTCTAATATGAATGAACAATTTGGAAACACCGAAACAATGCTTGGTTTCGGCAAAAATGACCAAAACAGAGGGTGTGAATGGCTTTTCCTTTATATAATAGGAACCGAATCTGGTTTGCTTCAAGAGGTTCTTGAGCTTAGTTGACTAGTTTGCATAAGGAAACGTGAATAAATTGGGTGGAAAAAATAAAACTCACTAGGATACTTTTTAGCTATGTTGCACGGACATGGATATGGGGATATGGCAATTTTTGAAAAATAAGGACACGACACGGCGTGGACACGGCAATTAAATAATTAATTAAATTTTATATTTCTGCATTTTTTTAATATTTTTAGATATAAAATATGTTTATGTCTAGAATTTAAATTATTTAAGAACTACAAATAAGTAAACTAACACCCAAAGTAGTACAATAATACACATAAAATGTTTAGAGTACAAACCAAAAGTTTAAACAGGCTACATTCAACATCAAACTAAAAACATAAAAGGAAAACAAGCAGGACATACAAAAACAAAAATCACTAAATTCATAATGAACATTATAATTTATAAGGCAAGGTTGAGTAAAGAAAAAAAAAAAAAATATATATATATATATATACACACACACAGAGTAAAGTATAACACAGTGAGTGGGATTAAAAAAAAAAAAAAAACTTTTGGGTGTTATAAATATAACATGCCACAGAACACCAAACCAAAGGTCCAAAACAGTCAGCAAATAGAAGAAAGGAAAAAAAATATCGCGAAACAGGGAGAGAGAGAGAAGAGAAGCTCGGACCTATCCACGCCGAGAGAGAGAGAGATATCGAAAGGGATAGAGGGACAGAGAGAGCTCACCGAGTCGCCGATCGGCCCGATGTAGCGCCCACGAGGGACAGAGGGCAACGGGTAGAGGGAAATCAACGGTTGGGCTATGTGGGTTTCTGATTTGAGATTTCTCACTTCTCACTCAAGGGTATATCACAAAATCAAGGATTTTTCCATCTGTCAAAATCTTGAATTTTTTTTTTTTCACTGCTGGCATGTCGACGCCGTGTTGGTGCCGTATCAGAGAAGCAAAAAAAAAAAAAAAGACACCGCTTGGACACCGGAGTTCAGCGAGTCGTGCCAGTATCCGTGTCCGACACGTGTTGGACACCGACACGTCGCCAAAAATGGCGTGTCGGTGCAACCTAGCTTTTTAGAAGTAGTGATAGACATACTTCTCTCTATCTCTTTTTTATTTTTATTTTTCCTTTCTACAAAAGAAAGGACTTTCAAGGTTTAATCTTGTAAAAAGATTCATTTAAGAATATTGTAAAAAGATTATCTTACTTTGTTGAAGGATAGAATCGAAAAACCGGTCACACCTCACACGCTTAGAGGCTGTTGTGGACTATTTTTTCATGCCATATGATATGACACTATTTCATTGGCAACTCAAGCCACATTAACATAATCATGAATTTTGGGTAAATCTCCTTAAAAGCCCAAAAGAACCCATATTTCATTCAAATACATGGATTGGGCTTATGGCCCACAAGATCATCACTTCTTGAGGCAAACTCATAGTCTACATTTCCTCTCATAATGGGCTTAAGGCTCGGATTTCCTACTTCATTAATTGGGCTCATGTCCCATGAAATCATCAATATCAACATATGGATTGGACTTAAGCAATGATTCAAGGCTCGCGGCTCATATTACCTCTCTCATACTCATTGAAAGCGGCTTCTCCAATAAAAGCCCATATTTACACAAAACAACATCAAAATCCATGGTTCAAAGCCCATGACAATTTATCTCATCAAAGTCTAGGCAAATTATCTCTTTTTCAACTCATGATCCAAGCTTATGAGTCTCATTGGAGAAACTTTAGGACTCGTGGTTTGGAGGGCCAAGAAGCATGTTCAATATAGCTCCATAGTTTCAAATTGATTAAAGAAACATGTTATTTGGCATGTCTTCTTCAATTTCTTGAACTTTAACAGGTTAGTGTGTGTCGAGGGAAGAAAAGTTTTCCTTCTGACAAATGAGATTTATGTTGGGTTGGGGGTCTAAACTGAAACTCGACGATGGGCTTGAAGCATGGCCCAAAGGCTATTGGTGAAGTTTGTGAAGAGTTCGCCCTCTTTTTATACCTTGGATGGGACTGACAAGGGTTATGAGATGGCCCCAAAACACTTCCTACAACAGACACGTTAGCACAATAAAAAGCATGCTGCAATAAAGAAATAACCCAGTAGTAAAATATTCCAACGGTAAAATATTCTAGTGGTAAAATATTCCAACTGTAAAATGAGACAAAACAGTATAAACATCTAGCTGTTAACTATTTCACAGATTAAGGAAAGCATCTACTTCTTCAAACTCATCATCCATTGGCTCTGGAGAAGAGTCTTCTAATATGATAATATGAGGAAAAAAAACTCTATGGTAATAATTACATCATAACCTTCAATCGTAAATAAATAAACAAATAACATAGGTTCCATTATAGCAAGTAATGAGGAAACTTAGTGTGAGATGAAGGGAGAGAGAGAGATTCCAGCTAGCGCAGCAAGATCATTATGATGCTAGGGTATGCTCATGGATATAATATATGTAGTGAGTAGAGAGGGCCATTTGTGGGTAGTATGAGTAGTGAGAAAGAGTGCTCAGTAAAACTGCTGGAGCTTTCTGCTGGGGATAGATGAGTATTTATAAGTAGACGTATGAGGGGTATTTATGAGCTAGGAGCTGAAGAACTTAGTTTCTAAGCTTGAAGCTAAGAACTCAGTGACTCATAACTTTGCTAGAGCTTAGAGAAGGCAAAACAGAGAAGTTAGGGAAGAGCTCTTTTCTATTAGTCCGTGTTGGAGTGTTGGTGGAGAGCTTCTATTTATAATTGAGTTTTAGGGGGTGATTAGCAAATAATCTCTGCTAAATCAACCTCAACCTTCAGAAAGTCCTTAGAGAATCGTTCCTAGGATTTTGACTAAGAGTGGTAAGTTCAGCCTTTAGAAAGTTCTTGCTGTTTTGGGTAATAACAATTGACTTGGTATTAAATGCTGATTGTCCTCAACTAATGGGATTAGAGCAAGTATTAGGCTAATGAATTTGGTTTTGCTGTTGCTAGAATCAGAGCTCCCTAGGGTAGATTGCATCACGCCAAGCTAGGTATCAATCTTGGAGCCCTTTTCTAGTAACTTTGCTAGAGATCTCTTAGGTGCCCTCCAAACTACATTTCCCTAAGTTTCCCCATTTGGGATTCATGTGCTTGGTCCATGAACTAGAGAGTACATGTTTTTGACATGATAATGAACTGATTTCAAGTTGTTTCAGAAGCTTTCATGGCCTGGTTATGGCTACCCTTAGTCCTTGACCGAATGGGATGGAGAAGAAAGGAAAGATAGCTGGTTGAAGCTTCCTAGCTTTATGTTATATCATTTCAGCTTTGTGTCATATGAGAAATGATGGAAATTAGCTTGGCAAGGAAGGGTTTAACCCCTGCTGGACAAGTGTCCTTTTCTGATCTGATTGGACAAGCTGGAACTAATGGCAATGGGCTCCAGTTGTCAGGTTGTGCTAAAACTTGACTGGCCAACTCATATGAGCTTCAGTTGCTGGGATTTGTATGTGAGCTAGGCTAGTTCAGCTGGGCCTTGTAGTTGAGCTTCTTTGGGCTTGGTCATCCCTTCAAAATGAATAGTTTTACCATGGGTAATATACATGGGCTTTTATAAATTTTGTAAGAGAAGTATTTTTTTGAGGGATGAGTAATTATATTTTCCATGAGTTAGGGATTTTAGTATATGAAAATATGTTTTTGCCAAGAAATAGTTTTGGGCTTTAAGCATAATGTAATTGTTTTTGTTAAAATAGTAGTTGGGCTTTTATAAATGGTTGCCAAAGTATTATTGGGCTTTTTGAGTAGTTGCCAAAATAGTATTGGGCTTTGTAAAATAGATGCCAAAATAGTATTTGGGATTTATGAATAATTGCCAAAATAATATATTTGGGCTTTGCAAAATAGGTGCCAAAATAATGTTTGGGCTTTGTAATATAGGTGCCAAAATAATGTTTGGGCTTTGTAGGATTTTGCAAAAATATTGCTATGTAGCAACGGGCTTTTAAAGGTGACATGTAGCAATGGGCTTTTATAGGTGTCGCGTAGCAACGTGCTTTAGAGGTGCCGTGTAGCAACGAGTTTTAGAGGTGCCGTGTAGTAATGGGCTTTATAAGAGAGTTTTGTTGGGCTTTTCAAGTTTTGCCCACAAGTTAAATGATCTTGGGCTTTTTTGTGGAGATAGTGTAATTTTGTGGCCAAATTTTGGTAGTAATGTGATAAGTATTTTTGTGGAAAACCCAAGTTGGATAATATGTAGGATATAATACGTAGTATTTGTGAGAGGGCCCAAGGTAATTTATGGGGCTTATATAGGGAATATTTGTGGGAGCCCAAGTTGGGCAATAATGTGGGGAATATTTGGGTAATAAGTGGGAAATATTTATGTGGGCTCAAAATAGTTTATGGGCTTATGGGTGTATATTTTAGTGAGTGGGCTAATGAAATTAGGGCCCAAAAATTTGTACCTCAACAGTGTGTAGCAGGTAACATCTAATAAGCATCTCATATCACATAATATTTAAAATGATAAAACTCTCCATTGTTATTTGCCTAAAACTTAGTCATACAACAAATGCTCAAAAGGTCTAGCCATTTAAATACTAACCAAGTAACTATTCATACATATTCCAGTTGTTATTATATTAATTTGGAAATCTAATTTTATTATTTCACATAAGCTATATTACTACTTTCATCTAAATCCAGCCCCAAACATGACTAAATCTTATTGGCTATCTCTAATTTCCAAATATAAGAAGTACATTAGTTATCTCACAAGTTGCTTTAATCCAACATTAAATGCAATGTCAACCCAAATATGCCTTCCAGCAGCTTGATTTCATTGTTAAATGTTCATCTTGCTTTCCAGTGTTTGGTCACAATATAAAGAGACCATAATTAGACCTCTAAAACTTCATTAAATATCAACCAATTAGATTATTACTTACTAAAATTGTATTGTGATATAACCATGGACAAAACATATAAATTCCTAAATAGGAAACTTAGCCAGTAGAACACTAGCAGTGGATTCAACATGTGACACTTGTCCTAAGGTGACATCACCAACCCTTTAATGCTTAATCCTAGCAACTAGCTGCCATACCCAAAGAAGCAAAGAACCCATAAATAGATATCTTGAGCCTCTAGCTGCCATACCAGAAATAATAAAATCTCATAAAAGAGATCTTACCATTTTAAGCCAAATTCACAAAAGATATGTTGAATATTCTTCCCACCTGTCTCTAGCAACCTGACATCAACCAGCTAACCTCATCTACTTCAGCTCCAAGCAACAACTGTCTTAGGACAGCTGTCTCAAGAAAACTATGATAGAACAACTGTTTCAAAAACCTTAAAATTTCATTTTGGCTAAAAACCAAAACCCACTATAGAAATTACCCTTTCGTTACTACAAATGTTTCTTTATTTATTAATCTTTCCTCTAGCTGATCCCATTTTATTTTCATACTTGGCTTTATATAAAAAAGACCAAGCTACACACAATTTTCTCTACACTACACACTACAACTCTTCAAAACACCAATCTCTCATCTTCTATCTTTAGAAATTCTACTATTTTGCTGCCCATAAACACATTTCCATACTCCACTTCTCTTACAAAATGTCTCTTATCATAATAAGCAAACACGACACGACACATTCACTCTCCCTATTCAGAAATTCCACTATCTTGCTGCCCATATCTCCAAACATCTAAGCACTTCTCCTTCTACAAAATCTCCTCTTAGAATGCAACATACAACCCATTACCATAACACCATGTCTCATATCACCACTATAATCTGTCCAGTAGTTGTAATCTCATATCTTTACTATCTTTAGTCTCCATATCTTTCATACTTCACATACATCTTATAACTTAGAGCTCTCACAAAGTATTTATACATACTTATCATATATCTTACAAGCTTATTTCTCACAAAGTATCCATACATATTTCTCATACATATTACAAGCGTCATATCCTACAAGGTATGTATATTCACTTCCTTAAATCCTACAAGACCCCTATCCCACAAATTATTTATATATAATTCCTTACATGTTACAAATTACATATCTCTCAAAGTACCTATACATATTTATCATATATCTTACAAACCCATTTCCCACAAAGTATCCATACATATTTTCTCTACATATTACAAACTCTATATTTCTCACCATCTCCATATATCACACATCCTCCATACTTCTTAAGAGATATCAAACATCACTAGAAAAATCCTTCTCCTAGAAGACACAAACTTATCTTACAAAATCGCATCTCATGTAAGGCAATATCACTCATATTTCACTAAGAACTAAAAGAGCATTGTCATGAGAAAAGTCATTTAAGTATGTGATAAGCAGATAAGCTAAACCAGCATTTGCACACGATTGGGCATACTTTCTCTTCCTCTAGTTGCACCAATTTTTCCTTTTCAATCTAAAGTCATCATGGAAGGACTCATCACAGCATACTGTCTATCCATCGCTGGATTTATGTTATCATGTTGCTAGATTGCTATTAGTTCACTAATACTATACGGCTAGAGTCCTAAACATACCAAATAAGTCAATATTACTCCATCTCTTAAATTACATTATTGAGTATATGTTAACTCATTGTTGAGTATATGTTATCTCATTATTTAATAAACATGATTTCACTAATATTTAACTAATGAACATATATATTAATAAAGTGATTTGTCACTGCTGGACATTTCTTATTATGTTCAACATGATCTATAACACAACTAGGCATGGACTATTTTAGATTGTTTCATTGCTAGACACATAATAATTCAATTAATTATTGTCTAATATTGGATATCACTCAATATACATCATTATGATCTTTAACTCATTATTCAATCATAGCTATTACGCAAAATACATATTATTTATCTATTTCAACCATTATCTTGATTCTTAGATTTTGGGTTTTATCTGTTTTGTAGGCCTAAAAGTGTACAGAAAGCCATTGGTATCTTTGGTCTAATGTTGAGTTTTTGACTCAACTCCCCAAAACAAACCCCAGTCTAGCAAACTCATCCCTCTAGAGGATGACACGTGGCAATGTGCACAAAAAGGGCCCCTAACAAAGGCTATTTGGTTTATGCAAAAAAAGGATGTATTCTGTTTTTATTTTTAATTTTTAAAAAGCTGGTTTGGCTTTGTATTTTGTACTCAATTTTCATTTTCGAATCCAAAAAGTGAGTTTAAATATAGAAGTTGAAAGCAATTTTTAGTCGTTTTCATTTTCAGTAAAAATGAATGCAATAGACATTTTTATAAAATATCTGAAATTTGTGGGCCCACACTTAGCTTTACCTTCACTCCTCAATGACTCCCTCTCCACACCCAACATAATAGAGCTCTCTCTCTCTCTCTCTCTCTCTCTCTCTCCCCATTGATTTGTCTCTCTCCTTGATAAGATCATTCATTATCTCTCTCTTTCTCTCTCTTGATTGAGTTTAATAGTGTTTTTTTTTTTTTTTTTTTTTTTTTGCACTAAGCTGATTGGGTTTGGTGGTGGTGAATCCAGATTATGGTGGGTTTGGTGATAGGTGTGGGTGTGGTGATGGTAGTGTGGGTTTTGAACCCATTTGCATATGATGGTGGTGGTGGTGGCCGTGGATTCGGTTGTGTTTGGGTGTCCCAGTAGGGGATATGGTGGTGAGTGTGTCTATGGGAGTCTCTCTCTCTCTTTGGGTGGCTATGGGTTTGAATTTGGTAGTGATGAAGGTGAGTTATGATTAGATGTGGTGGGGGGCTCTGGTGGTAATGGAGGTGGATGTCAATGGATTTGGATTTGGTTTTACTGTTGGTGTGGGTGTTGTGAATTTTTAGTTGAAAGATATAAGATAAAAACAAATAAAACTTAGACCAAAATATTTGTGTCAAACATAAAATGAGTTAGAAAGAGAAAATGAATACAAGATTTGAGAGAAAATGAATTTAGAAAATGAATACAAACCGAACCAAATAAAATTATTTGAATAAAATTATTTTACAATCACATACAATAATTTTAAAATAAAATCTTCAAAATAAAATTTTGACTCTAATTTTGCATAAAGTTTAGCTCATGAGCCACTCTAATTTTGAGGTTTTTTATTTTATTTTTGTAAAGTATGTGGTCAAACTAAAGCTATGACCCAACTCCGACAATCCGCCCTCACTGTTGTTTCTTTTGCTTCTCTCTCCCGCAATCTTACCCTAGATCTATTCCTCCCTTTCTTTGCGACACTAGCCGAAATTCTAATTCTCCCTTCCGAGATTGGCTGGTCAACGGCGCTTCACTATTTCTTGTTTCTTTTTTTCTGGTATCTTAATTTGGTGGTTTCTCTTTTGGAAACTGTTGGTCATTGATCCAATTTCTTACGATTCCTCTCATGGCCACTCAAACCGCCTCCTCCTCTTCTTCTCGGGAATACGATGTCTTCCTTAGTTTTTGTGGTGTTGACACCCGCCATAGTTTTACCGACCATCTCTATTTTGCTTTGAAACAAAAACACATTATTACCTTCAGGGATGATGAGAAACTTGAGAGGGGAAAGTATATTTCTCCGGAACTCTTGAAAGCAATAGAAGAGTCCAAGTATGCAATCGTCGTCCTCTCAAGAAACTACGCCTTTTCAAGGTGGTGCTTGATTGAACTAGCAAGGATCGTTGAATGCATAGAAGAGACCAAGATAACAGTTTTGCCCGTCTTTTACCATGTGGATCCCTCTCATGTGCGGAACCAGACGGGTACTCTTGCTAAGGCCTTCGCTAAACATGAGAAAGATCCTAGAGTTAACGCGGAGGAAGTGCAAGCGTGGAAAGCTGCTTTGAAAGCAGTGGGCAATATCTCTGGATGGCATGTAAATGATAGGTATCATTTGTCTTCTGCAGAGTACTTTTTTTCACATTATTTTCAATATTGTCATTTTTTTACAATAGAACTCTGCTTTAACATGACAAATTTTCTTCACTTTTTTCTAATCAAATCCAACTAGAGAAAATTTCAGTTTGTCCATAGTATGTATATTAGGAACTTAGGAAATTATAAGCTCAAGTTGGACTTTGGTTGAAGAGTCTCTGCATACTCTGAGGCATGGACAAATAAAGACACAGACTTGGCAATTAATCCACATTCAATAAGTGATTTGTCTAGTCAACAAAGCCTTGCTATTTATAGTTGACCCCTAATGCTTCAATTTAAATGATTGCCTTTTAATTGTCCAAAGAAAAGAAATACTTGACTTTTATCAGTATGGAATGTCTAATACTTCGTTAACTTAGAGCTTAACAATACTCAGAACAGTCCATGATCATGACAACTGTGTTTGGACATCTACTTAACTAATAGTAGTTTCCAAAGTTTATAATATGCAGGGTCTAATTCCATAGATATGTTTTTTCTTAGATTTCTCATACGGTCATACCCATATTCTTTTTACCAAGTGACCTTATTAACAAAAATTAGGTGTCAAGAAGCAATATATTGCCAGAAGTGAAACTTTGGCAACACTTCTCTATGAAGAAACTTCCAATCATTATGCCTCAAGAGTGATCATCTATGTATATTAATAAGTATAATAATATATACATCTTTCTTTCCATTTGGGTCTATCTCGATTATAAATCAATTACTGGAATTATCATCACAAATAATTTGATTTTGTAGAAAAGAATTGCCTCTTAATATGAAGACCTCAAGTGTTCAAATAAAATATGAGTTAGATCAAGGGTAAAGATAAAAATAACATATACTAAGGTAATGTCAAAATGGAGAACTTAATATGTAATTATAACAAATCAAGGAACTTGTTAAGTTTGAACTGTTGTCCAATTACATTTTGGAATAAGCAAATGGGAAGCATTTTGAAAGATGTAAATTTTGAATTTAAATGGCTATTGGTATGATTTGCAACCATCCATGGCCATCGTTATAACAATTATCACAATAACTAATGGTGGCTAAGCTTTTTAGCCTCAATTCTGGTCTCATTAATTTACATTTCATGCATAATTGCTTTGATGAACACTTAAAAAATTTATCTTCAAACTTGTTTGGAGCTATCTTCCTCCATAGAAGAGACCATTAATGTGTAGTTTTAGTCACATGACTTTTTTTAATGATTCATGTGACTTATTTAGATAATACACGTGGATAGTCTCATAAATCGCCATATAGTGGATTGAAGGAGATTCCTCTAAGCTAGTTTGGTGAAATTACAATAAAAATAATAATTTAGTTACAATAAAACTTGGATATTTTAGGCTAACAATGTCTAACCAAGGCATTGAAATCTAGCTATCTTTAAGGAGGTTTGAGCCCTCTACGATTGGCTAATGCCAAAACTGGCAAAGTAGACCTTCTCTTTCGACTTGTCTCCTCTAGGATAAAAATGCTTGAGCCCAAAGTTCCACCAAAAGAACACCTTTCTTTGGCCTGAAATCTCTCTAGTATTTAAAAAATATTGGTTAACTCACACACTACCCACAAATGGAAAAGAAAAAAGAGAGAGATCTTTTCCTTTACTATCTCTATTCTTCAATCTTGGTATTCAAATGGCTGTATGCATGGCTTTATATAGCCTTCAAGCATTTTTTGAATTACTTATCATATATATGTAGCCTTCAAGCACATCTCTTGATCAACATAAAATTTATTACTTTAGATAGCTTCACTAGACTTTAATAATTTAACTTACATGAAAGTTACTTCAATAACTCTTTCTATTACCACCGCTCACCCTTGGAGTGATGGTCACTCCACAAGGATAAGTGCTTGTGGGGTGGGGTAGGGTGGGGGTCCCTTCCTCCAATTGTAAAATTATCAACAAAAAAAAAAAACTAGGCACACTCTCAACCCATTAAATTGTGATAATCACAAGGAAACACATGATTCTTACTTAGACTATATGTTGCACTAAACTTTTTTTTTTGGTTTCCTTTCTGAGTTCTCATGATGGGCCAAATAAATCAAGCCTCAGAGTTATAGTGCTATGTTATAAGCTTAAGCTTTTCAAATTCCCCTTTTGCTATTGAATGAAGCTAATATTGTATTTTGAATGTTTTGTATTCTGTATTTATACTATGTAAGCTTATAACTCAGGCATATGCATGTTTGCAATTAAGAACAACCACAACAAAGAAGCAGAGAAAATAGAAAATCTGATACTTGGGGGTCCGTTTGGGAACAGTTTATTTAACTGAAACTGAAAACGTTTTGTTGAAAGTATTGTAGATAAAGGTAAAATAAAAGTAAAAACTAGTTGAAATATTACAGTGGGACCTATGAGTAGTACCAAAAAGTGTAATGGGACCCATGAATAGTAGCAAAAATAAGCTAAATGGTAAAATAAGTTGACTTTAAACTCTAATCTGAAACCCAACCTGAATCTCACTTGTGTTACACAGATTTTTTATTTTTTTATTTTTTAAAGTTTTTGAACAAATGGTAACTACCATGTGTGTGTTATGGGTGACAAGTCAATTGAGAAATGAGGATGAGAAAGTGACGAGAAGTGGGAGATGCACGGTTAGGAGTAGTGTTAAATTATATAATTACTCATTTGACCCATTAATTCAAGTTGCTTAACATTTTAAAAGTTTAGTGTAAGGGCAGCTTTTAAATTAGTAGAATTTCTAAGGAGGGATATTTTGAAATCCAAGTTCAACCTAAGGCCCATTTGCAGCTCTCTATCAGTGTCTTTTCCTGTACCTTAACCGTTGGAACTGTTACATCTCTGAGAGTTTGTTTTCAATAGTCAGAATGCACACACTGAGAACTTTTTGGCTTCTGTAATCAGATTCCAGGTTAGAACATATATACCTGCAAACTTCTGCATTGTCCGTTTCCTATTTTTAATACCATTTTTATTTTGGTAAGTATTCTTAATACCACTGTTTCTTTTTGTCTTTTGTTTTCTTTATATGTACAACTTTGGGAACAAAGATGTAACATATGTTAATGTATATAAGGATTAAAATATAATCTTGGGTCTTATGAAAAAGTTCCAAAATTCTTTGATATGTCGGGTTTGACATTGTTGTCTGTTGGATGAAGGAAAATGGTTTTATATGATGCTATGAACGTGTATATATGGGGTATGTATTTGTGATGCATGTGTGTGTATGGACCCCATGATTTGATTCATAATTATATATTTTTAATCAAGATTACATTGATGGCACAAATGTCCTTTTTTTCTTTATTTGGTCAGTTTTATGATAGTAGATAGTGGAATGGTTTATGATTGTAGCAACCCCGAACTATAATAAATCAAACTTATCAACCTTTACCCTAAAAAAAAGGCCAGATTTGGGTGATGAGATCTACGTGTTTGTGGGTGAAATAATTTTTTTTTGTATAAATCTCATCACACCTCTAGGTATATTTGTACGTGAAAATGTAACAACTCCGAATTATAATGAATGGAGCCTCTAAGCACGTGCGTGCTTAGAGGCTAGTGTGTGTATATATATATACCTGAACATCAAATTCAATGAAATTGATAGGGATTTTAAAGGCTGCATTGAAAGAAAGGATCGAATTCTCTTGCAAGTTTTTCGTTCTTGGGTCGGAGGGTTGCAACATGTTCATACTGCTACCTCGTCACTATCATCATTAAAGCCTATAGTAAAACATTGAAACCAAAACACAATAAGACCCAAAAATTTACAAATAGACAAACCAGAGAACCTCAAGTCTGTGTTTTTTTTTTTTTTTTTTTTTTTTTTGAGAAACAAAGAAGTAGAGAAAAAAAAAAAAAAAAAAACTGATACTTGAATCTCACTTGTGTTACACAGATTTTTTTTTTTAAAGAAGAAGTTTTTGAACGAATTGTAACTACCATGTCGTGTTATGGGTGAGAAGTCGAGAGAAATGAGGATGTGAAAGTGATGGGAAGTGGGAGATACATGGTTATGAGTAGTGTTAAGTTATACAATTACTCATTTGGCCCATTAATTCAAGTTGCTTAACATTTTAAAAGTTTAGGGTAATGGTAGCTTTTAAATTAGTAGAATTTCTAAGTAGGGATATTTTGAAAACCATGGGAGAGTTATCCAATTGGAGTTTTTGTGTTTGTGTGTGTGTGTGTGCATGTGTGTGTTGGATGGAATCATGGAAGATGGGTGGGAGTTATTCTATCCAATTTTTTTTTTTTAAATAAACCTGTTAATTTTTTTATAGGTAAACTTATCTAATAGTTGAGATAATTGTATAAGTTTTCTGCCCCCCCCAAAAAAAAAAAAAAGAGAAAAAGAAAAAAGATAATTGTATAAGTTTATTAGTTGAAAAAAGTTTAAAATTGTTGACAGAATACATTTGAAGTTGTGTTTGAAAACCAATCGAAAATGGTCCTACTTTGTAATTTTGTAGGCAATATTGTACATGGGAGTTATAATTTATAAATGTGTTTTTACCGGGTTATCTTTTAATTTTGTCTCTACTTAAACCTAGGAGTGTAGAGGTATTTTTGAACCAATGAAATTTCTTCTATCCCAAATAGGAGAAACCCCTTAAATAGTAGTATAGATACTAGCTTATAACTCATGCATATCCAGGGACGTATCTATCTAATAAGTAATAGACTGTACACATTCATAATATTTCATTGAAGCATAATTATTTGAAGTAAGTCTTTTTTATTTTCTAAATTTAGATATATGAATTTTCGTGTAAATATAGTTGACAAACAATTAGTGTATAATTGGAAGGACATTTGGCATGCAACTAGTGTGCATTCTAAAGACACTTGACATCAAATGATAGGGCAATCAAAAGGAAACTTGGCACAAAATTAGAGTGTAATTAGAATCTAATTTAGATTCTTGATTGAGCTTCCACTTTATTGTATTATATACAATCATCAAAATTATTGTTTTGCTATTTTCTTTGTAGGCATGAAGCGGTAGTTATCCAAGAAATCCTTAAAGGGATATATAGCAAAGTGAATCTTATATCCCAAAGTACTATTTCCACGAACCTTGTTGGAATGGAATCTCGTGTGAAAGAACTATTGGATTTGTATTTAAAAGAAGGGTCAGGCAATGTTCTCTTTGTAGGGATTTGCGGGATGGGTGGAATGGGTAAAACAACTCTTGCACAAGAAATTTGTAACAGAATATATTGTAATTTTGAAGCCACCAGATTTATTGCTAATGTTAGAGAAACTAAAAAGCAAGATCTAGTTTCTTTACAGAAACAACTTCTTTCTATGGTTCTCATGGAAAGCGAAATAAATATATGGAATATAATTGAGGGAATCAATGTTATAGGGAATAGACTACGCAATACAAAGGTTCTTATTGTTCTTGATGATGTGGATGACATAGAACAACTAGAAGCACTAGCAGGGAAACATGAGTGGTTTGGTTGTGGGAGTAGAATTATTATAACAAGTAGAGATAACCATTTGTTAGGAAGTCATAGAGTGGATTGTGTATATACAACTAAGAGGTTGAGTGATGATGAAGCTTTGGAGCTTTTTAGTTGGAAAGCTTTCAAGGAACCACATCCTGACGAAAATTATATAGATTTGTCTATGGATTTTGTGAATTACGCCCAAGGACTTCCTTTGGCTCTTAAAGTTTTAGGTTCTTCATTATTTGGTAAAAGATTTGAGGTTTGGAGAAGTGCTCGAGATAACCTAAAACAAAAACCTAATAGAAACATTTTGAGTATACTTAAAATAAGTTATGATGGGCTTATGGATATAGAGAGAGAGTTGTTTTTAGATATTGCATGTTTCTTCAAAGGACAAAAAATAAATTGCATAAGAGATATATTAGAAAGTTTTGGTTACTCTACAGACTACCATATTGATGTCCTTGTTGACAAATCTCTCATAACCATTGATGAAGAAGGAATCTTGTGGATGCATGGCTTGCTACAAAAAATGGGCCAAGAAATTGTTTGTAGTGAATCCTCTAAAGAGCCCGGTGGACGTAGTAGATTGTGGATGTATGAGGATGTCCTTCATGTATTGAAGAAAAGTACTGTAAGTTGACAAATCTAACCCTAAAGTGTGTGTGTACATACATACATATATATATATATATATATATGACAAATTCTTACTAATTATTCTAATTGAATTGTTCTTAATTATTAGGGAACAGAGAGAGTTGAAGTCATAATGCTAAATACGTATAATCAAAGAGAGGAATGCTTGGATGCTGATGTCTTCTCGAAGATGAAAAAAATGAGATTGCTTAAAATTTGTAATGTGCAACTTCCACAAGGTCTTAGTTACCTTTCTGATGAGTTACGTGTTATAGAATGGCATGGATATCCTTTAAAATCCATGCCAACATGTTTTCAACCAAACAAACTTGTTGAATTGAGAATGCATTGCAGCGGTATAGAACAACTATGGAAAGAAATTATTGTAAGATTTTCACTTATGCAATTGTGTAGTTTCTTCCCTTTCATTTAGGCTTGAATTTATCTCACAATTTATTGGTTTATAACAGATTTTAAAGATGTTAAAACTCATT
This sequence comes from Quercus lobata, assembly GCF_001633185.2. NCBI lineage: Eukaryota > Viridiplantae > Streptophyta > Magnoliopsida > Fagales > Fagaceae > Quercus > Quercus lobata. Next base: position 643,495 of record NC_044912.1, on the reverse strand, counting down.
GACTTGAGTGACTCTCAAAACTTGATTGAGATCCCAAACCTCATTGGAGCAACAAATCTTAAGCAATTGATTCTTCAAGGATGTACAAGACTGCCAAAGATTCATGAATCTCTTGGAAATCTCAAACAACTTATTCGATTAGATCTGAATGGTTGCAAGAGCCTTGAAAGCTTTCCACACACGATCAACTTGGAATCTCTTGAAGTTTTCATTCTTTCTGGTTGTTCAAGTTTGAAGAAGTTTCCAGAGGTTGTAGGAAATATGTCATGTTTGTTGGAACTTTATTTGAATGGGACTGCTATAAATGATCTTCCTTTATCAATGGAGCATTTAACTGGCCTGATTAAATTGGACCTAAGAGACTGCAAAAGCCTTTCAAGTCTTCCAAATGCATGTTGTAGTTTGATGTCTCTAAAAGTTCTCACTTTATCTAGTTGTTCAAAACTTGATGAGCTACCAGAGAATTTGGGGAATCTCAAAGGATTGGAAGAGCTAGATGTAAGTGGAACTGCTATAAAAGGTCTACCTAAATCCATCATTCTCTTAAAAAATCTCAGAATAATGTCTTTTCATGGATGTGAAGGGCCATCACCTAAATCTTCAAATAAACTCCTTTGTTTTCCTTTAATGTCAAGAAGAAGTGTAGATCCCATGGGCATGCTAGTGCATAATTTATCAGGCTTATGCTCCTTGATTGAACTGGATCTAAGTTATTGCAATCTTCAGACAATTCCTGATGTTATTGGCTGTTTGTCGTCTTTATTAAAATTAGATCTAAAGGGAAATAATTTTGTTTACCTTCCTAAAAGTATGGTTCGACTATCTAATTTGAAAGTTCTTTGTTTGATTTGTTGCATGAGTCTTCGATCATTGCCAAAACTTCCATTAAATATTAAGCATATTCATGCAAGAGGGTGTACCTTATTGGAAACATTATCAGTAGGATCAGATAATGATTTTTGGCCAACACTATCTTCTCAATTGCATCAAATTAATGGAGAATCAAGGCTACAATAACTTGTTGTCGACAATGCCAAGACGTTATATCCTTAATAACCAGGTCTCTTTCTCTCTCTCTGTTTGTGTTTGTGTTTGTGTGTGTGTGTGTGTGTGTTTGTGTGAAGTTCTAAGCATCATGATTTGTATATTTCAGAGATACTTTGACCAAGATCGTTTATCCTATGGTTTCGAGATTCCTGGAAGTGAAATTCCCAAATGGTTTAGTCACCAAAATGTGGAGGCTTCAGTGAATCTGCATGTGCCTTTGCATTTATGTAACAAATTTATGGGAATTGTTGTGTGCGTTGTTTTTGAATTCTGCCAACTATATCCACTTGACCAACTTTGTAGTATTGATGATTATGAATATTATAGAGCTACACAAAGGCTTTGGTGTTCTGTTAAAGCCAACGGATTTGCACCTAATGGGCTGTACCTTCCTTTATCGGAAGAATTTGGTAATATTAAATCATATCAGCTTTGGTTGGAATATTATCCCTCTACATCCCTTGGAGATGAGTGGAGAGAAGAATTGAATCGAGTTGATGCTAATGGATTCAGCCAGATTGAGGTTACATTTGAAACCGAAGGTCCAGGATTGAGAGTTACGAAATGTGGGGCCCATTTGGTATTCGAGCAAGACGTTGAAGATCTCAAACAAACTATGGCTGGCAGCTGCAGCATCACTTCTTATGAGGATGATTTAGGAGAAGGTACCTCTAATGACATAGACATACCACAGCCAAGGAGGAAAGGACTCCCTAATCTAATTCAAAGATTTATTCCGCATTTTGGATGGTTTGGGAATTGAAGCACACGAGGACAAGGTAACTTTGATTGCTAGGAAGAGGAATGCCAATGAAGTGGTAGCTTTGGTGAATCTGCAAGGCTGATAAACTTTTTCTTTTCCCCTGATTTTTGTGTAAGTCACCATTTCTCTCTCTTATGGAACTTGTTTGTAGCTGTACATATTTATTTTTATGTTCATTGGCATATGGTTGCATTTTCTTTAATCTGTGACACGGCCCATATTAGTTGAGTAATTTGTGATTCTTATTTCTTCTAGTTGCCCCATACTGGATACGATGAAGTTGGAGTTTGCTGGCTTGGAGATATTGTCACATTGCTAGCAGTGAAGAAGATATATATATATATATATATATGGGTAATTGATTGTGTGCTCATTATTTTTGTTCAATTATGTTGGAGGATAAAATTGGCACTTTTGTTGCTCTTTTTATCGTGTTTACTACGTTTTTCCATAGGAGAATAAAATAGATGCATGCCAGTGTTTTATAATCATATGGAAATTTGGGCCCTTCTTTCCCTAGAGGCCACCTTCTCTTAGGGCCTATTTTTTTTTTTTGAAAAGAAGCCATTTGATTTTTTTTTTTTCACTACATCAATCCTTTCAAAATCTGGAAATTGAGTCAATTATATTTTCAATTGTATTTTTGATTATCTCTGAGGCTATGAATTTGTTGATTTTGTTCTGTTTGGTTGATTAGAAAGCTGTGGAAATTTTTCTTTTTGGTTTTTGGATTGTGCTGAGTTTTCCCTGGAATTGGGCCTGTAATAGTTGAATTAGGCTCCTTTTGGTGGAGGGCCTTTTGTTTTTCTGAATCCTAATATAAGAAACGTAAAGATCATTATTTTTTGTTTTCATTCAGAATTTGATTTTAGAATTGAAATCTTGTCTAGAATTCCTGATGTGTGTGTGTGGCATGTGAGCTCTCTTTGAGTAGTATTGATTTCTTTCCTTAAAATATTTTTAGTTGATGGATTATCTTCTATCAATTGTATATCTTTATTTGTGTTATTGCTGATCAGAATCATCTTTATTACTTATCAATAAAATTTTTGTACTTAGCATAAACTTTTATTTTTTATATATATAGTTTTAATTATTATCTATGCAGTTCTTTTTTTGTCTATGAGAATCTAGATGCCACTCTTGACAATTTGGAATTAGGAGTTACTCATGATCTTATTTGTCATTCAGAAACCAATATCAGATAAAGAGGCCATTTTTTAACATTTATATTTGTGTGTGTGACTATTTCCTATGTTTAGCTCCTGGGAAAGTTGAGGAAAATTAATGTAAGAAAGGGTACAAAGCTTTTGAATTCTATCTCATTTTGATGTTTAAGTTCCAGGAATTGTAATGCCAGCTTGACTAATATGGGCTGAAATAGTGGTGCCAGGCTTAGTTCATGAGTTCTCAACTTTCTGGGTTCCTTTTGAAACATATAGATTTTGTTTTCTTATCCTATATTTTTCATAGAAACATTACACGTGGTTTGCAAAAGCTTGATCTAACCATTACTAAACCTTTGGTGAAGTTTCTTTGCTGTCTCTTCTCTATTACAACATTAGTGTCTCTGAGTTTGATAGGTGACATTTTTCTCAATCCTCTTGCTTCTAGGTTCCCAAATCTAAGGATTCTAGTACTTAGATCTGCTGAGTATGCAAACTCTAAATCTCTCTTTACTCTCTTCACTGCCTGCCCTGTCCTCATTTTAGAAGTCCACAAGTCCAAGCTCATTTTGTTTGCATGACAAGTTGTTTAAAATGAATAAAGTAGTATTCGATGAGTTTATGATGAACAAAGGAAAGACAACAAAAGAGGAACTCAATAATAGAAGAACAATCCGAGAAACCCTAACATCAAGACCAATCAAAGAGAGTTTGGTGGCAAAATCTATCAACGGAGCCAACAATTTCTCAGTATTCTCGAAGCAACGATGATTCCATTTTGTCCAAATAATTCACATCAAACAACTTGGAACTAAAGTTCATTTGTCCCAAGCCAGTGTTGCCAACAAAATAATAAACTTGCAACAGAACCTGGCATGACCCATTGAATCCCAAAAACTTAAAGCATATGCACTCACAAAGAATGAGTTACAGGACAAAAAAGAAGGAGATGGAGGTGGTTCACAAATTCCTCATTACAACAACACATACAACACCGATTTGCCAAAGGGCAACCTCGAAGTATAAGATTATCCAAAGTAAGAATTTGGCTATGAGTTGTTGTCCACATTAAAAAAGCCCCTCTTTTAGGAATATTTACTTTTCCAATGTCCTTCCAAGGGAAGATAGAAGTAGGAACATCCCGAATTTCATGGTAAAATGACAGAGTATCAAACTTACTACTTTCTTGTGGTGGGTTTAGGGTTAAGAAAGAAGAAGAATTAGAGAGAAGTCAGGGCTGCTAAGGGGTTGTGTGAACAGTATCCGTGAACAGTAACCTTAGAAAGAAAGAAGAGAGAGAAGAAGAAAGAAACAACAAAGGCCAACATGCCTATTGCTCAGAACACTCAATTTTATTAATCAACTCATTCTATTTTCTTTGAATACATTGAGCACAATATATAAAGACTCTTACTTGTACTAGTAGCAATAGGATTCTTACTAGTATTAGGACTACTATTAAAACCTAATAAATGCTAACTTGGACCCAAAGTAAATAACCTAAGATTCTTAGAATACCTTAGAAGATTCTAGACTCAACTAAATTACCAAATTACCCTTGACTTGTAGGAATTGTAGAAATTTCACAACTTTCATACTCAGGCTGTGTTTGAGAAGAGTCTTAATGCTTCTTTCCTTACCCTTATTCCCAAGAAGGTGGATGTTGTGAAGGTCAAGGATTTTCGGCCAATTAACTTAGCTGGTGGGATTTACAAGTAGGAATGGTAATGGGTCGGGTTTGGGGCGGGTTTCTTTATGCTTGAATCCGCCCTGTCTAATAAATGGGCTTTTTTTTTTAACCCCCAAATCCGCCTTGTTGGACCCTACGGGCCCCGTCCAACCATGCCACTTCAAGGCCCAATTTGTGGCCCAATAAAAAAAATTATGTTTGCGTGATTTGATTTTCTCATCAACCAAACAATAGGGAAAAATGAACACTTAAGAAAACCCAGACCTTTTATCAAAAAAAAAAAAAAAAAAAGAGAACCCAGATTTGAATAGATTGGAACCCACAAAACCCAGCAACATACACCCAAGAAAACCCAAATCTAAACACTCAAATTTCACCAATCATTGTATAAAAAAAAAAAAAAAAAAAAACCACCAACAGATCGGAGACCCACAAAACCCAGCAACATAAACCACCACTACACCACCACCGCACGGTTGGTTCTCAACCACCACCACACGTGCATGTCGCCAGCCACTGATCTCTCACAATAACCAAAGATTTCATGTAATGAAACCAAAGTTTTAAAAAAATAAAAGTAAAAATAACAGTGACAGCAGTGACGGACTGGTGACAGAGCAGAGGGAGGGGTATGGCCGGCGGTGAGAGTGAGTGAGAGTGGCCGAGTGGGTGAGGGGCTGACAATATATATATATATATATATAGTCAGGGTTTTAGGCAATTTTTCTCTAACCGGGTAGGGTCCAGGTTCGGGTATCACTAAAACCCGTACCTGACCTGAACCCGCTTTGGGTTTTATTTTAAAAACTCAAACCCAACCCTACTGTTTCACAGGTCGGGTAAAACCCACCTCATTAGGGTCAGGTAAAGCCAGGTACCCATGGGTTAGGTACTTTTTGCTATCCCTATTTACAAGATTATTTCTAAGGTGTTAGCTAATAGGCTTTGTAGGGTGGCTCATGGGCTTATTTTAGATTCACAGAATGCCTTTGTGAAAGGTAGACAAATTTTAGTCTTCATTCTAATAGCCTCTGAATGTATTGATAGTAGATTAAAGTCAGGAATTCTAGGTGTGTTGTGTAAGTTGGATGTGGAAAAGGCGTATGATCATGTGAGTTGGGATTTTCTAATGTATATGCTTCAGTGCTGTGGGCTTTTAGAGAAATGGAGAAAATGGCTAATGTACTACATTTCAACTGTAAAATTTTCCATTCTGCTCAATGATAGCCCATCTGATTTCTTCGGAATTTCTAGGGAGATTCGGCAAGAGGATCCTTTATCTCTGTTGCTTTTTGATATTGTTATGGAGGTGCTGAGCCATATGTTGGATGTGGTTGCTTTCGCTGGGCAGTTCTCCATCTTTTCTGTAGGTAGTACGGCTGGTACATCGTTGATGGTGTCTCATCTTTTATTTGCTAATGACTCTTATCTTTTGTGATGTTGATCCTACTCAGATTGCTAACTTGAGGGCGATTCTTGCTAGATTTGAGTAGGCATCACGGTTAAGTATTAATTTGGCAAAATCTGAGTTGGTACCTGTTGGTGTGGTGCACAATATGGAGGCTTTGGTGGGGCTGTTGGGGTGTACGTAGTCTTCTCTCCCTTGAAATATTTGGGCCTTCCATTAGGTGCTAAATTTAAGTACTTATCTATTTGGAATCCTATCTTAGAAAAGATGGAGCAGAGATTAGTAGGTTGGAAGAGACTACTATCTATCTAAGGGAGGTAAGGTAGGTATAAGACAATTGGGGAGCTTTAATTCTGCCTTGCTAGGAAAATGGTTGTGGAGATATGGCATGAAGACAGATGCTTTATGGAGGAGGGTTATAGAGGCAAAATATGGGAATACTTGGGGTGGTTGGTGTATGAAAAAGGTGACAAGTCCTTATGGGGTCAGCTTGTGGAGATTCATTCGAAGTGGCTGGTTGAACTTTTCTAAACTCCTTGTGTATGATGTGGGGGAATAGTACTAGAGTGAAGTTTTGGAAGCATGTGGTGTGGGGACTACTTTCCAAGAGGCTTTTCCAGAGCTTTATTGTCTTAGTAGGTCAAAGGATTTTTCGGTGGCTGAAGTTATGGGTTGGTCTGCTAGGAGGATTCATTAGAATGTGCAATTTCGTTGTCTACCACAAGATAGGGAACAAGAATGTTTTGATCAGTTTATGGGTTTGGTCTTGATAAGGCTTGTTGGAAGCCAGCAAGAAGCAGAGGTTTTGAGGTTATAGGATTGTATCGTTCCTTCTACCCTCTTACCTCTTTATCCTTCCCTTGGAGAATGATATGGCAATCAAAAGTTCCTCCAAGGGTAGCTTTCTTTTCATGGTCTGCTTCTTTAGGTAAGATCTTAACAAGAGACAACTTTCGTAAAAGACGTGTGCTTGTACTTGATTGGTGTTATATGTGTAAGAGATGTGGGGATTCAGTGGATCACCTTCTGCTTCATTGCCCCATAGCTTGGGAGTTGTGGTTACTGGTTTGCTGCTTGTTTTGTATTCATTGGGTTATGCCTCATATAGTTATTGAGTTGTCTGAGTCTTGGCAAGGAAAGTTTGGGCAACGTCATAACATAGATGTGTGGAGATTACTGCCTCATTATTTGATATAGTGCATTTGGCGTGAAAGGAATCCTAGAAACTTTGAGGGTTTTGAACGTTCTTTACTAGAGATTAAGTCTTTTTTCTTGCACTCTCTTTGAGTGGAGTGTGGTCTTTCCTCATTTTTCTTGTACTTCTCTTCCTGTTTTTCTTAATCGTTGTAATTTTGGTTCCTGATTTGTGCCCCTATAGTACATCCCCAATGTACTTGGTTTGGCACTTTTATTAATAATATTTTTACGTTATCTATCAAAAAAAAAAAAAAAAACTGTTTTAACCCTAAAGACTCATACTTATACCAATAAAAGGGCATGACTTTCACTTCAATTGGACTTCACATGAGGATCCAATAAAATAATTATTGAATTGGCGAATTTGCAAAGTAATAGCATATTAATCTTCCATGACTCCATCATACTGCTCCAGTTAGAAGAAACTCGACCTCGAGTTTAAAGTGTAAGTATAAGAACCTTCAAACCTAAAACTTGCACCAACTCTTCAATCACCTTTGGAAGCACCAACAAAAAAGAATCTTTGTTTCGCATTGTATCATTAAATTCATTTGGAATGATGAAATCAATAACCAAAGGAATATCCAACTTGAAACCTTTCTCGAATTGATCTATGGTAGTAACATCAACGTCTTCCTTCGTCTTGATTTTTCCATGATCAATTTTATGCTTGCCTTGCTCCTTTGTGATCTCCATTGCAAGAACACCAATATCTTCCTTGGTATCAACTTTCCCATGATCAAATTTATTCTCATCTTGCTCTAGCTCTCCAACTCCCTTTTGTGGCACTATAGCTCTTTGTTTTGGAGTTTCAGCAGCATCCTTAGGCTTGACCTTTTGTTTTTGCCTTAGCTATTCTAGTTGTTCTGCACTCATAGACTTTAACACAATTTGTGCATTATTGAACATAAATTTATATGTATTGTCCTCTTCAATAGGATACACATCTCGTTCATAAAGCCAAGGGCGACCTAATAAAATATGAGTCACAGTCATAGGAATAACATCACACCATATAGAATGATTATATTGCCCACGAGAAATAGAAACCAAGCATCGTTACGTTACTGGAATAAAGGTGCTATTTATCCACTCTACCATGTATGGTTTCGGATGTGGTTCTATTGGTGGCTTCAACCTCTCAATAGTAGCTTCATAATCAACATTCATCTCGCTACCACCATCAATAATAAGCATTCAAATTTCAGTTTCACAACGCACTATGGTCCTAAATATTGAACTACGCTTCCAATCCTCGTCTTGTTTGGGTATAGCTTGAATACACCTAACAATTGAAAGAAGAGATGCATCTTTGCACATCAACACGATCCTAAATGATAAATATTGTCAAGCGGCTGAAGAAGATTTTGGCAAGGACTTGTGATAGGATTTTTGCTCTGATACCAATTTGACGTATGACAAATTAGGGATTTGTTTAATGTTTAGTTGTGGTGGGTTTAGGGTTAGAAAAGAAGAAGAATTAGAGAGAAGTCAGGGCTGGTTAGGGGCTGTGAGAACAGTACCCGTGAATAGTAACCCTAGAAAGCAAGAAGAGAAAATAAAGAAAAAAGAAAGAAGGAGAAAGAAACAACAAAGGCCAACGTGCCTTTCGCTCAAAGCACTCTATTTTATTAATGAACTCATTCTATTTTCTTTGAATACATTGAGCACAATATATAAAGACTCTTACTTCTACTAGTAGTAATAAAATTCCTACTAGTATTAGGACTATTATTTAAACCTAATAAATACTAACTTGGACCCAAAGTAAATAACCTAAGACACTTAGAATACCTTAGAAGATTTGAGACTCAACTAAATTACCAAAATACCCTTGATTCCAGGAATTGCAGAAATTACAGATTTGCCCCTCAATATAAAACTGACCATAACTAATAAAATAAAAACCCAAATTAAATACTGTTTTAACCCTAAAGACTCATACCAATAGAAGGGCATGACTTTCACTTCAATTGGACTTCACACAAGGACCCAATAAAATAATTCTTGAATTGGTGAATTTGCAAAGTAATAGCATATTAATCTTCCATGACTCCATCAGCACCAACATAGATTGTTGCTTCCAACACCCCTAGGAATCCAAGATTGAATGAATTCAAGAAAAGAAAAAACTGAATGAATTCAAGAAAAGAAAAAACTATCTCTAACTCCCAATCATGGAAATCATTGTAAAATCCCAAGTTCAACACTCTTGTCACTTCCACCTACCGAAAGACATAAAACATCATAAATACAAGCTTCCCTGTTGTTTGAACACTCATATAACTCAGGGCAAAGGATTTTAAGAGGATTATCCCCAACCCACCTATTATACCAAAAGAAAATACGAGTACCATCACCTACCACAAAAGTCTAATGTTTAGAAAAACTCTCCCACCCTTCATTAATACTTTGCCATAAACCGCACTCATGAGCCCTCCTACATACTTTAGTACTCCACCACCCTTTCCATATTTAGTGGCGATAACCCTCCGCCAAAGATGGGTAACTTCATTGCCATACTTCCATAACCATTTCCCTAATAAAGATTGATTAAAAGACACCAACTTCCTAATCCCCAACCTGCCCAACTCAAGAGGTAAGCAGACCTAATCCCAAGCCACCAAAGGGTATTTGAAACCTTTGAAGCCTCTCCTTATAATTGGACCTCTTGAGAATGCATAACAGTCTCATCCTCATAAAGAGCACCATTCACCTCAATACTTCTAATATGATTAGTTCTTTTGTGAGAGTTCGCTAATTGATGAAAGCAATATGTATTATTATCTCCCTCCTTCACAAGTAAAACACTAAACTTTTGTCTCCGGAAGATCTCCTCCAAAGTAGCTAAATGTGAAATATCGCCTTTAATCTGTGTTTGAGAAGTTTGTTCCTCATGTGAGAGACCCAGAAAATCTTATCTAGCATCCAAACCCATTAGTTCAGATAACACGCTCTTCTTCCTAAATGCCAAATCCCCAAATTCCTCCTTATTTCACTTCTTTAGATTGTCTTCAAGAGCTTTTAATTTTCAAGCTAAAATAAAACTTGGAGAGCCCGAAAAACAGTACCCATTCCACCATTGCTGAACTCTCTCACCCTTGTCTTTCAACCGCATATTTTCAAATTTGAAAGAACAACAACCCTTATGGACACCACCAACTTCCACCGAAAGCAGACAATGATCAGAAGCTACACGAAGAAGCATCCTTTGAGACACATTCCCAAAATGATCTACCCAATCCATTGATACCAATGTCTTGTCAATTCTTGACATACATGCTGTCTTAGAGTCTCTAAACCAAGTGAAAGAAGCCCTTTCTAGCGGTAAATCGACAAGTTAGTTGGCCTCAATGAAATCCGAGAATGTATGGGCTAAAAGACTCAACCAAATATCTCACTCGGATATCCAATAATATTGAATACATCCAATAGTATTGAAATCACCTATCAAGCACCATGCCATGTTCCACCTAGCACGCACCCTTGCAAGCTCCTCCCACAGAGCACCCTATTGGCCATTGTCATTAGGACCTTATACTCCTATACAAGCCCATACAAAACCATCCACGACCCCCTTCAATATAACATTAACAAAAAACTGACCTACAAAAATGTCAATTTTTTCAAAAACACTATTATCCCAGAGACCAGCAAGACCCCCTTGCAGTGTGAACTGAATCTAAAACAGCTCAGTCAAAGAACGGACTACCACAACGACTCTGAACAATAGAAGAATTTAAAAAAATAGTTTAATTTCTTGGAAGCATACAATATAGACTTTCACTTCTTAAGAAGATTCTTACATACTTCTCGCTTTTGGGGATTGTTTAATCCCCTAACATTCTAAGATAAAAGTCTTAAACTCATTTATAACTACTAATCACCCCCAGACCATTTGAAGAACCTCTGTTCCTACCTCTAGAAGATAACCCATCATAGTTAACTATAGAAACTAGCCTTCTAAGTTCCCGGAGCCCTTTCAGCCTTGAGTTTACTGGTCCCTTAGAAGGCCCATCGATTACAACATCTAGACAAATCTTGTTCCAGTAGACAAAACAAAGCCATCCATTGGCTTCATGTTTTACAATAGAAAAACCCACAAGTTTACAAAAAATTTTCATCATACTTGACACCCATTTTGAACTTTCCACCTCTGCCGCCATAATTTCACCCTCTTTAACTTCCTAAGCCAACACCCCCTCCCTTGATTTATTGGGATCCCACCAAGATAAAGGTGTACGCTCTAGAAAACAAATATCTTTCTCCTTGCGGAAAAAACCACTAGTATCAACTCCACCATGTTCCCATGGTAGGAGAAAAGGCTCAAAAACACCCTTTTGCGGCCCATCACATATTAACGGCAATGTAAGAAATAATCCATTACATGCCTTTACGCCCAACCCAAATTGAACTCTTGACATTCCAGTGACTCTCATGAATAGCATATGAATTAGACTGCCCATCATCAAAAGAGAGAATTTTTGCATCAATATGAAAAGATCCCTTACTGCCCCCATGACCAGAAGACAAAGATGTAGGTGGAATATTGTGTGAGGATGGTTTGGTGGAAATATTTAGTGGGGATAGTGGGGCAACAGAAAAGAGTGAAGGTTTAGACACTAAAGGAGGGATAGGGAGTGAAGGTTATTGTGAAGGAAATTTAGGCAGAGAAGGGTTAGACGACTGAGGTGGTGGGGGTGGGATAGGTGATATTGAAGTAGGGGAATAAAAATGGGGGGTATGGGAGAAAACCAAAGGTGATGGAAGCTGTGGTGGGAACAAGAAAGGAAAGGGAGAGGGTGAAGGAATATTGAGGTGGTAGGAAGGGAAAAAGATGGAGGTGGTGTCTGCTGGGGGTGGGGTAGAGGAGGCAGCGGAGAAGTCATCTAGGCATCTGAATCTAAATACAAATCAATACAAAATCACACATAATGGACAACATAATACATTTCAATAATCAGCCACCGCCACCACCTCTACAACCAAAGTTGGAAGTTTTTAACATATGATCTATTGTTCTTTGGGCTCTTGATATTTTTGAAATTTTCCAGTTCCATTTCGAATCATGACAAAGGCAAACCACCCATGCCCATTTCATATTTTCATCTTTATAACAATTAGACTCAAATAGGCAAACAACTGTGTAGACAAGGTTGAAAATCGGAGGAGGTAGTCTGCTTAAATTTGTAAGCCTTGCTCTACTTATTATCATCATTTTGATTCATTACGTCTAGAATGTAAGTCTTGTCACATTTTCCTTGTTTTGTCATTTTAGCCTGATTTATTACATTTCATAGTAAATAGTAATTTACCTTTATAGACATCCAAGCATATACATATGGTTCCAATTTTATTGCATTTCCCCAAAGGGATGATCTATGAACTGCTTAGGTTCTCTAAATGTTGTGGCCAATGTGCTAGTCAAAGATACTTTCGGGTGGAATTCTGAATTAGTTTAAAAACTCTATAACCAAAATGATTCTGAGAGAATTGTACAAATTCCTTTTTGTGTTGCTGAAAAGCTCATAGGGCTTCATTCTAATTATGGGGCTTATTTAGTTGAAAATGATAATGGCTGTTGCATAATAGAAATTTTAGAATCCATGCTGGAAGGTCCTTTTTTATCTTACTGGCATAACCATAAGTGAAGACCTTGAGCATTGGAACCAATTTGTAGGTTACAAATACCTTCTAAAATGATTGTTGTTCTTTGAAGGATTTTATTGAATTTTCTTCTTGTGAGGGCAGAATTGAGAAGACTTCTGACTTATGTTCTTTTTGTCAAAGATACTAAAACCTTAGACCTTTTTTTTTTTCCCTTGTCATCTAGAGAAATCTTGTTTGGTTTCTCTCCATTAGAATTAATTTCATTCAGCCATTCAGAAATGGATGAAGAGCTGGATGAAGGAAATCAGGGCAATTTGGAGAACTTGAAGTACTTCTCGTTGTCTTTTTTCTCAATCTTATGGTCTATTTGGACCTATAGGAACAAGGCAACCATGAAGAAAGAGCCTTTCTCCGCCACTAATGTGGTCATGTATTTTAAAAGTTTGATTTCAATGTGCAGGGTAACTAACAGTTCAAAAAACAAAGAAAAGTATTGACAGCAGCAGGATAAGCAAGTCCAGACCTTTACAGTGTTCCAACTGGCAACCAATCCTGTTGGAGTAGAGCTGCAAGTGTAGGAGAAGGAAATAGTGGGATCCAGTTTCTTTTGTAAAAATAGAGAATGTGCATGTCCATGGCTGGTTGTGAGGAGTCAAGTGAGTGATTAGTGACCTGAAATTTTTCATTGGAAGGAATTTGTGAAAGTGGCCTGGAAGGTCAATCAACGTTTTTGTCTTGATTACCTGTAAGTCACTATCTTTCTTTATAACTAGTAAGCTATCCGTGTGATGCACGGATAATATTGTAATGTTTTATATAAGATGGTTTTTGAGAATGTTGGATATGTATTATAGCATAATTATCATAGAACTTTATTAGTAATGAATTCATCATAAAAGGCAATAATTATAAATTGCATACATAACTATTAGTAATGTGTTTTTCTCTTTCTCCTTTTTTTTTTAGAGAGTTTCAACTTATGACGTCTGCTCCTGATGATAGTTCTTTATTATTAGACCAGTACACCAATTAGTTTTTGGTGTAGGCGGGAATTGAACTCCAGATCTCTTATAGAACCTCAGATCTCTTTCTCTTTTTCCTTAATTCTAAAACAAAATACACATCCCAAATATCCACATCATTTACGAAATCCACAACATCTAACTATAACATTAAAATCGTAATTGTCGTTGTCTCTCAATATAAAATGCAAGCCTCCCTTTCTTGGCTGTAGCCAAGTTATACAAGTTAGGATTAGATGAAACAACAATGTTAGAGCTAGGTATGTATTGTTGAAAGATTGAAGGTGAATAATATCGTTTTTTGGTCTGTGTGTATTTGACATGGGATGACATGAAAAACTATTGGTATATATATATATATATATAAAGGGGTAGAAGTCCAAGAGATGAAAATGGTGAATTAAAATGCAATGAGTTTTGTGTGTATGTATGTGAAATGAAAAGTCTTGAAACATTGAATCAAAGAATATAAAAGATATTTATTTTTTAATTAAAAAAGTATTGAAATATTGAACCAAATGAAACAAAAAATTAATATTTAATTTGTTCTTATCTCTGATGTAACATTTGAGAATATTTCAATTTTCTTTGCATAGAAAGTGCCACTTGGCAAAAATTCATGTTTTTTCACATGAGGTCTCTGCTTCTAGATATATATATATATATATATATTGATTTGAGTTTGGTTGATCAATGCATCTTCGCTTTTCCTTTGCTTTGGCATATACTTTGTACTTTTTTGGGTTAATTTTAACTTGAAAATAGTTTCTTGCTAGCTCTACCTTAGTTAATTATTGGCACTTATTCAAACTCTCATCTGGTTTGTTTCCTTAATCAAAAAATACATAGCAATACTCCTAGCTAATTTAATATTCATATTATTGAATCATGAGGATTGGTTCAATTGGTAAAAGAATCATCCCTGTTCTTGAAGCTACTCATTTAATCGAAAAACAAATAAAAAACATAGTCTTATGAAATAAACAATGATTAGTGTCATCTTGGCTTAGTGATTGTGTTACTTGTTTGTGTTGGTTGCCCCCTTAATGTGGGATTATTGGACTTTTTCGTGAGGAGAAACTGTCACATGACCAAGTGACAAGAAGACAAGTGACAAGAAGAAAAGTACATTCCATTTTATGGTTTTGATTCTCTCACTCTACAGAGAAGGGTCTACATCAACATCAGTGATATTCTTGGTACACTGCTAAAACTATCAGCAGTCGGAACCTAGGCTTGTACCTATATGCTAACAGATGTGGGATCACCAAGTAAGAAGCTCTCGTACAGCTAATCTAAAAAGCAAAAATCATATCAGTCAAAAAAAAAAAAAAATGTTGTGAATGGCAACATATTATTTGATTGTTAGACTTTTCTTGTCAGATGAGAGAAGTGTCTTTTTGCAAACAATAATATGTCATATTGAATGGTAAGTATTACTAAATAGCCTTGGCCATGTGCTGCCTTTGTTTTTCAAAGTTGGTAAATCGTCATAAACCTCATTCTCCCATGTGATGCTTGTGCAGAAGCATTGGTGAGTCCTCAATAATATTTTATTCTTATTTAGTATAGATATATCTTTTTTCTCTGCCCTTTCATAGTTAGATTCTTCTTTCTTTTTTTTCTTTTTCCTTTTTTTTTTTTTTTTTTTTTTTTTTTTTTTTTTTTTTTTTTTTTTTTTTTTTTTTTTTTTTTTCTTACATGTGGCAGCACCCATTTTCATAGGAGTTTAATAGGTTGCGTCATATGTGCGTCTGATGTCATGTTTTGATGGAAATGGGTGCTGCCACATATAACTGTCCTGTTTAATTTGTAATATAAATAGTTAAAAACTCTTTTTATGCAGCATTGCTCTCTTTAATTATACAGGTTTATACCATATGACTTTTGAGCTATGGCCTCTTGATTGTTCTTGACTTTTGGCCAAGTGTGTGTGATGCAGGAGTCAATGGGAAGACAGATTTATTTACTATATTTTATTTGATTTTATGTATCAAGGGCAATTTTGTAATTTCATAATATTCTGGAATGGGTTGTGCTAACAGTCAATTAGATCTTTTGGGTTTTATTTTAAGTTTGGTTATTTAGTTGGGCTGAGTAGTAAAAGCCTAAGGAGTCCAAGTCCAAGACTTATTAGGGTTTTAAGAAATCCTAGTTCAATTAGAATTAGGTATTAGACTTCTATTTAAAGAGTTGTAATGATTTCTATTAAGATGATGAATATTTTCAAAATTTAAGAGCTATGCAACTTTATTTATGGTTTATGTGATGCAACCTTCTCCGGAGTGTGATACCAAAGAACCCTAGATGTGATGCTAAGGAAGTTTAGGTGTGATGCCTAGAATTTATTTATTTATTTTTAATTTTATTATTCACGGTTTATTCACATCACTGTTCACAGCAACCCAAATCTTGATTTTCACATTTGTTTTCATTCTAAAACCCTATTAAACCTTGTACCCCCTTGTCCTACGTCAGTGTGTGTGTATGTATGTTTTTGTATCAATATTTTCCAATAAAACAAAAGATGTATTCTAAGAATCCCTTTGGCTTCACTTGGCTGGAGAGAGATGGAGAAATGGAAGAATAGACAATGGGAGGGGATGAAAAAGTAGGGAGATAGAAATGATTTTAATTTCTCATGTATGTTGGTTGGGAGGATGGAAAAACGGAGGGATGGAAAACTCATTTATTTGGTTGAGGAGAAAAGTGAGAAGATGGAAAATATGGTTTGTATAAATTTACCCTTATACCCTTATAGATAATTTTTCACAAAAGGCTAGAATTAATTACTCTTTTATCATCAAGGGGTCATAGCTCTTAGATGGAGAAATTTGTGGAGCTTGAAGCTATGTTTTTTTTTTTGGGTTGTGGAAGTTTTGGCAAGAGGACTTGGCTGTTAAAACAGTTTAGTGGAAACGAACATAGTGGGTTATACTAACTGTTTTACGCAATGAGGAAGAAGAAAACTTCGGTCAGATTTGACCCTTAGAACTGAGTTCATTTGTCCTTCCTCTTTGAAGCAATGGTTGGCTCAATAGATGGAGGGATCCAAATTTTCATAAACAATAATATTTCCTAGATTGTTTTTCATAATCACACTGCCATATAGTGAAGTTTACAAGTGCAAAACAGTCTGCTTATGAAGTGCTAATGCTCTAAATCTTTTGTTTTGCAGGTATGCACAAGCCTATGATATACAAGTGGTGGATCAAACAAACTGCAGGAGTACCAGCGTCACTGTATCTAGTTGTGGAGGGATAGCAGGTGTTACTGATAGTTGATGGGCACCGGCATGGAGATTTCAAATGGATTGGTTTTGTGCCTATGCAGAAAAATCATGTTTCGGCAGGAATAATTTTTGCAGTTTGTTGTAGTTCTACCATTTGCAACTGAATAGAAGCTCAATCCCTGACCATTCAAAATGTCTTAACTAAGGCTGATTGAAGACCACATGTACATGCTGTGCTTAGGGGAGTCACTACAAAGGTTATGGCCCTGACTATTGCTTCAAAGTATTATGAACATCTTTTGGGGCTAGTAACTTTACTACCAGCCAGCTCTTATTTCATTTTTGTATCAAAAACCCAAAGAGAAGCTGTCTTTACGCCTTTTTTGAACTAATTTATGCCTTTGGCATATGTCTGCATGCAATTTATTAACATTTTAAGATAGGAGTTAAAATTTATTTTCCTTGTTAAAAGCTTTGGTATACTTTGATTGTTGTTTTCATTTTCTCCCACAATGCAAATTTTTTTTTTCTTGACAGTATTAGTATCTTATGAGTCGCATTAAAGAAATTTCCAATAGAAAAACTTGGCTAAGAAATTTCCAATAGAAAAACTTGGCTCAAATTGGTTAAAGGGTTGCTGATAAGAAGAGAATGAAGTTTAGGATACCTTCTCTTGTTTGGCAATGGAAGGAAGAAAATTGCATAATGAATTCAAATTTAAAAGGATCTAGTCTTTTTGAGCATATAATAATGAATTTCTACTCTACAACATTGTTTCAGCCAAGGCTAAGTACAACATATACTTTGGTAGAAAATTCAGTCAATCAATCAAGCATTAAAGGACAGTTCATTAGTGATTTTGGTGGGGAAACTCATTAGTGAACTTTAGTGATAGTGAAACTCTGCAGTGGCAAATTGATTTCCAAAATCATATTTTGATGATGGGTTTCCAGGGAATTTTGAAGGTTACATTTTCAATCTTCAGATATTATAAACCATGCAAAACAGTTCAATTTAAAATCACCAGCAATATCTTCAACTGCCTTTCTAAATCCAACCCCCCCCCCCCCCTTTTTCCCCTCTCTCTCTCTCTCTCCCTTTTTTCTTTTCTCTCTCTTTTAGCGAACACAATGAGCTTTCTCTTCCTGTCCCATCCCAAGTGATTTCAGGGCATTTGCAATACCTTCTGGATCTAAGATGCAACAAATCACATAAACGAAATTATAAATTCAATAATAGCTACCATGTTACAATCATCAATATATTAATGGAAGGAAAAATGTCAAGGTCTGATCACATGACCTAATCCTCAAAGAACTTGGATTCAATCATTAGTCCAAGATTAACTATCGATTGAGAGGTTCAGGTGCAATGTCAGCCAATTCTGAGCTTAAAAGTTTTATGAGGTAAAATACTTGATTAGACATTGAGAATCTCTTTTTGATAAGTAATATAGCTTCATTGAATAAAGAAAACAATACATGAAACCAAAGCACACAGGCAGCGTACTAAGGAATCAGGAAAAAAAAAAAAAGAAGCAAAAACTATAAACACATTATATTTCAATATCTATTTAGTAATTTGTTGGTCATATATTTATTTGAGATACAGATGGACACATAACTGTCTCCCTGAATTTATATTTGTCCAAAAAGATGTAGGAATCAAGCCCATTAAAATTGTTACTTCCAGTGAAATCATAGACTTGATACCCCCAAATGCGTAGAAAAAGGTTCAGAAGCTTCACAAGCATACTCATTATGATGCGAATATACCACAACTTTTTTTTTTTTGATAAGTTTTATTGATATAAAAAATGGACACCTACACAAGGAGTGTACAGGAGTCAACAATCAAGTACAAAAATTACAAGAATCAAGAAAATCAAGGAAAGAGGAGAATGATTGGTTTCACAAAGCAACCAACCAATCTAATAAAGTTCTAAAGAAAAATAATTTAGGTCTGGTATGGATATCTCATTATCTTCAAATCACCCACTATTTCTTTCCCTGCAAAGACACCACATTAAACAATGGGGGACAATTAAACCATATATGACCATTTCGATGACGACCAAGCCTGCCTTGCTAGCAAGCTAGGAGCCCCACAACAGACTGCAGCATAACCCAACTTACTCCAAATAAACCCAAAACCATAGACCACAAATCCATAGCAACTGGACAATGAAGAAAGAGATGATCAACCGATTCACCATTACACTTGCACATATAACACCAATCCAATATCCAGACCTTCCTTTTTTGTTTTCTATCTTTTTTACCTTTTACTCTGAATGAAATTATTGACTAAAATTTTTACTTACTCAAATCAGATCATGACCAGGGAAAAACTGTTCATGCTTATTTCACAGGATAAAATAAACCAGATGACTATCTCCACAGGTAACTTAGCTTGGCTACCCTATCAAAGTGACTCAACTAGAATTAGAATCAAAGGATAATAGAAGTTAAACCTGAGCGTACAACAAACTTAACCATAAATTACTAACCTAATTCTCTGGTGCACATTCAATCAGGCAAGCAACTGTGCAGAAAAGGTTGAAAAATAGAGAAGGTATCCTGCTTTGATTGATAAGCCCTGCTCTAATTGTTATCGTTGTTTTGATGTGTTACATCCAGAATATAAGTTTTCATATTTTTCTGCTTGGTTGTCTTTTTAGCTTGATGTATTGTATTTTGTAGTGGAAAGATCTTACAGTTTTATTTTGATGTGTTTTGTCCAGAATTTAAGTTTAGTCACGTATGTGTGTGTCAATCTTTTTCAATAATACAAAAATTTTGCTAGGTTATAAAACCCATACTTTAGTAATCCCTCAATAAGTCAAAATAAGCTACTACTATTAATAGGTATTTAAACTTATCTTTACACTTTGGCTTGAACACAGGACCTGATTAGAGAGCTGTACTCTCCAGAAGTGGTTGCTCAAATTTTAGCTATCCCTATCTCAAGCTGTTGAGTTACTGATAAACTGCTATGGCCTCGTACAACACAACATATTGAGTGAAACCAAATGTCTTATGCAATGAGGAAGAGAACTTGGATCATTTATTCCTGAAGCACAGTCCTGCTGGCTGTATAACCTCAACACAATGATGTTTGAGGGTGCAAAACAGTGTACTTATGATGTGCTAATGCTCAGTAAAGTTTTGTTTTGTAGGTATGCTCAAGCCTATAATTCACACATGTTGATTAGAGTAACTACTAGAGTGTACCGGGGTGAGTGTGTCCAGTCGTGGAAGGATGGCAAGTGTTGCTGACAGTTAAGGGGCACTAGCAGAGCAGGTGCAAATGGGTTTGTTTTGCCTATGTAGCTAAATCATGTGTTGGCAGATAATTTTTTGGCTGTTCCAGTAATGCCATATGCAACGAGTGGAAGCTTAATGTTTGAGAAGCATTTTTTCCAGGATTGTTTTGGTTAATGGAAGATTGGAGGATATGTGTTTGGAAAAGAAGAAGGTTCCTTGGCAACTTGTTGCGCTGATTGAAGAACAAGAGTGCAAGGGAGTTGGAGAACGCCAGTGGTGTACATTGGCTATGCATGGGAGTCACTAATGAGGCTAGAGCCCCTGGTTACTCTTGCTTCTAACTCTTTCATGAACATTTTTTGGGCTTGTAACTCTATTACTAGAGAGTCAACTTTAGCATTCTGGATAATATTAGCCAATTTGTTTCAATAGTGGGACTTTAGAGTTACTTTCAGCAAAAACTGTTCATGTTTAGTTGATATTCTCCACATGTTAATAGATAGTCAAAATTGCCAATGAGCTGGGTAGCTCAAATGGTAATCACAATGCTCATGATCCTGAGAGTTGGCTTGGAACGTCAATAAACAAGGCTAGCCAAATTTGGATAACATTGGTAAATTATCACTTTTCCCAAAAGTTTAAATTGTTAGGAAATTGTGAATCTAATTATTTAACCATAAATTTAACACTTCCTCTCACATGTGGGCCTAAACCTTCTTCCTAAAAAGTAGGGCCCAACTTGTGGGGTTTTAACATTTCAAATTAAAGATAGAGTGGAGACATGATTGAACTAAGGATCTTGTGCTCTTATAGCATGGTAAATTACATAATATACACCCAAAAACATAATAATTACTTAATTAGTAATTTATCAAACATTTACGGGAGAAAAATGTTCATATAGTTGCAAGTTGCAACTCAAGAGATATCTATAGCAAAGTAGAAACTTACTAGATTATAAACGAATGTAGCTAAGGAAGAAGCATTGCCTTGCAGGCTTGCATTTAAAGCAAAAAAAAAAAAAAAGTTCACAGTTTCTCTCAGCATCTTCGTCATACTTTTTGTCATAGTGAAAGGTCTGCAATTTGTACAAAAGGGCAAAGATTAATGGCAACATCACTCAAAATGATCAAAAATTGACAAACAATGCAACTATGTATAATCCTATCTGGTGACATTTTTACTTTTTACCTCATATAAATGTAAAAGTTTCGCTCTAAAATATGAAAAATCAACAAACTATTCAATGAAAAGAAATGGAACCAATGAAGTCACATCATGAGAAGGCATGAAATAGATTAAGTTACTATTACTAGATTTATTGGACACCCTTTTACTAATTGGCATGTTCAGTTTTTTAAAGAACAATGACATTATTTGTAGAGTGATCCCATTATTCATTTTAAAGAGGCATAGCCGTTAGTTTCAAAGAGTAAAGATTCTTTAGTTGATGTCAAAGCCGCTCTAATATCAATGATTTTGAAGTCAATTACAAACTTTGCTTGCTCCTAGCTCTTACTTTTTTTTTCCCCAAATTATTTTTTACTATCCTTATTTTCAGTTTTTAATTGTCTTAAGTCACCCATCAGTTTTGAATGAATGATAAAAGAAAACTAAAGTAATATAATATGACTTGCTTTAACACTTTCTTCAGCTACTTTACATTGCTGATACTAAATTAATTAGTGGATGTATTAGTCATAAAGTTTCCAGATTCCACTAAAGCATTTATGCAAGATACATCATAATGGAACCTTAATTGTGAATAGATAGAAAGAAAGCCATAAGAATAAAAATAAGTTTATAGTTTTTTTTTAAAAAAATGGGTCATCCCATCACCAGCAGAAGATTTTGATTCATTAGAATCTACTCATGCATGTGTCTCACTCTCTCACATGTTTGAAAATAGTTTTGCCCCATTAGAATCTACTCAACACAAAAATTTACACTTTGACTTAGAACACAGGACCTGGTTAGGGAGCTATACTCTCATGAAGTAGTGAAGTGACTGCTCAAATTTTAGCCACCCCTATCTCAAGGTGAGGAGCTACTAATAAACAAATATCACCTCAATGTAACACGTGGTGATATCAAAATCAAGCCACTGTTGAAAGTAGGGGGAATTCAGGTAATGGATTTTCATTGGAGGGTCATAACTCTTAGATGGAGACATCTGTGGGAATTAAAGCTTCCTTTGAAGTTAATAATTGTTATGTGGAAATTTGGCATGAGGACTTACTGATTAAAATAGAATAGTGAAATGAAACATAGTGAGTGATAGTAATTGTGTGAGGAAGAGGAAAACTTGGTTCATTTATTCTTGAAATGCAATCTTGCTTGGGCTGTGTTGTTTAAATAGGTTTGAGCCTTAGAACAGAGTTCATTCCTTCTTGCTCCTTGATGCGGTGGTTGGCTCAGTGGATGGAGGATCCAAATTTTCAAAAACAAGAATATATTAAGTTTTCTAGATTGATGTTTAAGGGTGCAAAATAGCTTCTAAAGAAGTGCTAATGCTTTGTTTTGCAGGTCTGCAAAAGTCTCTAATGCACAACAAGCAGATCTAAATAATTGCAGGAAAGTACCAAGGCAGGTGTGTCAAGTTGTGGAGGGTTGTAGGTGTTGCTGACAATTTAGGGACACTAGCAGAGATAGTGTGAATGGGGTGGTTTTGGCTTTGTAGCCAAATCAAGTGCTAGCACGCTGTTGCAGTTCTTCCATATGCAACCAAATGGCACACAGCTAGATGCCCCTTCTGTTTGGAAAGCATTAACTAAGGTTACACAGCTTGGTTTTTGTAGACTTGTTTACATAATTTCTAAGAGTGGAGGAACTCCTTTTGAGAAGGTTTCCTTGGCAACTTGCTGTGCTGATTGAAGACCACAAGTGCATGGAAGTTGGAGAACACTGGTGGTTGTATATTTTGTGCATAAGAGAGCTGCTATAGATGTTGGGGCCTCGCTGTTGCTTCAAAGGCTTTTGAACATTTTTAAACACTACTACCAGCCAACGCTTCAGACATTATTGTATTAATAAACCATAACCAAAATGAAAAAAGAAGACCAAAAGAAAGAAGTTAAATTAACACCTTTTTTGGACTAATTTAAGCTATGGCATGCAATTACATGCAATCATTAACATTGTAAGACATCATATAAGAGATTCATGTCCTTGCGTGAAAATCATATTCAACTCTCCTTTTAGATTCAAATAAGAGCAATTGAATTAACTATCTAATGGCTCTGACCGATTAACATGTTTTTTTTTCCTTTTTTTGTGCCCTTCAAATGGATTCTTCTGTTAAACTTCTATCAAATACAAAAATTGAAATGTCTCTTCCCTATGTAAAGGTTGTTATATACTTTGATTGTTTTTATATTCCCCGCGATAATCTAAAATATTTCATCTGTCTTTGGGGTCACATTAAATAACTTTTTAACAGAAAATTTTGGCTCCATCCAAAGTCACATAAATAATTTTTAATATAAAGACTTGGCTCAAATTGGCTAAGGGGTAATGATAAGAAGATAAATGAAGTTTAGAATAGCATACTTTTTGTTTGTTAATGGAAGGTTGAAATTTGCTTAATTGATTTCCAATTTAAAAGGATCTATAGAGCAAAATCATCTAGTCTTTTCAAGCAAAAAAAAAAAAAGTTATTTCTGCTATGCTGCAAAACTTGCGCATTTGATTTCATCCAAGGTTAGGCAAAACATATTAAGAAATGATAAATCTCATTAGTACTTGTTTTTCTGTTCAATAAATATCATCATTGAAACTCTCATATAGCTCATGATGCAAGTCCATTTGCAAAGTCAAAATTTTTATGAAAGGGTTCCCACTGAATTTTTAGATTACATTTTCAATCTTCAGATATTATAAATTCCCCAAAAAAGAAATCTTTAGATATTAAAAATAATTTTAAACAGTTACATCTAAAATCAGCAATAAGTCTTCAACTGCCTTCTAAATCCAACCACCCCCGCCCTCTCCCCCAACCCTCCTTCGTTTTCCTTTTTTCTCTCTCTTTTTCAATGAATACAACAAGCCTTCTCTTCCTGTCCTATCCCTAAAGATTTTTGGGCATTTGCTATACCTTCTGGTTCTGCAATACAACAAATCACATAAACTACATTACACATCGAAAATCAGCTATTCTGTAACAATCGTCAATGCATTAATGGAAGGGAAACATGTCAAAGGTTTGATCACATGACACTTCTTTTTTTTTTTTTTTTTCCTTTATATATATATATATATATATATTTTTTTTTTTTTTTTACTTTTACTTTTACTTTCAAAGAACTTGGGTGCAATCATGAGACCAAGATTAGCTTCTCCTTCTTCTTCTTCTTTTTTTTTTTTTATTTTTATTTTTTTAATTTTTATAATAAACATGAGACCAGGTTAGCTATTGTTTGAAAAGATCAAACCAAAATATAGAATCAAGTGAAATGTCTACCAATTCTAAGTTTAAAAATTTTGCGATGTAAAATACTTGATTGGACATTGAAAATCTCTCTAAACCTAGTTGTATTCCCTAAATTTATATTTCTTAGTCCTTCTAAAAGATGTAGGAGTCAAGCCCATTCTAACTTCTAGTGAAGTTATAAAAGGAAGACTAGGAAAAAGAACCCTCAAAAGTAATTAAGAGTGACATCGTTATCTTGTTCTATAGAATTTGTAATATATCCCATCTTCTCTGCTACCCATAAATGGCACAAAGAAATCAAAACTCACAAAAGAATTGTGTGTGAAGAAGTTCAAGTTGCGGGAAACATTGTAGGCCATGGCAGGCGAAAGAGGTTTCACAATGGTGTCAATGCTAAATACTCGTTGAAGAAACTGCATACACAAAACTCAAAAGAAGTATCATATCACAAACTCAATTATGAATGGATTTAGATGCAAAATTATACAAAGTAAGCAAATGAAAGAAGAAAAGAGGAGTAAAAATATTATTGAGAGCCAAACAAACATAGACGTAAACTGTATAATTCCAAGCAGTGAGTGATGGATAGGCTATAAAAGTGTCCATCAACAGAAAAACAAAACATGACAATAAAGACCATATCAATTAATTGATATACATCCTACAGACATGCCCCTGCCCATAATAACAATGTGGATATTGATGGCATTCACACACACACACACCAAAAAACCCTTAATCAATTTCAGTGATCTACATCATAGAAGGCACAAATATGTAACCTCACTTCATAAAACTGAGGCTTCAACCATATTAAGAATCAACTATATGAAGCCTCAATAATAAGAGGCTTCAACCTCATGTTAGTTGCCTTACCACTTATAACAAAAGCTTAAACTATTAAGAAATAGTAGATTTAATCATTTAACTATTATTACAACACTTTCTTTCGCGTGTGGGTCTATACTCCCCTTTAATAAGTAAAGCCCAAAAGATTTGATTTTTAACTTTTTTTTTTTTTTTTATAATTTTTAAATGAGAGGGTAGAGCAAAGATTGAGTTCAAACTCAAGACCACCTACTTTGATACTAAACTATCAGATGTCCCAAAAGCTTAAACTGTTAGAAAATAGTGAGCTTAATCATTTAACCATTATTCTAACTGTTTGAAACTAAATGACCTGCCATGGTCTATCAACTTGAAACTCTATATTGGACAAAAGTTCTCATCCGCGACAAGAATAAAATTTCTTCTTTTCTCCCTTCTGCTTTCAGTTTTCTCTGCTGGGTAGAAGTTATCAACCACTACTACAATGGGTTATCCCCAGTTGTATTTCTAATTTGGTTAATTATAGTAATACTGAGGTTTTGAGTAGTTTAACCCAGAGATATCATAGAGTTGCAATACATTGGCCAACTGGTAGGTGCTCACATTCCCAATTTATCCTTAAACAAATTAACAATCTCTCATAGAACACATAACTCAAATCTATTAAAACACAATTGAGAACAACCAGGAATCCCCAACACTGCAAAAGGGTACACTACTAATGACAAAGACATGAACTTTAAACAACCAATAGCTAGTAATCAAGAAACTAAGTGGGTAACCAAAGAAATACAATTTAAAGCAAGAAATCAATAAACTAAGAATTGGGTAACCAAAGAAACAAAATTTAAAGCAAGAAATCAAGAATTCTCTCAACTGGGTAAGCAAAACAAAACCAAGAAACAAAAATGAAAATCAAGAAAATAAAGACCTGGTAGTTACGTTGAAAGCTGTAGCGAAGCTGGGGGTCAATCTCGACGAGGGAATCATCATCGTAATTGTCATGGTCCTGGCGTTTGGACTTGTCTTTCTTCTTGCAAGGCACGTGCATCACTGAGTCAGCTCCAGGCTGCTGCTTTGTGACCTTGAGCTTTGCGCCTTGGAACTCTTCGGCGGCTTCCTCTTCGCCCCTCCATGGCGCCGATGACATTAACTTCTTCTTCCCGATTGCCATTTTTATTCAATCGAAGTTTACACACAGAGAGATAGAGAGAGAGAGAGGTGTAGTGTTGTTTTGTTTGTACTTTGTATAGGTGATAAGGTTGGTGTTTGGCTATGTGGGTTATTATTGCTTGCATTCTATGTTAGGTTAGGTTAAGTCCATTCCTGTTTAGTGTAACCTTTAATTAAGAGGGAATAGTTATAGACTGCTTCACTATTGGCACGTATTCCAACAGCTGCATCATTGAAGATTGTTGAACTTGTTTTCTTTTTTCTTAATTAACTTTTTTTCCCTTGATTTTTTGTAAGTCACTGTTTTTCCTTCATAATTAAAGTTTTATTGGTAGTTGCATTATCTTTTATTTTTTTTTTCCTTTCTTTTGGACACATTAAGGGCCTATTTGGGTACCTTTTATTACTAAAAACTGAAAACTGAAAACCGAAAATACTGTAACAAAATAATTTTTAAATGTGTGAATAGTATCATGGGACCCAATTTTAAAGTTATATTTGTTGAATTCCATACTTGCGGGTCCAGTGAACAATACACAAGACCCACAGAAAAAAATGCAGACATGCAAAGCAATGCAAACACATTGCTATCCAAACCCAGCCTAATTTTAACTTCAAAATATAATTTTGCTAGTTGTGCTTTAGCTTCATTGATCAAATAACATTGCAGTACCTCTAGCTAATTTAATATGCATGGTATTAAATGTTATGGATCGGTACAATTGGTAAAAGAATCACCCCCATTCTTGAAGAAACTCATGTAATCCAAAAACTTTTTTTTTTTTTTTGAAAAAAACATATTTTTATAAAATAAGAAATGATTAGGGTAGTTTTGGATCAATGAGTTGTGTTGGCTGCCCCCTTGATGTAGCATTGTTGGACTTGTTCATGAGGAGGAACTGTCACATGGCCCAAAGACAAGAAGACAAGTGTAGTCCATTGTATGCTTTTGATTTTCGCTCTAGCTAATAGATTGCAAGGTAAAATCTGCACTCTTGTTGCATTTTAGTGCATCATTTTAAACTTTTTTGTTAAAATTACAAAAGCAATTTATGCATGGCACTGCAAACATTATTATTGCACCTAATTAAATTTTTCATTACATATTATATGTATTTGTAAGGTTAAATTTAATCAACCATGTGTTGGCTTTATTCCGTAACAAATTTGCTTGTAATACAGCACTTAGAAACCCTGTATTTAGGTGAGAATCATGTAAAGGTAGTGTGTGAAAGAGTGTGAAGAAATGCTCAAGACTGTGTAGTGAAGCACGGACTTGAGGCTGGATCTCGCAGGAGGCTCACGGCTTGCAAGCCGCCAAAAGTTGCACACACGCAAAGCATGCAGGGGAGCTGAACAGTCATGCCAACTGGAGCACTACAGGACAAAAATCCAGACTGGCCATTCAGTTATCTTGCGGCTTGAACTTGCGACTCAGTCAAGTCGCGAGGTCAAGTCGCCAGCCAACCTTGTTTTGGAAAAACTGACTCTTTACATTACATTCTCACACTAGTATAAATACCCCTCATTCCCACAAATTATGTGTGGCTATTCAGAAAGAAAAACCCTAAGAGAGGTTTCTTCAAAATACCGACCCAATTAGAGAGAGCTACTCATTCTTAGAGAGAAATCTTTGTAGTCTCTTCTCATTCCTTCTCTCATTGTCATACCTATTGAGAGGAGATTTTTAACCAAACACTACTCACACCCATTTAGAGTGTTGAGTGTTTTTGGAGTTTTGGGAAGAATTGGAAGATGCCAAGGATGGCGGATGCTATGGATTATAGCAGAATCCGATAAGTTAGAAAAGAAAAAGGTTCGGTGCAACCTCGTTGGAGCAAGAAGTTTGGAGGGCTTAGGTACAGTGGGTAGATTAGGCTTGGAAGGTCTATTGCTGTTCATGTATCACAACTATATTTTCTAGTGGATTACTTATCGCTTGGAGGGCGGTGGAGAGGTTTTACGCCGAGGGCTTCGATTTCCTCTTCGATAACACATCGTTGTGTTGTCCTTGTGTTTGCATCTCTCTTCCCTTAATCTTTGCTTTTTATTTTCTACTGTGGATGTGATTTTAATTGGCTTAGATTGTTTACCAATTCTATTTATAGCTTGTGTTCATTTTCCGCACACTTATTGTTTGTTATAAAGCTTGAATTGGTAATTTTGTTTTTGGGGAACTAAACGTTCAAGGGTGTTTTATACACTATTTGAACTTTCAGTATTATCTATAAGAACTCATGTATAGATCGCAACCAGAATGATTAGTCTAGCTAGACATGGCTTCTAACTTCCTTGCTGAAGGTTTTCTACGGTTGTGTGCTAACATTCAACCAAAAAAAATGCTTTTTTTTTTTTTTTTTTTTTTTTTTTTTTTAAAGAGACCGGCTGATTTTTCTATTCTTTTTTTTTTCTCTCTAAATTTTTATTTATTTATTTATTTATTTTGAAAGAGTTTCAATATATAGCATCCGCTCTTAAGGGTAACTCTTTATCATCAGACCAAAATATCAATCGGTTTTTGATGTAGGCAAAGATTAAAATTTTTATTCTAATGTAAGATAACAATCATAGAAGTTACTAAAATGATTTGTCTTAGCTGTTCGAGGACATTGTTATTGCAATTCTCATAATGCAACAAACTCTACAATCAAGTTGCAATGGTGAATGTTCAAAATTTCAAACATTAGGAGTTTGATTATAAATTACTTTTTTATGAGGAATTGATGTGGATATGCAAAATTTCCCCATTAACCAAATCATTCAACCGAGTTCTTGACATATCCAAATAACGTCAACATTGTTCATAATTGATTGATCCGTGGGTCAACTAAAAAAGGATCTGCATCAGCATAAGTTATGTTTTTGGTATTTTGCTTAATCTATCGTCATTAGAAACCTAAGGTTGTACCTTCATGGAAATAGATGTGTGATAACCAACTAAATAAAAGTTCTCACAGGAGACAACCTTCAAAGCTAAAAGCATTTAGTTTCAATTTATCTTCACCAAAACAGTGTTATGAATGACTATATATTGCTCGATTGTTAGACATGCCGTGATGGTTCAGAGATTTACAATAATTGAATATTGAATAGTAAGTAGTAATAAATGGCCTTAGCTATGTGTTGCTTTATTCTGCAATGAAAAGGAAATTATCATTCATGTCACCGTCCTATGTAATGCTTGTGTAGAAGTATCTTATTTCAATCCCACTTAAGAGTAGCATCCTTTTCTCTACCTTTTGTTACTGGGTTATATATATAAGATTAATGATTTAAAACTCTTTTAATATGAAGCGGCTGTTTAACTATATAAGTTTATACCATAAGACTTTTGTGCTTTTGCCCCTTGATGTACTAGAAAGTTTTTCCACCTTTTAAAACTTTCATGAATCAAATTATTGACTGAAAGTTGCCCATACCCATTTCAGATTGTGACCAGGCAAAAGCTGAAATGAACCAAATGACCTACCTCTAATTTAATTGGGTAAGACCTTGTTAAAGAGACTCAACATGAATTAGAATTGAAGGACAGCAGTAGACATTAGAGAAACCTGACCATACAACAAACTTGATTATATATTACCAACCATAACATCTGAGGGAAATTTGTCTTAACAGTACTCAGACTTGAGAAGGCAAGCAACAATGTAGACAAGGTTGAAAAATGTAGAAGGTAGCCTGCATAGGTAAGCCCTCCTATTGTACTTGCTATCATTGTTGTATTATATCTATAAATTAAGTTTTCTCACATTCTCGAATGTATTAAATTTATGCTACACTTTGATAATCATTGTCATTCATTTTTGAAAATTTTAAAATTTTTATATAACATTTGGGGTTTCCCTTAGATAAGTCAAAAGAATCTACATCTTTTAATAGGTATTTAAAGATATCTTTACACTTTGTCTTTGGAAACAGGACTTGGTTAGGGAGCGATACTCTCTTGAAGTTGCTGCTCAATTTTTAGCCACCCCTATCTCAAGGTGAGAAGCTACTGATAAGCTGATATGGCCTCAATGTAACACATGGTTTATATAAGGTCATAATTAAGCTATTATTGAAAGTAGGGGGAATTTAGGAAATAAATTCTCAAGGGAAGGTCATAGCTCTTAGATGGAGACATCTGTGGGGATTGAAACTTCCTTTGAAGTTAATAATTTTTGTGTGAAAGTTTTGGCATGAAGACTCATTAACACATAATAGTGAAATGAAACATAGTGAGTGATAGTGTGTGTTATGCAATAAAAAAGTGGAAAACTAGGATAATTTATTCTTGAAGTGCACTCTTGCTTGGGCTGTATTGTTTGGATTAGATTTGAGCGTTAGAACTAAACTCATTTCTCCTTGCTCTTTGAAGCAGTGGTTGGCTCAATGGATAGAGGATCCAAAATTTTAAAAACAGGAGTATTTAGTGTTCTCCAGATTGATGTTTAAGGGTGCAAAAAAATCTGCTTAAAAAGTTCTAATGCTTTGCTTTGCAGGTATGCACAAGTCTTTAATGCACAATAGCAAGATCAGAGTAATTGCAGAAAAGTACCAAGGCAAAAGTGTCCAGGTGTGGCTAACTATTGTGGGACACTAGCAGAGATGGAGGGTGGTTTTGGTTATGTAACCAAATCCAGCGTTGGCAGTCTGTTGTTGTTCTTCCATATGGAACCAAATGGCATGCGGCTAGATTAGATGCCCGGCTATACAGCTTGGTTTTTGTAGACTTGTTTCGATAATTTGAGAAAGAAGGTTCCTTGGCAACTTGCTATACTGATTGAAGACCTCAATTGCATAAAATTTGGAGAATGCTAGTGGTTATATATGTTGTGCATAAGAGAGTCACCATAGATGTTGGGTCCCTGGCGACTCTTGCTTCAAATATAAACATTTTTGGACTCTACTACTAGCCAACTCTTCTAACATTATTGTATCAGAAAACCAAACCCAAAAAGAAGAAGAGGAAGTTATCTTTACACCATTTTATGGACTAATTTATGTCTTTGGCACATGTCTGCATGCAATCATTAGAAGCAACAAATCCTTTCCTTTGCAATTTATTAGTAAGATTTTTCTTTTCTTTCTTTTTTTCCTCCCGTCATCTTCCTTTCAGACATTTAGGAGTCTAGTAGAATATATATATATATAATGTTAAGTTTGAATGGAAATGGGTGCTATACTTGATTTTCTCATCAGCCTGTAACATTAATAACATTGCTCTTTAATTATGCATGTTTTTACAATATGACTTTTGTGCTTTTGACAAGGCCTCTTTCTAACACTGATTTATTTTGTTTAAAAAGTATACAGACTGTTGCATGCTAGGAATTGTAGAAACCAAGCAGGCAGGTCTGTTGTTGATCTTACTGACACAAGTTTAAGTGAGGACATTGAGTTTTGGAACTAGTTATGAAGGTTATAATTACCTTCTAAACTACTAAACTAATCAGACTTCATTAGCAGTATAAAGGGTCCGTTTGGATTGAGCTTATTTTTGCTGAAACTGAAAACTGAAACTGAAAACACTGTAGCAAAATAATTTTTAAATGTGTAAATAGTATTGTGGGACCCATTTTTAATAAAAAAGTTGCTGAAAAGTGGAATATGTGGGTTCGTGAACAGTGCATCTGTGCACTGTTCACAGTTGAATTGGTCATATTATGCGGCTGCAAAAAAAAAAAAAAAAAAAAAAAAATTCAGAAAACGCAGACGCTGGATTCCTTTGAATCCAAACGGGCACAAACTAATCAGACATCTCTACTAAACTACCAAACTACTAAACTTGGCTTTAACTACCTTCCAGCTATACTTAGCAATCAAATACACGGTCAAGACTCCAATTTGATCAAATTTGTCTTTCTAACTTGCTATGCATGAAAGGAAAATGTTTGAAACAGCAGGACCAGCCATCGTCTATCACTTGAAACTCTAGCGCATGAGCAAATATGCTAAAAAGATGAAAGCTAAAAGCAGATCCAACACGCACTCAGCCAGTCAGCCATTGTATTATAGACTATAGTTCTCATTAACTAGTAGAATAGATTCGTTCTTTCTTTTTTGTTTATCAGTTTTCTCTGATGGGAAGAAGTTCTCATCCTTTACTAGCAATTTGGTTTGTTGTGGTAATACTAAGGTTTTAAGTTCCTTAATTCAGAGTCATACTCATATCACAGAGTTACAACACATTGCCAACTGGTAAGAGCTCACATTACCAAATGATCCTTAAACAAAAACATTAACAACCTCTCATATAACACAACTCAAATCTATAAAAACACAATTAAGAACCACTAGGAATCCCCCAACACTTCAAAAGGGTATACTACTAATGACAAAGACACAGACTTTATACAACCAATAGCAAGTAATCAAGAAACTAATAAATGGGTAACCAAAGAAACACAATTTAAAGCAAGTAATCAAGAATTCTCTCATCAGCAAAAAAAAAAAAAAAAAAGCCCACAAAATAGAGACCTAGTAGTTACCTCGACAAGGGAATCATCAATTGTTATCGTCTTGGAACTCTTCTATGGCTTCCTTTTTGCCCCTCCATGGCACCGATGACATCAACTTCTTCGCTGTTGTCATTTTCATTCAATTGCTGTTACCAAGAGAGAGGTAGTGTTGTCAGAAACTCAGAATACGTTATAGAAAGAGTTATTGCTGAGAGAATTGTTTGGTAAACCTATTGTTAACGCTTCTATCACACAAGCCTTATGAAAACCAAAAAGGACATAATGGACTGAAGTGGACCGAATAGGATCAAAGTAGACAGAATAGACCGAACAATACCAAATAGAATAGAAGTGGACTATTCTCACTTCCAAGTTCCAACAAAAAAAGTCAAGCCTATTTGAAATTTGAAGCATTGGTTTGTAATCCACATTTGGTTTCATTTTTCAAAAAGCAAATGATGAAAGCCCAACCTTTTTGAAATTTGAAGCACTGACTTTGACCGAAAAGAAAACAAAGCTTGCAAAGAAATAATTTTAGTGTTCTGTGAATATGTGTGGGTGCAAAAGTATTTGGATATATGTGTAATATTGTTTAAACACTAAAAATTGTTGTTCTAGTTACACTACCAAACAACCCCAAATTTTTACAATTTGAAACTCGAGTTCCATGTGGTTTTTTTTTTTTTTTTTAATTATAAATTCCACGTTAGACCTATACTAGTCGGAGCTCGAGTTTGTTAAACTCGATTTTGAGTTGGAACTCGAGTTTGCTAAGCTCAAATTTCAAAAATAATCTACATAACTAAATTCAAACACATGCTATTCATCTAAAATTATCCTAAAAAGTTACTATTCAGCAACTTTTCCTCAGAATTGTTTGGCAAACCTATCCTTAATGCTTCTATAATACAAGCTTTATGAAGACCAAAAAGGACAGAATGGACTGAAGTGGACCAAATAGGACCAAAGTAGATAGAATAGAGTGAATGGTACTGAATTGAACCGAAGTGGACCGATGAGGACAAAATAGACCGAATAAGACCAATATGGACTGAATAAAACGGAATGGACCCAATAGGACTGAATAATTCAGAAGTGAGTTTTTTTTTTTTTTTAAATACAAATTCAGAAGTGAGTTTAATTGTTCAATAGTTTGATTTGTTCAAACGTAGGCTTAATAAGTCTCTATATAATTTAAAAGTCATGATATTTGAAATATCCTATATTTGCATGCGCAAATATTTTGTTTTTGGTTTTAGGGTTAAATACATAGTTGGTCTTTAAACTTTATAGCCTATAAAAAAATTTAGTCTATAAAATATAAAATGATTGCTTTTAGTAAAATGATATGACCAAACTAAAAACAAAGCATGTACATGATTGGCTTAGGTTTGATAAACCTTTTATTCTATATTGACCTCATCAAGTACATAAATTTCTCACCCAAGCTAACATAACCCAAAATAGCTCTAAAAATCAACTCAACCCAACCTGTAAGGGTCAGATTGGAGCCATTTGGTAAGGTCTAATAAAAAATATCATTAAATCATTTAAATTCATTATTGAAAAAATTTACAATTTAATCTGATATTTGAATTATATTAAAAAACTATCAAAATATTAAAATAAATAAAACCATCAAATTCTCTAAATCTAAAATGAATCAAGTTAACAAATTTAAAATACATAAAATTTTTAAAATTATTATAAAGGAGTTGTGTTATTTGAGTTGAAATGCTAATCCGATACAGACTCAAGCCATGCTTGTGGGGGAATTTTTAATTTAAAAAAGATAATAATCAACCAGACCCAAAGGCCAAAGTCATAATTTTGATATGGTATAATTTTACGAGTGGTGTCAGTAGAAAGAAATTATTTAAGCAAAGCTGAACATGACAATTATCCAACAAGTGGACTAGGTGAAAAAAATGTGGGTTGCGAAGGACATTATGTCTGAGAGAAGCAGCGGAAGGTTACGAAGCGAAGCTCTAATGACAAACCTCACCCAAAAAGGATTGCAAGACTCCTAGAAATTATGGCCCACGGTAACTCTGACCGTGAGGAGTCAAGTGACTACAAACCTCACCCACCATATGTTTGATTAGAGTTTTTAATGAGACTTCTAGAAATTTGACTAAGACGAACAAAAGATTGCAACAAAAAGCTTCTTGTTGTTGTTTATAAAGCGGAGAAATAATCTGCTT
This sequence comes from Quercus lobata, assembly GCF_001633185.2. Classification (NCBI taxonomy): domain Eukaryota; kingdom Viridiplantae; phylum Streptophyta; class Magnoliopsida; order Fagales; family Fagaceae; genus Quercus; species Quercus lobata. The sequence goes on along the minus strand of NC_044912.1, from coordinate 608,020 downwards.
GAAAGCAAGTATACATCAAAACTGGAAAGCTTTTGCTGCCAAACGTACTGGTTTATTGTTGTTTCTTTCCATTTAAAGTTATACTTCACTCCCTCAAATTTTCATTAAGCATAGAAACTATCCACAAAGTGCAACACACACACACACACTGAATCGGAAGCAAAATGAGTGGAGAGGAGAGAGAATTAGAGAGAGGGAGAGATATTTGAGAGCAAGGTCTTGCAGAGTTCCCTCTCCTGTGCTTGACAAAATGCCCTCAGTAACACTGCCACATCTTCTCGTTTTTACCAACCCAAGGTGCTATCTCCATAAGTGTTCTGTCAAGCGAGTGGAGGCATCTCTGAACTCTTGTCCCCATTCCTGACTTAGGCCCATACTTTGGGTGGCAGAATCAAAATCTTAGCTTTGTGCATATAATGTCCTTAATTTAGACTCCTCGCTATGCCATTTTCAATCCCATACCCCTACGCATATTGCGCAGCTGTTGCTTAACCAAATGTCTTTCCTCCTACATTGACACATGATCTGCACCACCATTCCACATGTTATGCAAAAGCTTGATCTAACCATTACTAATCCTTTGTTCTTTGGAGAATTTTATTGAATTTTCTTCTTGTGGGGGCAGAATTGAGAAGGCATTTGAGGACTTAGTCCTTTGAGTCAAAGATGCTGAAAGACCATATATTTTTTTCCTTTTCATCTAGAGAAATCAGGTTGGTTTGATCTGTACTTTAGAACAGATTTCATCCAGCCTTATTTTATTCAGGCATGGTTGAAGAGCTGGACGAAGGGGAGGGAGATTTGGGGATCTTAAAGTACTTATCATTGCCTTTTTCTCTCTATTTTATGGTCTATTTGGACTTATAAGAACAAGGCAACCGTGAAGAAAGAACATTTCCATGCCACTAATGTGGTCTTGTATAAAAGTTTGATTTCAATGTGCAGGGTAACTGACATTTCAAAAAACAAAGAAAAACCTTGACAACAACAGGATAAGCAAGTGTAGACCTTTAGAGAATGTCACAACTAGCAACCAATCCTGTTGGAGTCGAGCTACAAGGGTAGGAGAAGGAAATACAGGGGATTCAAGCTTTTTTTGAAAAAATAGAGTAGGTGCATGTTCATGGCTGGTTGTTTCAGCTGAGCTTTTTCTTCATTTTTAATCTTTTTGTGGCTATTCACAAAATAACATGACACTTCCACTAGTAGATATTGCCATAGATTTTCAAGAATAAATTCCATTAATTGTATGTGCATGCATGCAAGCGAAATACATATTATACATGAACAAAAGCTCTATGTAGATATTGCATTCCCCTTTGAACCTCCTAAGTCCTAACACCAAGCAAGTGACTTTGTACCTTTTCATAACATCGTTTAATGATTGCTATTCACATATAGATTGACAGGCATCACACCTAGAAGTGATCCCCATAGCTATAATATCAAAATTGGAATGTAAATAACATAAAAATAAATAAATAAAATGAAAATTTTAAGCAAAAGAATCTATTACTGATCTAGAAGCTCCAAGAAAGCCTACTTGACATGCCATCCATTCTTTAACTTCAAACTATTTGGATTGTCAAAATGACAGCCTCCCCTTAAAAAAAATGCGAATGTATTTGACACACACACACACTGAAACAGAAATGGGGATCATGAGAATGGCATATATTAACTAAACGACAAAAATATATTTTCCAGCTTTCATGATGTTCCCTATTGGCTATTACATCACTTCCTCTAGTTTGTCCAACTCTTCCTTTATAGCATCTTCAGGCTTTGAGATTTCTCTCTGTTTGTATTCTTATAATTAAGAAATAGGTGGCAAAGTTGGCCAATAGAGAGGTTGTGGTGAAGGACATTCAACAGCTTACAAATGTTTGGGTTTGACAGGTGGACATATGTCCTGGTGGAGCCTTGATCCCTAGTAACCATTGCCCCTAAATTCTTTATGAAAAATAGCTTGGATAACAGGCAGCAAACTCTGAATCTTGTAATCTTTTTCTTCTTGTGCTGCTTTGGTTTCAATGTGCAAAAAAAGAATGGCAAGACAAAGCTTTTTGTTGGTGTTTTAAACAGAAGTAGAAATCATGTGCTGGAAAGCAAATAAACATTGACACTGGAAGCTCTCACTGCCAAAGGTATATTGATTTATTGTTCTATCCCATGTTTTTTTCTTACGTTCAGTATTAGGCTTCTGGGTTGTCCTTATTTAGAAGTCCATAAACACAAGCTCATTAGTAAAGTCATGAGAGATAGACAGGTAGTTCAAAATGAATAAACTTGAATTCTAATTTGTATATATTTCCTTCTTGTCCTTTCCATATATTATGGTTTGCTTTATGTTAAAGTATGCAAAGGGGTTTTACTTATTTGGAACTTTTAAAAGGCTTTTTTCTTTTCTCTTTTTTTTTTGTTTGATCTGTCCAACAAAATAAGAATATCTCATACAGCTATTCTAAAAAGCTAAAATCATATACTTCCATTTTATCAGTCACCAAAAACAAAAAATTGTTGTGAATGGCTACATATTACTTGATTGTTAGACTTGATTTGTCATATCAGTGATTTACCATGAGAGAAGTATCATTTTGCAAACATTAATATATCATATTGAATGGTAAGTATTACTAAATGGCCTTGGCCATGTCCTGCTTTTATTTTTAAAGTTAGGAAATCACCATAAACCTCATTCTTCCATGTGATGCTTGTGCAGAAGCATTGGTGAGTCCTCAATAATATTTGAATCTTATTTAGAACAGACATATCTTTTTCCTCTGCTTTTTCATAGTTATATTATTCTTTCTTTCTTTTGTTTTGTTTTTTTTCCCAGACATTTAGGAGTTTAATAGGTTACATCATATATGTGTGTCTGATGTCAAGTTTTGATGGAAATGGGTGCTGCCACATGTAAGTGCCCTGTTAATTTGTAATATAGATGGGTAAAAACTCCTTTTATGCAGGATTGTTCAGTTTGATTACATTGGTTTACTGATAAGCTGATATGGCCTCATACAACTCCTAAACATGGTGAGTGAAACTATATCTTATGCTATGAGGAAGAGGAAAACTTGGATCATTTATTCCTGAAGTGTAGTCTTTCTTGGGCTGTATGGTTTTGGTCAGATTAGACCCTTAGAACTTTGTGCATTTATCCTTGCTCTTTGAAGCAGTTGTTGACTTAGTGAATGGAGGATCTACATTTTCAATAGCAGGAATATGTGATGTTCTCTAGATTGTCATATCATAAATCTGCTGGCCTTGTGGTACAACCTCAACAAAGTGATGTTTGAGGGTGCAAAACAGGCTGGCTTATGAATTGCTAATGCTCAGTAAAGCCTTTTTTTCCAGGTATGCACAAGCCTATCATGCAGATTTGGATCAGAGTAACTGTAGGAGAATACCGAGGCGAGTGTGCCCAGTTATGGGGGGATAGCTGGTCTTGCTGACAGTTAAGTGACACTGGCAGAGATGGTGCAGATGGAGTGGTTTTGCCTATATAATGTGCTGGCAGGAAAATTTTGAAGGCGTTGCGGTTCTGCCATATGCAGCTGAGTGGCAGCTAGATGCCTAGCTGTTTTGCTTCGCATCATTCATCTCTTATGAGTAATGTTAAAGAAATTTCCAATAGAAAGACTTGGCTCAGATAAGGTGTTGATTGTTGATCATAAAAGTGTTTCAATTCAAAAGAATCTAGAAGAAAACTTCTGCAAGCATATTTTCTTGTTAACCAAAGAAAGGAGTATCCCTCAATTGCATTTCTAATTTGCTATGCATGAAAGAAACTGTATGAAACAGCATGACATTTCTTCTTCTTCTTCTTTGTTTCTTTCTTTTAAAAAATAAAAAATAAAAAAATCTTTTCAGTTTTGGTTTAGTGTACTAAATATTAAGGTTTTAAGTTCCCTAACCCAGAGAAATATCAAAGAGTTGCAACACATCAGCCACTGGTAGAATATAGGACTTTTTAAACTTGGAAATCTGTATAGCTCTCACATTATTCCCAAATCATCATTTAACATTTACGATCTATGTTGTAACAAATAAATCATATTTAAAACAACAAAGAACAACCATTAATTTACCCAACTGCCAATAATACTAAGGGTCCACCACTAATGAGAATGACCTGTACTTTATAAACAACCAATAGCAAGTAATCAAGAAATTATAAATTGGGTAACCAAATATACACAATTTCAAGCAAACAAGCAAGAATTCTCTCAATTTTTTATATATGTTTTTTTGGGCGAATAGAAAATAGAGGCCTGGTAGTTACGGTGAAAGCTGCATATAGCTTTAATTAATTTCATCCCATGTGACACGTTTAAAGAAACCAAAAAAAAAAAAAAAAAGGCAAAGTCAAGAGTAAATGCATTCAAGAATAATCAATCTTTCATTTTTTGAGAGCATTGCCTAAGCACAAAAACAAATAGTACAAAATAATAAGTTGTTCAATTAATTAGAACTATTACTGTATCCAGGACAGTTGTTTCAAGAGGCTGTAGAGCTTTATAAGCAATTGCTGCAATTCTCCAAATCCGTAAATTACTACTTTTCTTGCACACAAAGTAGTGGCATTTATTTATTTATGATTAAGTTTCCACTTTCTACTTTCCACTAACCCTGGTATTTTCTTTTTCTTTTTTCTTTGAGAAAATGCTAACCCTGGCATTTAAATATAATAAAATAAAAAGTTTTCCACTAGAGCATATATGCAGTCCACGATACGACAATGTATAAATTGAAGAAAGCAATATTAACAAACTTTGCCGCGAATAACCATTAAGCTAAACCTATTGTCCCACGAATTTTATTTTATTTTACTTTTTAAAGCCTATTGCCCCTAAAACTTGCTACTAGAAAACTAAAGTTGTTATAGAAAATTTAACATAACTTTAGAATATGTTTCAAAAAATAAATATAATTTTAATATATATATACATACAAAACATACATTAAAAAGAATTTAGAACACAATAGAAATCCATAAAATTTTAATAATTTAGCGTGAAATTCCTTATTATATATGTTGATAACAACAAATAGTCACACTGTCATTTTAGTTTTTCATAATTATCTTCCATTTCATTTAACATAATTGAATAATTTTTAGTCCTTGTTTTCTCACTTTTGCACCTACTTTGTTCAAACAATTGAGTTGTTGACTCTGTCTCCTTGATTCCGATATCCAATGCTCTTATATTTATTAGTAAAATGGTACTAGTGGTTGTTTTTGATTTTGCTTTCTTTAAAACATGAAATCGCCACCACTGCTCACCCTTAGCACGATGGTCATTCTACAAGTATATATATTTTTAGGGTGTGGGGGGTAAGAGCTAAGGGTTTAAGTCTACAAAAGGAGACTTCACACACATATACACTTAGATTAGACTAGAGTAGAGTTTCTATTTTGTAAAAATAAATAAATAAATAAATAAAACATGAAAAGCCCACCGAGGAAGTTAACGTTCCTATTTTTGAATTTAATGGCTCTTTACATTAAAGGGCACCGTTTTCCTAATTTGATGGCATGATGAAGCATGGTGCTTGTTATTCGTAAATTCTGTTAGTTATGTTAGAGCCACAACGGCTAGTTTGACAATTAGTTAAGTAGATCAATTTTCAATCTTTAGATATGATTTTCCATTAAAATTTTTTTTTAAAAAAAAATCTTTAGATATGAAAAACTATGTAAAAATAGTCACTGACAACGTAAAAAAGCAAATAGAGTTAAATCTAAAAATTGCCAACACCGGCTTCTCCTAGACTATATTACACCAAAAAAGTAAAAAAAAAAAAAAAACAATTTGGCATGTTCAATGTTTTAATTATTTGAGAATCATCTCTCTTCCTTAAGCTACTTATTTAATCCAAAAAAATAAATTTAAAAATTAAAAACTTGTGATTGATTGTATAAAATAAAGTGACTAGGGTCATTTTGGTTCAATTATTTGTGTTACTTATGTGCTAGTTGCTCCCATAAATGGAAGATTATTGGACTATTTGGCGAGAAGAAACTGTCACATGGCTTAGAGACAAGAAGCCAAGTGCAATTGAAGGGTAAAATATGCAATCTTGTTGCCTATAATTTGTTGTTCAAAAATTTTCAAAGTGCAAAAACAGTATATGCATGCCATTGCAAACATTATAATTTCTATTAATTAATTATTAGTTAATGGATTGCCCACCATATGTTTGATTAGAATTGCCAAAGAGACTACAAAGTGCAAACAATTTGACTTGCTTTTTGCTGGTGTTTTACAAGGCAGAAGAAATCATGTACTGGACAATAAGTAACCACCCATCAAAACCGGAAAGCTTTTGTACATTCTAAGTAAATATCGTGGGTTCCAGTTAGCTCAACTGGTAAAGTATCTGATGGTTGTATAAGAGATCTGGGGTTCAATCCTCGCTTACACCAAAAACTGATTGGTGTCTTGGTCTAATGATAAAGAGCTATCATCAGGAGCGAACGCCATAGGTTGAAAGTCTCTCTAAAAAAAAAAAAAGGTAAATACCAAGGGACTAGTAGGAATCATGTGATATTAATAAACTGAAATATACGTTCTCATTAGATACCAATGGACTAATACTAGTATGAATGAATTCCCCTTATGCCTGATCTGATTCCTACAGTTAAAGAGGCCTAGTCGTCAGTTTGAATTGGTAAACATTGTTAATGTCAAAGCTGCTCTCTTAATCTATTTGTTCTCCCAGCTTTCATTTTCAGTCTTTTTTCCTAGAAGATGCCTTTGAATTGAGATATAAGCGATGCTTTGTACTAATTATTATTACCTTAATACTTATAGAGTTCGTGGGGCCAACCGGCCAAGCAATGCTTAATGCTTATCCTAATTTATTTCATTTACAAATATAAATTTAAGTCATTATATATGACCTGTTTGAATTGACATAGCCACTTGCACACCTACTCTCTTTTAAAGATGATCGGTAGGTGTGATGTGAAACCAGAAAATGCGAATTCTTGATCGTATCTTTTAGTCTTTCATCCCAATCCATTGGACAAAATGGGCTTTTACCCTTTTTGGATAAAGTAATTAGCCTTTTGCCCTTCTTACCAAACTAAATAGGGAAATGCCCCTCTTTTGAAAATCGAGTTTCTCAAAATCGAGTTAAAAAAAAAAAATTTCTGGAGCCCTATAGTGACGTTTTTAAGGACCTATAGTGACATTTTAAGAACTTATAGTGACGTTTTATAACTTGATATCCATGAAATCGAGTTATAGGCAATTTGTTATAGGCAATTAAATTGCCTATAACTCGATTTCATGGATATCAAGTTACAAAACGCCACTATAGGTCTTTATAAACGTCACTATAGGTCCTTAAAAACGTCACTATAGGGCTTAAATCGATTTTGAGAAACTCGATTTTCAAAAGAGGGGCATTTCTCTATTTAGTTTGGGAATAAGGGCAAAAGGCTAATTACTTTGCCCAAAAAAGGCAGAAGCCCATTTTGTCCCAATCCATTAGATAATCTTTCTAAAAAATGGGTCAATGCAAGGTAAACACAAAATTCAAAAAGAGCACCACAAACCCATAGAATTTTCCTCCTTCCATGAGATAATATTTTCCCTGGAAGTGGAAGTGTGCCAAAGTAAAGCATTAGAATATGTTTACCCACATTTACGGTGGATAACCATGAAGCTAAACCTATTGACCCACATTTTTTTTAAGCCTATTGCCCCTAAAAACTTGCTATAATAAAACTTAAGTTATTATATAATATTTAACATAACTTTAGAATATGTTTCAAAAAAAAATATAACTGTAATATATGCATACAAAACATATGTTGATGAATTTAGAAAGAAATAGAAATCTATAGAATTTTAAGATTACATTTTCTGTTTAGAGAGAAATTCCTTATTATATATGTTGATGACGAAAAATAGTCACACTGTCATTTTAATCTCTCATAATTATCTTTCATTTCGTTTTACATAGTTGAGTAATTTTTCTTACTTTCACGCCTACTTTGTTTAAATAATTGATTTGTTGACTCTATCTCTTTGATTCCAATGCCAAATGCCCATTCATAAATTTATTAGTAGAATAGTCCTAATTGTTTATGATTACGCTTTCTTTAAAACACGGAAAGTCCACTTCCTATTTTTGAATATAACGACTCTTTATGTTAAATGGCACCATTTTGTATTTTAATGGCACGATGGAGTCGACATTGTTTTGCCATTAAAAAAGAGCAAGCAACACACTTTCATTAATTTGATACTATGCCAATGTGTCATTGGATCCATGTTATTTGTAAATTCAGTTGGTTCTATTAGCTAGAGCGACAATGGCTAGTTTGACCGTTAGTTAGTTAAGTAGATCAGTTTAGGCAATTGTAAATTAATTCCTAGCTAATCACATATCCTCTCTCTCTCTCTCTCTCTCTCTCTCTCTCTCTCATATTAAAATCATATTGTGTCATTTTAAAAAAAATTTATTTATTTACTTTTTCAACTTCTCTGAATAATACTTATTTTCCTGTCTAACCTTGAAAAAAGTAATTACCATATATAAATTTTAAAAACATTATGATTTTTTTATCTTTAAAAAATATTTGTGACCACCCAAAATTTTTTTAAACTGAACATAATTAAAAAACAATTAATCGAATTTAGAAAAAGTTCTCTAAATAAACTTTGAGTAATGCTGCAACTATAAACTATTTTACAACTGTGGGGCCGGAGAATTTGTGGCGCCGGCCCACTCTACATTAGGGCCCAATGCCTAAGCCGAGGAGAGCTATTGCCGAGGAGAGCTATTGCCAAGGACGCATAATGAAAGCCCAAAAAAGGCCCAAGGATATGGCCAAGGACGATCTTATGCTCAGCATCCCATAGAGCGCCTAAAGGAAGGGACGAGCTAAGTGCAGGAGCAGGCCAAGTGAAAAAGCTGCCAATACAGCAATAAAGGACTCTACGTCTGACAGGTCCATACCTTTCACCATGCTATTCAGTTTTTACAACCATTCCCAACCACTCCAGGTATGGGCTAATGGCACAAGTCTCAACCCTAGAAAGTGGAGCTTACACGTGGACACTAAAAGGGGGGTAAATGCTAGTATAAAAGAGAAGGAGAACCAAGGGAGAAAGGGGAAGAAAAAAAAGCACGGCAGCAATCTCAACAACTCCACCAACCATTATCATCCAATATATACTAAAACAGAGCTCCTCGGATTGTGCCGAGGACTAACTTTCTTGTACAAACTTGGTTCGTTTCTATTTGATTGTCTTGGAAACTCATTATAACTGTTATCCCATTCACTAAAGCCTAGTTCTTCTACCCACTCTCTACAAATTTATTGTACTGGGTTCACTTGGCCAGTACCCCATACATTTTGGGCCTGGGTAGAAAATCGTGTCCCTACAATTGGCGCCGTCTGTGGGAAGAATTTGTGCGTTAGTGAGTGCAACAGTCAATCATGGTGGGATCAAGCTCCTATCAACAAGGGTCCCTCGAAAGAGATCATTATGGCAGTGGTGCAAGCTATGCAAAAGCTTCCCCATCATTTCCAGTAGCGCACAGTGGTTGCCTTAACGCAGCTCCCACTCGGGGCTACACTGTGAAGTGCCAGTAGCACGAGCAGTTCTAGAGGCTTCCAGCATCAAGTTAATGCCCTATAATTTTGTTAAGGGGCTAATCCTTGAAACTCAAAAAGAAAATATAAGTTTTGGTCAGAACCAAGGTCTTGCATGGTCCTCGGACTCAAACCTATGGGGAAACCAAGTACTTCAAAAAGAAAATATAAGTTTTGGACAGAACTAAGGTCTTGCATGGTCCTCGAACTCAAGCCTATGGGGAAACCAACTACTTAAAAGAATTTTGGACAGAACCAAGGTCTTGCATGGTCCTCGGACTCAAACCTATGGGGAAACCAAGTACTTCAAAAAGAAAATATAAGTTTTGGACAGAATCAAGGTCTTGCATGGTCCTCGGACTCAAACCTATGGGGAAACCAAGTACTTCAAAATAAAAATATAAGTTTTGGTTAAAACCAAGGTCTTGCATGGTCCTCGGACTCAAACCTATGGGAAAACCAAGTACTTCAAAAAGAAAATATAAGTTTTAAACAGAACCAAGGTCTTGCACGGTCCTCAGACTCAAACCTATGGGGAAACCAAGTACTTCAAAGAGAAAATATAAGTTTTGGTCAGAACCAAGGTCTTGCATGGGAAAACCAAGTACTTCAAAAAGAAATTATAAGTTTTGGACAGAACCAAGGTCTTGCATGGTCCTCGGACTCAAACCTATGGGGAAACCAAGTACTTCAAAAAGAAAATATAAGTTTTGGGCAGAACCAAGGTCTTGCATGGTCCTCGGACTCAAGCCTATGGGGAAACCAACTACTTGAAAGAGTTTTGGACAAAACCAGGGCATTGTATGGTCCTTGGACTCAAGCCTATGGGGAAACCAACTACTTAAAAGAGTTTTGAACAGGGCCAGGGCACTGTATGGTCCTTGGACCTAAGCCTAAAAGAGATTTTTATTATTATTAATTAATTGTTATTATAATTTCTGGATAGAACAGGGTATTGTATGGTCCTCGGACTCTGACCCATGGAGAGATTGCCCATTAAAAATTGGGTTAAATCCTGAACTGAATGGAAGTCCCGATCTATCCTCGGATCCTCAATTCTAAGGGAACTAACGCAAACAAGTGTTTAGGCCCGATATAGCCATACCCCGATCCTCGGACCAGATACCAAAAACGATTAAGTGCATATGTTACCGAGAACGCGTCCAAGCCCCGTAGTACTTGGCAACCCTCTCGAATGGTTTATTTTAGGTTAATCCTTCTCAGAGGACTGCCTCGCGTGCAATACAGGGCATTCAGCTGTTATCACGGTTAGTCTTGTATGTTTAATCTACTGTAGGTTAGTACTATTATGCTTGATAGTCTCAATAAGTTCAAAATAAGAACTTTTTGTTACAAGGTTTTATGCCCTAAGTATTGTTAAAAAAAAAAATACGCGTATGAAATACATCCATTCACAAAGTAATTACCGTAGGAAAGAAAAAATATTTAGAATGAAACAGAACCATCTTTTATTAAGACAAAGAAACAGTACAACGTACAATGAAAGGGCTTAAGTAAGGCTATACCAAAAGTTAACTACATAAGCAAAAAGAAAAGATACAAGGAAGAGAAAAATCCTTCAAAACTCCACTCTGGTAGAGATTATGTATGACAGGATGGCCCCGTAGGTGGAAGAGAAGAAGAAGCAGAGGAAGAAGAAGTAGAAACACCAAGATGTCCCTGGTGATGGGAAAGAAGAAGAGGCGAAGATAGAAAGGGGCATCAGTGAAGGAAGAGAGGAGGAAGCAAGGATACTTAACCCCCGAATTAGCCCTGACTCTTAACACGAAGGTGCCATATTAGTGGCGCTCGGGATAAAGCGGATGGTACTAACGACGAGGAACCCCACTACTGTCGCACCAAAAATCTGACGCGACCAGCACCTGCTTCGGATTTTGACTGAAAGAAGTGGAGGTATCGCTCCCACCTTGTGAAAGCGGAGAACTGTCTTAAGTCTGTGTCTCCCCTGTCCTGACTGCGCCATCTTGAGTTTCAGAAGGACCCGGTGCCTCTAGAGCGGGTGTGGTTCCTTCATCCCCACTTGTGCCTCAAACATATCACTCTAAGGTTTGATTGCGCTGGAGATGAAAACTTGGAGCGCACCTAAAGGATTAAGAATTTGAAGGGACTGAAAGATCTGTACGTAAAGGGATTGACTCCCTACCCTGCTTCTTATATGGAGGGAAAGTGGGCGGCATTTAATCTACGTAGATTTCCAAGAAGCGCTACAGACGAGACAGTTCCTATTCAATTCCCCACACCGTTTACAACCACAGGATTTGGGTGGCCTCGTGAAGGGGCCCTATTAAAGACACGCCTCGAGCACTGAAACGGCGAGGACTCCGCGTGAGTAAATCTAGAGGAATGTTTCATAATCCAACGCACCTCCCATGCAAATGGAGAGACACCAACATTAATGAAGTGCAGAGCTGGGTGTAGGGAATTTAACCAAAAATTCCTAACCTGTGAGAAACAAAACAAATAGAGAAAACACACGTCAAAGAAAATAATCACACGCACAAGACAATATTTACGTGGTTCGGCAATTTGCCTACGTCCACGGAGTTGTAGGGATTTCACTATTATCAGGGAAAATACAATAGTGCAAAAGAACACTCTCAAGAAACCCAAATCCCAATTACACCCTAGCACTCTCTCACAGAAAAAAATAAGAATAGAAGCTGACTGCCTCTCTTTTCTTTATTTTCTCTCATGCGGCTTGCTCACTAGGTTAATTGAAATTTTTTCTTTCTATAATTTTAATCTCACGGCTGCACATAATACAATATATATATATATATATATATATGTTAAAGTTGGCAGAAGCAAAACAAGTTTCCTATTACAAATAGGATTTGGTCAACTAAGGGGAATTTAGACTTGACTTGGGCTTGTGGCAATTCAAGCCACACACGGGCCCAATTCAACAAATCTCCACCTTGGCTTGAATTGATCAAGCTACACTAGCAAACTCCTCCATCAGCTCCACCTTAGCCCTTAAGGGCTCACAAGCTGCAAACATCAGTCACAATACCTCTATAACACAATCCCTCATCCCTGCAACTCATCCTCCTGTCCTCAAGCTAGAAAACCAATTGAAGCTGCGCACAGCTTCAACTTCTCAATAGTGACACCCTTAGTCAACATGTCTGCCGGGTTCTTAGATCCACAAATCTTCTCAAGCATTACTAGTTTATCTTCAACAAGGTAACGGATAAAGTGGTATTTTGTTTGTATGTGCTTCGACTTTGAATGAAAAGTCGAATTCTTGACAAGAAAGATTGCACTCTGACTGTCACTGTGTAGAATACCCATCTCCTGCTTCTTACCCAATTCATCTAAGAAACCATGTAGCCAAATCATCTCCTTTCCAGCTTCAGTTGCTGCAACATACTCAGCTTCTGTACTAGACAAAGTAACAATCTTCTGTAGATTTGAAGCCCATGATATAGCTGTACCACCCAGAGTAAAAACAAACCCAGTAGTACTCTTTCTACTATCAATATCACCAGCAAAATCAGCATCTACATAACCCTGCAGTTTCAAACTTGCACCTGTGAAGTAAAGACATGTATCTGATGAACCCTTCAGATATCTCAGAATCCACTTGACTGCCTCCCAATGCTGCTTTCCAGGCCTACTCATGAATCTGCTCACAACTCCCACTGCATGTGCAATGTCTGGCCTTGTACACACCATATCATACATCAAGCTGCCAATAGCTGAGGCATAGGGCACCTTGCTCATGTGGTCCCTTTCTTCTTCTGTCTTCGGTGATTGTTCTTTGCTTAGTTTGAAATGACTACCCAAGGGTGTGCTCACTGGTTTTGCTTCATTCATGTTGAACTTGCTGAGAACTTTCTTCACATACTCTGACTGTGAAAACTTCAATGTACCATTAGCCTTGTCTCTAATGATTCTCATACCAAGGATTTGCTTTGCAGCTCCCAAATCCTTCATTGCAAACTGTTTGGATAATTGCTTCTTCAGATTATTAATCTCCTCAATGCTAGACCCTGCAATAAGCATATCATCCACATACAATAGTAATATGATGTAAGAATTGTCAAAAGACTTAACATAGCAACAGTGATCAGCTTCACATCTCTTGAACCCAATTCTATGCATAAAACTGTCAAATTTCTTGTACCACTGTCTGGGAGCTTGTTTTAGGCCATACAAGCTCTTTCTCAGTTTGCAAACTAAATTCTCTTGTCCTTGAGCAATGAACCCTTCTGGCTGAATCATGTAAAGGTCTTCCTCCAAGTCACCATGAAGGAATGCTGTCTTCACATCTAACTGCTCAAGATGTAAGTTTTCTGCAGCCACCATTCCCAGTACTAGTCTGATTGTTGACATCTTCACAACTAGAGAAAATATCTCTGTGTAGTCAATGCCTTCCTTCTGCTGGAACCCTTTAACAACTAATCTGGCCTTGTAACGTTTGCTACCATCATGCTCATTCTTTATTCTGTATACCCACTTGTTGTGCAAAGCCTTCTTTCCTACTGGCAATTCAGTCAGTTCCCATGTCTGATTCCCCAACAAGGAATCCATCTCATCCTTCATGGCTAACTCCCACTTGCTTGAATTTTCATCTTGCAAGGCTTCATCATAACACTCTGGCTCACCACCATCAGTCAACAGGAGATAATTTAAAGTGGGTGAATAACGCTGTGGAGGTCTAATGTTCCTGGAAGATCTGCGAACTTCAGCTACAGGTGTACTCAGATCTACCTGTGAATTTACATTCTCCTTATCTTCTTCACCCCTTTTCTGGACAGTACCTTCAGTCAATTCATCTAAGTTGACAAACTCAGATTTCTTTTGATCTATCTCTGTAACATCTGACACTACAGTTGACCTGTCCTTGTACATAACCTGTTCATTAAATATCACATTTCTACTTCTGATGATTTTCCTGTTTTGTTCATCCCAAAACCTATAGCCAAATTTCTCATCACCATAGCCAATGAAAAAACATATTTTAGACTTTGCATCAAGTTTACTACGAGCATCAGAATCAATATGAACATAAGAAACACAACCAAAAACTTTTAAGTGTGAAAACTTTACCTCTTTACCGCTCCAAACCTCCTCAGGAAGTCTGAACTCCATGGGAACTGAAGGTCCTCGGTTTATCAGGTAAGCTGCAGTGCTAACAGCATCAGCCCAAAAAGTTTTTGGTAGTCCAGCATGCAACCTCATACTCCTAGCACGCTCATTGAGAGTTCTATTCATGCGCTCAGCCACACCATTCTGCTGTGGTGTCCCAGGAATGGTCTTCTCCATCCTAATTCCCTGTGCAGCACAATACTCACTGAACCCTCCATCTATGTACTCTCCTCCATTATCTGACCTCAAACATTTTACTTTCAAACCTGTTTCTGTCTCAACCATGGCCTTCCACTTCTTAAAGGTTTCAAATACATCAGATTTATTTTTCAGAAAATAAACCCATACCTTTCTGCTTGAGTCATCAATAAAAGTGATGTAGTACCTTGAACCTCCAAGGGATGCAACCGGAGAAGGCCCCCACAAATCAGTGTGTACTAACTCCAATTTTTCAGCCTTCGGTGTCCTGCCAGTTTTCAAGAAGCTCACCTTTTTCTGCTTTCCTAAGATGCAACTTTCACACATGTCAAAATCAATGGACTTCAATTCTGGTAATTTTCCTTTTGACAGCAGCATCTTCATCCCTTTCTCACTCATGTGACCAAGTCTTCGGTGCCATAGGCTTGTATCAGTACTTGCATCAGCAACTGCAATTGTGTCTCTTGGACTTGAGGTCATGTACAGAGTACCAGTTTTCTTTCCACGAGCCAATACCCTAGCTCCCTTTGTAACCTTCCAAGTACCACCAACAAATAGTATTGCATGTCCTTCATTATCAAGTTGTCCAACAGAAATCAGATTCCTCCTCAGGTCAGGAATATGTCGAATCTTCTCCAGTAACCAAACAGACCCATTGGGCAACAATATCCGAACATCTCCCATACCCACAACATCCAAGGCTGAACCATCAGCCAAATACACCTTACCAAAATCACCTGCAACATAATTCTGTATGATTTCTCGGTGTGGAGTGGTATGAAACGAAGCTCCTGAATCCAAAACCCAATCATCAAGTGGACTGTCTACTGCAAGAAGTAATGCATCCTGTACCTCTTCTGTTACAGCATTAGCAGAATCATCTTCATTCTTCTTCTTAGGACTTTTGCATTGATTCCTAAAGTGACCTGTTTTCCCACAATTCCAGCATTGTACTTGTTGGCCTGATCTAGATTTACTTCTGTTCCGATTAGAATTTCTGGATTTTGATCTGCCCCGATTTGAATTTCTGTTATTACCTCTGCCTCTTGTCTCAAGGTTTAGGGCAGAACCAGATCCTGAGGATTCACCTGCATCTCTTCTGCGAATCTCCTCAGCCAGAATTAAATCTCGTATATCATTGTACTTGAGTTTTTCCTTTCCTGTAGAATTGCTTATTGCCATCCTCATTGCCTCCCAACTGTTTGGCAAAGAAGCCAAGACGATCAGAGCACGAATCTCATCATCAAAATCAATTTCTACAAACGACAATTGATTTGTGATAGTGTTAAATTCATTCAAATGTTGTGCTACTGATGCATTCTCTGCCATCTTCAGATTGAACAGTTTCTTCATCAAGTGCACTTTATTGTTTGCTGATGGCTTTTCATACATACCAGACAAAGCCTTCATCAGATCTACTGTGGTCTTCTCCTTTACAACATTGTGTGCAACAGACCTAGATAGAGTTAACCTGATAACTCCTAGTACCTGTCTGTCAAGAAGAGCCCATTCCTCAGCCTTCATAGCCTCAGGTTTTGTCCCCAAAAGAGGCAGATGCAATTTCCTCCCATAGAGATAATCTTCAATCTGCATCCTCCAATATGCGAAGTCTGTGCCATCAAACTTTTCTATTCCAGACGCCTTTCCTGCTTCCTCTGCCATTGCTCCCACTCAAACCTAACCCTAGGCTCTGATACCAGTTGTAGGGAATTTAACCAAAAATTCCTAACCTGTGAGAAACAAAACAAATAGAGAAAACACACGTCAAAGAAAATAATCACACGCACAAGACAATATTTACGTGGTTCGGCAATTTGCCTACGTCCACGGAGTTGCAGGGATTTCACTATTATCAGGGAAAATACAATAGTGCAAAAGAACACTCTCAAGAAACCCAAATCTCAATTACACCCTAGCACTCTCTCACAGAAAAAAATAAGAATAGAAGCTGACTGCCTCTCTTTTCTTTATTTTCTCTCATGCGGCTTGCTCACTAGGTTAATTGGAATTTTTTCTTTCTATAATTTTAATCTCACGGCTGCACATAATACAATATATATATATATATATATATATATGTTAAAGTCGGCAGAAGCAAAACAAGTTTCCTATTACAAATAGGATTTGGTCAACTAAGGGGAATTTAGACTTGACTTGGGCTTGTGGCAATTCAAGCCACACACGGGCCCAATTCAACACTGGGCAAACCATGATATGGGCCCGACATCACCAAAACCCTCCTCCCCAACTAAGAGGCCGGGCAGCAGGATTTTGAAGGGCTATTGTGGGGCCGGAGAATTTGTGGCATTGGCCCACTCTACATTAGGGCCCAAGGCCTAAGCCGAGGAGAGCTATTGCCGATGACGCATAATGAAAGCCCAAAAAAGGCCCAAGGATATGGCCGAGGACGATCTTATGCTCAGCATCCCATAGAACACCTAAAGGAAGGGACGAGCTAAGTGCAGGAGCAGGCCAAGTGAAAAAGCTGCTAATATAGCAATAAAGGACTCTGCGTCTAACAGGTCCATACCTTTCAACATGCTATTTAGCTTTTGCAACCACTCCCAACCACTGCAGGTATGGGTTGATGGGATAAGTCTCAACCCCAGAAAGTGCAGCTTACACGTGGACACTAGAAGGGGGGTAAATGCTAGTATAAAAGAGAAGGAGAACCAAGGGAGAAAGGGGAAGAAAACAAAGCACGGCAGCAATCTTAACAACTCCGCCAACCATTGTCATCCAATATATACTAAAACAGAGCTCCTCGGATTGTGCCAAGGACTAACTTTCTTGTACAAACTTGGTTCGTTTCTATTTGATTGTCTTGGAAACTCATTATAACTGTTATCTCATTCACTAAAGCCTAGTTCTTCTACCCACTCTCTACAAATTTATTGTACTGGGTTCACTGGGCTAGTACCCCGTACATTTTGGGCCTGGGCCGAAAATCGTGTCCCTACAACAACATTTTCATAAACTGTCTTTATTAGTTTTCATTTATACCTATTATTAACATCATTTTATTTATTTATCAATAACCACTCACTACATCACCAATTTATAAAAAAATTGTAAAAAAGTTTGTATCTCTTTCAAAAACTATTCTTATTAGTTTTCATTTAGACCCATTATTAACATTACTTTTTCATTTACCAATAACCACTCACTACATTAGCAATTTATAAAAAAATTTGTAAAAAAGTTTGTATCTCTAACATTATTCATAAATTTTTTTACTAGTAGTAAACAAGTTAAAACAAAATATTTAGTTCACAAATCTCACAAGTAAACAAGAAATTTATATTAAAAAATTATTAGAATAAAATGAAACGATATAACAGGAATGAGAATAAAAAATAAATATAATGATGTTTAAATAGATTGTAATATAAAAATTATCCATAAGAACATCAAAATATAAGAAAAATAAATTTTAAATAAAAAATTATTAATATTTAATAGACATTTAAATAATAAATAAATATATTAAAAAAAAAAACTCCTTTAAAAATATTACCTTTGGCCCCAAATAGCTTGAGCCAGCCTGTATATAGCATTAAACAAATCACCATTATCATGACGAGTCACTTGTTTTTTTAATTTAATCACTGTCCAAAGTCACATAATTGCTTCGAATAATAGTCAATGACTTATTTCCAAAAGTGTTTTTTTTTTTTTTTTTTCAAAGTTTCCAAAAGACAAAGTTGCTATTTCTCAATGACATACGAAACTTCCTGTACGCCACACATACGAAACTTCCTACAACTTTCCTCAACTCTCCAATTATTGTCTCCCTCTTCAATTATTGTCTCTCTGTTTCTTCTCTTCTCAAACAGAGCTCACGGAAAGTTTGGTACCACCAATTGTTCAAGCTTATTCGTCTCCTCGATCTTGACAACGTGATCCGCGTACTCAAGGTCCTCTCTTTTCTCTTATTCAATGCTTTGTGTGAATTCTTTGATTTTTATTATTTTGAATTGATATTTAGTTTGTGATTCAATTTATATTTGGATAATGACAAAGATATTATCCTGGTTTTTGTGTTTCAGTTTTGTTTTATAGTATTAGTATCTGAAATTCTGCTCTTATACCAACTGTAATTGTTAAATTACAAACGTTCTTCTCTTAATACTATTTTGTGAAAAGCTAACTGCATATAGGATCAAGAGGATTGATGCTTAAAGAAATCATTGAAAACACAGAGGATGATTTTGTAATGATTTTACGTTAGTTAATTAAATTTCTGCAAAGGTAATAATCATAATAACGTGAGTTAAATAATTTTCAGTTTGAGATTCCCACATCCACTTTGTTTTAAAAAAAAATGTAGACTTCACTGAAAACAGAGAATGTGAATGGCCAACAATGCTAGGATCACCACAAAAGAAATGATGATGATTGTTGTGAATTTTGTGGTGACATTGGTTTTAGTAATGCCTCTCTCTCTCACACGAACTCGCAAACAAAAGAAAGGATGATGATCATTCATTTATTAAACAATAAATTATATAATAGGAATTGAATTATGTGTTGTTCTACTTTCTAAGAGATAGTGATAGGCCCGTTATCTCTTAGAATAGTGAGTTTTACAATCACTGCTGCAAATTCATTTCTCATATTTGTAAGTTTTCACTTTTCACAAATGTCTATCTTTTTTATTCAATACTTTCACTCAAATAAATGAAAAGTTTAAACTATTAGGAAATGATATATTTAATAAGTTAACTATATACTTCTAACAAAATTTATTATTTTGAATGTTCAAGTTATAGTTGTAGTAGAAACAGGAGCAAAAAGAGTAAATATGAGGTACAATCACTTTATACACAATTTTGTAGATTGTTGGTATTTTTTAAACTTTGCTAACCACTTCACACAATTTAGAAAGAAATATGATTAATAAAGAACACATATGTGTGCTACAAGAACATGTGCGGGCAAATACATATAAGGCAAGAAATTAATTTTAAATAGGAATGAAAGAGCAAGTTCGCTTAAAGCATTAGTCCCTTATTTTTCAATTTGGCCTTAATATATTGATTATGAAAATATTGTTTTCTTAAATGATTTAAAGTGCATCATTTGGCGGATAAAAGAAAAATAAAATAATTATGCAATGCTTATGTCCTTTCTTTAGCAACTTCATACACTGCTTATACTAAAGTAATTAGTGGATGTATTATTATTCGTAAAGTTGCTAGATTCCACTAAGGCGTTTATGTATATCACATATGATTGGCGTCTAGATTCTGAATAGATAGAAAGAAAGCAATATAAAGGATTCTGAATAGATAGAAAGAAAGCAATATAAATAGGGCTTTGAAGTTTGTCAAAAATAATATAAATAAATTGGACTTTATAGCTGGCCACCTTGAAGTTACCATTTCTCTTCATTTCCACTGCGCAGAATGTGTAGGAGTAATTGTCATCAAATTTCCAATCAAATTTCCACCAAAGTATTTAGAGGAATACTATGTTTATAATATTTTTACAACAAATTCTAGGTGATAGGTTGTTACTTGCCGTTACTAGTTGTCAAAAAAATAATTTCAGTGATGAATTCAGATTAAAAACCTGTAATAACCTACCACCTAAAATTTATTGTAAAAAAGTTGCATATGGACGTAGCACTTCTCAAATTACTTATCCCAAAAAATAAAAAGTTTCCTCTAGACTAAAGCACGTAAAAAGTGGATAAAAAAACCAAATAAAGCGTAAACAAAACTTTATACTACTTACCAGGAACTTACCCTTTCTTCTCTTTTCTTTTCTTAGTGGAGGAGTACATTACCTCCATCCCATGTACCAGGCCTAAAGAAACCAAAAAAGAAAAGTCAAGAGTAAATGCATTAAGAAGTCATTAGTAGTAAGGATAAAAGAAAAGGTTGGAATCGTTTTCCTCATACAAAGGTGAGAGGATTGTCTAAGCACAATAACAAATACTACAAAATAAGAAATTCTTCTATTAGAATTCTATTCAAGAGCGTTGTTTCAAGAGGTTTTAGAGCTTTACAACAACCAAGTGCTGCAATTCTCCATATCCGTAAGTTCTTACTCTTCTTGCACGCATTTATGTCTTTTGTTTCTCTCATTTCAATTCCGCTTTGAAATAAATAAATAAATAAATAAATCCACATCAAATCGTTTTTTCTTCTTCCTTACTCTATTTTCCATTTAATTATTTTTTCATCAGCTTTAATTGATACCTAATGTATTGGAGATGCTCTTAAATGATTAATTCCTTACAATTTGTGTGAGAAAATGCCTTATTTATTGAAGATGCTCTTATATGTAAGGGAAAAATTAATTCCTTGCATTATGGAGTGGTTTTTTTTTTTTTTTTGGAGAGAGTATGGAGTGGGTAATTACATGGTAAGAAAAAATTCATTTTTTTTGTATATAAATTAAAATGAGGAAGTTACTAATAGAGAAAGGGTTCTCAACCACAAATCAACAATTTTATTTCTCTCAACGGAATACATTACCAGAGTAGAATTACCAAACACAATCCTAGTGGATGTATGTGTCACCAAGTTTCTGTAGGGAATTTCACCTGAATCCCAACCTTTGAGAAACAAAAAAAATAGAGAAAACACACGTCAAAGAAAAACAATCACATGCACAAGACAGTATTTACGTGGTTCAGCAATTTGCCTACGTTCACGGAGTTGCAGGGATTTCACTATTATCAGGAAAAAGTACAAAGTGCGGCTATAGATATTCTCACTCTCAAAAACACGACAACACCACCTCTAAAAACCCTAATCACCAAAGTCGGTTTCTATATATACAAAATGGGCCCAAGCCTTCGCTCCATGGACTAAGCCTCAGTAAATCTCCCATTAAAAACCACAAAATATTATTCGAGTCGGGTCGGGTCGTCGAAACGGCACTACAACAAACTTTAGTTATTTCAACCCTCTTTTATGGAGGGTTTACTAAAATCTGTTGATACAATCTATAAATAGAAATACGTAGGTTATATTACTCAACTTTATTTCAAAGATTATTTGGTCACTCAAAATAAGTTGAAACACCCTTGAAATAAATGTGAAAAAAAAAAGGCGCCAGTTTTTTCAGCCCACAAACCCTGATAAAATATTACAAAATTTTCAGCCCTTGAAAAAAGCCTACAACAAAATTTTCATCCCTTGAAAAAAGCCCAACAAAATTTAAAAATATAGCCCAGAACGTAACCAACAAACAAATAAAGCTCTTATCACTCTTTCACTGAAAGCCTGAAACTGAGAAAGCATAGAAATCTCACAGAGCGCATGGAAATCTCATAGAGCTCGACGATCATGGAGATCTCATAGAGCTCGACGATCATCGATTAGGTACGTAATCGCACAGCTCCGATTAGGTACATAATCGCACAGCTCCGATTAGGTACGATCTCGGTTTTATGACTCTTCATCTCTCTTGGCGTTGTGTTTCTCAACTCCGATTAGGTACGAATCACAAACCCTAATTTTGTCTTTGATTTTTTTGTTTTTTTGGTTTACCCACACATTTTCGTCGATTTCCCCATGATTTTCATTTCGCATTTCTCAGAAAACTGAGCTCATCATCGATTTCTAATTGATCATTCGCTTTAGAATCTCACTGTAACGTAATCGTTTTCCTCAGGTTGTAGCACAGAAAGTGAAGGAAGCTGAAATCACTGAGCAGGACTCGCTTCTTCTAGTAATCATCTTCAGAATTCCAATTTTTCTGTCTTTCAACTTTAATTGCGGACAATCGCATTTGAATTTCTTTAGCAGAAATTTACATCTGAGCATATTTTCCTTGTTTATGTGATTAGATTCAATTTTCTTTTAGAAAATCGATAGAATTATTTTTCGTTTCTTCATACTCTGTTTTGAGTACTCCATGTAAAACTTGGTTCAACCAAATGGAAATTATTTCTTATTTAATTTTTTGCTAGATCTTAGAGATTTAAGATTGAGAAATTTAATGGTTGTGTTATGCTAATTGAAATTTGAAACAAACGAGGAATCTACTATGAATTGCTATATTCAATATTAGTTACATCAGAGGCCTGTATGTCAGAGAAATTTAGTAAGCTTCTTGTATTTTTCAGTTGTCATGTCTATGACCACAAGTTTCATCATTTGCACTGTATGTGTGTGCAGTTTTTGTGTTTAATGTGTGGTGTGTGTGATTGTTGCAGTCGGTTGACTGAGGGTGAGGTTGGTTGGGTATGGCAGAGCTGGTTATGTGCTGTGGGGGATATTTTTGGTGAGTGGGAAGAAAAAGAGGAGAAAAAAATGAAGTCTAAGTTCATATGGCATGAAAAGGAAATCTGGAGGTCTTGGCTTAAATGACGTAGACTGGGTTTTGGAGCTTTTGGTTATAGGTTTGTTGGGTTTGTGATTGGGTGTTGCCATGGGATTATAGGAATGTTAGGTTCATGGTTCCCAGCTTTGGGTTGTGGAAATTGAGAGGGAGATTACTGATACTAGAGTTTAGTGGTAAGGGGATGAAACTAGGGGGGTTTATTTGTTTTGGTTGGGTTCATCCACAGCGTGAATTGGGTTTATTTGTCTTTCAAAGTGAATTATTGGTTTGGTTTTATAAAATTTTGAGTGTGATTTGACTGTAATGGAAATTTGATGGTGGGTTTAGTTCTTTTTAAATTAAATGCATACCTAGTGAGAACCCTGTTCTCTGAGCTGATGTTGCAATTAGAGTGATGCTGTCTTCTAAAGTGATGTGAAAAGATTGTATAAATACTGCTAACTGCTGCCTGAAATGCAACTCACTTATAATAATTTCTCGAACAAAATGGATTTTTTTTTAATCTTCATGGGGTTTCCTAGTAGAATTGTAGAGCTGTTTCCTAAAAGCTCCAAATTTCAGTTTTAGCCTTAAAACTGTTTTTAGCTTGAGGATCCCTTTTAAAAGCTCTTTAGCAAAATTTTCCATACGTATGGCAATTTCTGTTAAATGAGCTTTAAACGCTATTAAAGTACTTTTAGCATTGCCAGACACACCCATAATGGAAGTTACGGTTATCTGATCTTCTTTTTGCTTGTCTGTTACTCCTTATTAGTTCAGCAAATTGATCACCTTGATATGCTCTAAACTTTAAATCTATGAGAGTATTTATGAAGCAGAACTGAAGTATGAATATATTTGAGGTGCAATGGACTGGTGCTTATAGGCATATAATTGTAGCACGTGATCATAGAATGGAAAAGCAAACTGGTTGTATTGGTTTTTAAAAAGCCTAAGTCAGTTATTTCCATTTTGGTCTTTACCAGTGATTAGGGGATGTTAGGAGGCACATAACACTGATTTGCCACTATGTTATTGTGCTATATTGTTTTGTCTTTTATTAACATGGGAGAATTGCTTGTCAAAATCCGGGTTGCTGTTGCTGACTACTTCGATTAAAGAACTGTTTAAAATAATTCTTCAGTTGTACTTCGTTCTAGATTCTCATTGCAAAATGTTGGCAAGTGACTTGAACTTTTTCTTGATCATTCCAATGAAATTGCTGCATTTTTCATTTTAGTTTAATGTTTTGCGGTCCTTGGTACAGATTTTCTACTCATATTACATGCACACATAAAGAAGTGCTTATGTTGAATATGAATAGGAGTCCTGTTGATACAGAACCCTGAAACTGAAATGCAATATTATACATGGACATTCCCCTGGGGCTGTCTCATATTCCATCACCTTGTGGAGCACTGTTGTGCCTCTATGTTTTTTGACATGTCACCTTTTTTGTATAATTTTTGTTTTTTCTTTTAATGCTTGGATTGTATTTATGTGCGTGTCATTTTCTGCAGACCCTGCCACTGCAGCTGCTTCTCAAGCAAACAAGGAGGAGGCAGATGCATGATCGGTGTTTGTTGGCAATGTGAGAAACACAATCTTCTTTTTATTTGAACTTAACCTTTTCCAAGTTTGCCATTCTTTTAGATTAGTTTGCTGACTCTGCTGGGTTATATGATGTGTTATCTTGGTTTTTCTTCTCCACAACTTTAAATACTCATTCTTGAAGTGCTTAGTCTTTTAAAGAACCATTTATATAGTTTAGTGATGGTTGAGTTTTGTTTTTATTTATATATAGTTATTACTTCTTGTTATTATTTCATAGTAGTGCTTGTTCACATGCTCCCAAGCGTAAATGTATATGTTGAATCTTGTTTGGAGTTACCTTATACTATCATAAACAGTTAATTTCAAGGTAAATGTAGTATGATGATATTCTTGAATGCAGGATGGGTTGTTTTGGATAGGATCCATGTTTTGGTTTGAGTATGATATCAGGTCCAAAGAGTCAATTTGACCCTGTCATCTTTATAAATGTGACAGAAACATATACCCTGCGTAACAAGCGCAGGTTTGAATGTCAGTTGGATGTTTACCAATGAAACTAGTATGATGCTTCAACTTTTGCTACTTTGCATTGCAATATGCAGATGAGGAGTTTAAATGTAGTGATAGCTCATGTAGATATTTCTACGGAGCCCTTTTGTAACATATTTGAGATGTATAGAAACATAACTTAACAATAAAAAAATATTCAACCATAATTTATTAAGAATTGCTTGTGACTAAATAAACATGTTTCTTGATTTTGTTTTTTTATCTATTACAATCACTATTGGAATGGTAATTCAAATAACAAATACAAAGTCAAATAACTCAACATGTTTCTTGATTTTGCTTTTCTATTTGCTATGTTAAGGACTTAAAAAAAGTGTCAAAAAGTTATGCCATGACTCAACATGTATGTATGTATAAATAAATAGTACTTGGGCTGGAATTGAGTTACACATACATCAACCCTGGGCTTACTCTTGGTTCCTTTCATTGTGCTAGTTCTTTTCAGCCCATCTGAGTTATTGCATGGACCTATTTACAGTTATATAGCCCTGTCACTAGATCTGCATTACAGTTGTATAGCCCTTGGACAGTACCAAAATATTTTAGAACCATGTTTCTTGACTTTGTATTTGTTTCTTAGTTCTGTGAATGCTTTCTATTTGTTGTTATTTGACTTCGTTTTGCTCAGTTATTGCAATATTCATCTTCAATACTTAATTACTATATGCTTTCTAGTTGTTTTGTCAAATGGTAGAAAGAGAAGACAAGTCATAGCCCTAGTAGAATTGAATTATTTGACATCACCCATGTGCAAGCTAATGGGCAAGCAGTAAATGAACCAACAGAAGATGCATTGGTATGAAATCTTCTAATTATACTAATATAGATACTATATTTTTATGTGGTTTTGTTCTGTTCACCTACTACCATGTCAGATTGTGCAAAGAACCTTGTTTTTACAATTTAAAACTCTTGCCCTTGTTGAAATGGATACCATGTCAGATTGTGCAAAGAACCTTGTATTATGAACTTTGTTGTGCCTTTTTCGTTCTTTTTGAAATTGTGGGTATCTTGAATTTGATATTGTGGAAAGGTGTGTAGATATATTTGCTGGGAAATTAACAAACTTTTGGTATCATTCTCTCTTTTCCAGAAACTGAGGACACCCATAATGGCTGAAATGTTCAATTGTAATAGCTGATAACTTCTTGCTTTGGAGATGATGATGAAGAATAAAATGTATCAAAACTTTTAACTCTTGGACAAATTTGGTCTTTGTACAAAGTGTGGTTGTTGATATCTTTTCTCTTAAACAATA
This sequence comes from Quercus lobata, assembly GCF_001633185.2. Taxonomy (NCBI): domain Eukaryota; kingdom Viridiplantae; phylum Streptophyta; class Magnoliopsida; order Fagales; family Fagaceae; genus Quercus; species Quercus lobata. The sequence goes on along the minus strand of NC_044912.1, from coordinate 581,429 downwards.
ATTGACATATTGGCAGTTTGTATGCGGCCTCTACTCTGTTAATTTGTAGGTTTGAGATTAGAGATCAAAGAAAGTGTAATTGTAGCAATATACCACTTTTGCTATATATCAATATCATAGCATATCATCTCAACAATTGTGAATTTTTTTGTATATATATAGTGCATGATTGTGTTTTTTTTTTTTTTTTAATAAAATAAAATCTTATTTTGAGGGTCAAGAGATCCCTTAAATAATCTTATTTATCAAGGGTTGTAAATATAAATTTTTTAAACCTTGGTAAAAGGTTATTTAAGGGTCTCCTGACCCTCAAAATAAGATTAGAGCACTTGTTTTAAGGGCCACGAAGGCCGTTAAAATTTCTTTTTCGACAGTATATGTTTCGAAGGTTATCAAGGGTCAATTGGACTCTTAAAATAATTTTTTTCAAGGTTTTTTAATACTTTTTTTAAGGGTTTTGACCCTTGAAAAAAGTCAGATTTGTTGTAGTGGGAATCCCAACTTTCCGATGAAATCTGGGGTCAAATTTCTCATGTTTGACGAAATTTCTTATTGTATTTTAAATGAGATTTGTTCTTCCCGTTTTATGCACTGATTATGATTAATTTCCTTCTTGACACCTATTTTTTTGTTGGAACAAAGAGTTAATTCAACTTATTTCGATTTTTTTTTTTTTTAATGAAATGCTTGAAAGAGACTTGATTTGACTCATTTGAGGGCAAAAACCGGACCAGTTTTGGTATAAGGCTCAAATTATGTTAAATCTTTGAATAATGGTGTTATCTTCTCGATTTTGTGCTTTTCAGTTACAAATCCGAGATTCTGAGAAACTTTGTATCTTTAATTTTTGTTTGGTAGCTCTAAAAATGGACAAAAAGGAAAGGAATTAAATTTGAGGAAGAAAAGGAATTGAATGAAAAGAATTATTTTGGAATATTCATTTCATTCCCTTGTTTGGGAGGTTTAGGGAACACTTATTTCTCTCTATTATCTTAAAAGTCAAAACCTCAAATCTTCATTTACCCCAAAATTGGGAGGAATCAGAGAGGATGAAATTAAATTTTTCGTTAAAAATTCCAAAATACCCTTATACATTCAACCATTTATTTTAAAACTAGCTTGTAGCTCCATACATATAGATGGATACACTTAAAGATATAGAATAAGATGAATAATATAATTCCTATATATATATATATATAATTTAAATATTATTGATAGTCATTTTTATATTTTGTTAACTCTTTAAAAAATTTGTAAGGATATTATTAGGTATAAAATGTAAATTGTCTATTTAAAAAAAAAAATTATTGTGAAGTACTTTTTTTTTAACGATTCATTTATTCTAAACTCTTTGGTTTTTGTATTTAATAACTCACTTGGATGAATATTTATGATGTGGTTCCACATTTTATTCTAAAATTAAGAATTCTATATAAATCATATTAAATCTTAAAAACTTATCAACATGCAATGATTCCAAATAGTAAATAAATCTCAAAATTCAAAAGCACATAAATAATCCCAAAAACACATGATAAAAATATTAGATTTCACCTCTAACCTTAGCTAGAGAGTTTGCTGCACATAGTTATGCAAAAGTGTAAGATTGAATTTTATCAACCATCTTGTTTGCTTTATTCCGTGCCAAATTCGCTTGTATTTTAGCAATTAGTAACCCTGTATTTAGGTGAGAATCATGTAAGGGTAGTGCGTGAGAGAGTGTGAAGAAATGCTTAAGATTGTGCAAAGAAGCAGGAACTTGTGACTAGATCTCGCAGGTGGCTCGCGGCTTGCAAGCCGCTAGAAGTTGCACACGTGCCAAGTATGCAAAAAAGTTGAATCGTCATGCCAGCTGTAGCACTACAGGACAAAAAGTCCAATCTGGCATTCAGTTACCTCACGACTGGAACTCCCGGCTCAGTCAAGTCGCGAGGCCAAGCTGCCAGCCAGCTCTGTTTTGAAAAACTGACTCTTTGTATTCCACTCTCACCCTAGTATATATATCCCTTATACCTATGAAATGTAGAGAGCTTCCAAAGAGAATTTTAAAATAGAAACCCTAGAGAAAAACAAGATTGACTCATCCTCAATCTTCACATAGTGATTCTTCAAATTCCTCTACTCTCACTCTCTCCATTGTTACATCCCTGAGAGGTACATTACCAAAACCTTTTCTTACGATACCCACATCTGTGAGAAGACCATTTGGTGTTTGGGAAGCAGTTAGGAAGGGACCAATTTCATATTAGTTGATGCTATGATTTATACAGGAATCAGGTAATCTAAAGAAGAAACAAGTTCGGCACAACCTCGTTAGAGTAGGAGTTTAGAGGGCTTGAGTACATTGGGTAGATTAGGCTTGGAGAGTCTTCTGCTGTTCATGTATCCCAACTACATTCTTTAGTGGATTATTTACCACTTGGAGGGCGGCAAAGAGGTTCTACGCCGAGGACTTCGGTTTCCTCTTCGATAACACATCATTGTGCTGTCTTTGTGTTTGCATCTCTCTTCCCTTAATCTTTTCCATTTAATTTCTGCTGTGGATGTGATTTTATTTGGTTTAGATTGTTTATCAATTTTGTATTAAGCTTATGTTCATATTTCGCACATTAATTGTTTGATATTAAGCTTGAATTGGTAATTTGTTAATTGGGGTCTAAACATTCATAGTGTTATATACACTTACTGAACATTCAAAAAAAAAAAAAAAGATCCATAAAAACAATGCTAAACAATAAAACAAAAGATCAAAAACGTTCTAAGGTTTTTCCTCTATAACCTCAGCCTCCTCCAAAAGAAAAGGAAAAAAATCCCTCAAATTTAAGATGGGAATCCTTCGATATCCGGAATTTTATCTACTGTCATCTTCCAGCCCACTTTTGACCTTCAAAACGATTTTTATGGAATTTCTGGTAAACTACAAAGTTGTAGATCTTCAAGTCTTCTTTCTGTGGCCATAAGAATCAGGTCAATCGAATATTTGTACAAGAAGTTATGGCAAAAATACTGAAATAGTGCAGGATGTTTTCATATCAGGATTTTTCCAATTTTAGCTTGGACAAATTTCTCTATTCCCTTTTTTATTTTCACATGTTTTTGACTTATTTATGCTTCAGAATCATGCTCCAATTGATCTTGACCCTTGGATTCTCTTGACAGCAAGTCTGAATGGTTTTAATCTCCTATAAGAGAAAAATACATGTAATGAGTATATTTTTTAGAAATATTTCAAACTCATGAAATTGATGTGATATTGCCTACCAAAACTAAGATAATAGTGTAATTTTAAGCAATCAACACGCACAATCTAGGGAAAAAAAAATTAGAAAATTGACTATATTAGGCAGAGACTTTTATAGAATGTTGTTTTTGAATAAAAGCTAAAGTAAATATTTTTGAAATTTTTTACGTTCATGTGTATGTATTTGTCATTAGAAAACTGACTATATATATTAGGTGGTAGAGGCTTTTGGAGATTGTCGTTAGAAAATTGACTATATATATTAGGTGGTAGAGGCTTTTGGAGATTGTTGGGTATAATTGAATTGGAATTATCAATGAAACTTTGGTTTTGATTGAATCGGAAGAAGTATGTTTCAATATTTGGAGTCTTTTGTATATGTTTTATTGTAGCTTAAACATGGTATTTGAAGTGTTAATTCACAGTTTCAATTGTTCATCTATTAATCATGAACAATAATATTGTTATTTGCAATCATTATGATATGGTATCAATGATGTGACCATTTCGAAGTGTATTTATTATTTTAAAAAATTTCAATCAAAAGACTTTCGAACTTAATTTTTTTTTTTTTAAAATTATTGGAAATGTTGACTTGTATGAAACTTCATCATTTATGGCTTTGTAAAAAGAAAACTCTTATAGGCACCATAAAATAGCTAAGATGTTGTGAGCCAAGCCGGTATGCGATATATGGACCAATGATATGAAAGATAAATAATTTTCTAAACCTTTATTTTAGACAAAATTACTTATTTCCATTCATTTTTAATCATTTTCAAGTCCAAGTCATACCTTTTTTTAAGCCAAATCATAGATCTTTAACCAAAATAAATATTTTAAATTTTTGCTCAAAAAAATATTTTTAATTTTTATTTAATTATCCCATACATTGCATGGGTCAGTGACTAATTATTATATAATTCTAAAACTCTCATATATTGTACCAAATATCTTATAATTTCATGTGGAATGATTTTTTTAGACAGACATGAGTCATAACTTATGTCAATTTCTATTATTTTTAGTTAATTTTAGCTTATTAATGGCACAAATTGAAATAATTAAAAAAAATTTAATGGTTTTAGACTTTTAGTTACAAATTTTAAAATTTTAGGGTTTAATTTAGGGAGATTATGTAGTTTATAGCACTCTTTAATAAATGCTAGCCACTTGGTGCAAAAAGAGTGCAACCACTAGAGAGGGGATCATGATACACATGATATAACTTTTTGTTGATTTCATAATACCTCTATTAATTATTATTTGATAAATTACATATATTTGTTGCTCTAAATAAACACGTCAAATTTTGTGTTATTCACATGTTGTTTTCTATTTGATCTACAATATAATTTTTAAGTTTAAAAAATAAAAAATTTAAAAATTTATGATGAGATAGTTACTAATTTTCAGTCGTCTTAATATTTAGCAAATATGGAGGGTATAAAGAAATAATATAATCCTTTTTATTGTGAAATATAATCCAAATATTTTTTTTAGGGGGAAATATGATCCAAATGTTATTTTGTCAAATTACTCTTTTAATGAAAAGTTATATATAGAGTTACACCCTTTTTTCTTTTTTGAGGAAAATATAGAGTTACACCTAGTGTAACCTTTTTGAATGTTACATCACTTCATAACTCCTTATTAGATTAATATTTTGACAATACTATTGTTAGTTTAAATGGATTATTAGTCATTGCCTTAAGTGTATTCATTAACATTTCCCTTTAAAAAAACCACTATTAGATTCTATTGTTCAATGGTCAACAAGGCTAATGGCTTTGCATGGGTGACTTCAATGCAATCCTATTTGCATCAGAGAAAAAGAGCAAGCATCCACCTTCGTACAAGCAGATGGAGGAGTTCGGGTCAACACTAGAGACATTTAAGTTGCTGGATATAGGTTTTCGTGGTTATCAGTTCACTTGGAATAACAAACGGCCAGGAGAGTCCAACACAAAATAAAGACTAGATCGGGCAGTGGCAAACACGAGTTGGAGGGATAGATTCCCAGCTAGTACAGTAACTCATCTACACACTCATGCGTCTGACGATCTTCCTCTTGTATTGCAAACCCGGATAGATCAGAGATTTAGGTCTCAAGGAGCAGGTGGGTTCAGGTTTGAGGAGGCTTGGTTACTTTAGGATGATTGTGAAAGACGAGTTGAGGAAGCATGGGGAGCAAGTGGTGGTTCAGGTTCGGCCTTATCCAATGTTCATGAAAAGATTGAATATTGTGGAGCTGACCTGTAGGCGTGGGGTGCAATGAAGACACACCCGGATATGGAGGATATAAAAAGGTTACAAAAGCGGATTGAGTATCTGAATATGATGGAGACCACTGAAGAGAGTAGGGCCGAATTTTTGGGGGTTAGCAAGCAGTTAGATGAACTCCTTCTTAAGCAAGAAATTTTTTGGCACCAACGATCTCGAATTCCATGGCTTAAAAATGGGGATAAAAACACCAAGTTTTTTCATTCCAAGGCATCCCAAAGACGCCGGAAGAATTTTATAAAGGGTATTAGAGACCAGCAGCAAAATTGGGTGGAAGAAGTTGAGGACATAGCAGGGGTGGCTATCTCATACTTTGAGAATATTTTTAGTTCAGGTGGATGTGACCGGATGGAGGAGTGTCTTAATACAGTGCCTCACAAAGTTACCCCAGAGATGCAGGAGTATTTGTCCAGAGAGTACAGTGCAGATGAAATCAAAGCGGCGTTATTCCAGATGGGACCAACAAAGGCACCTGGACCAGATGGTATGAATGCTCTCTTTTACCAAAAATTTTGGCATATAGTGGGTGATGATGTGATTGCTGCTGTGTTAGATTTTTTAAATTCTGGTTTTATGTTGCCTGAGATAAATTACACTCACATCGTGCTAATTCCCAAGATTAATGCGCCCGAGAAAATATCAGATTATAGGCCTATTAGCCTTTGTAATGTGATGTACAAACTTATTTCAAAAGTTTTGGCTAATAGATTGAAGACTATTCTTCCTCATCTAATATCTCCTTCACAAAGTGCCTTTGTTCCTGGACGCTTGATTACTGATAATGTGTTGGTGGCCTATGAATCATTGCACTCTATGCATAACAAGAGATCTGGTAAAAAAGGTTCTCTAGCTTTGAAACTAGACGTTAGCAAAGCTTATGATCGGGTTGAGTGGAATTTTCTGAAGGGAATTATGTATAAATTGGGCCTCCCCAATATATGGGTTGACAGGGTTATGAGCTGTGTGACTTCCTCTTCTTTTTCTATTTGGATTAATGGAAAGGCTTATGGGAACATTCGCCCCTCAAGAGGTCTCCGTCAAGGAGATCCTCTTTCTCCTTATCTGTTTCTTTTATGTGCAGAAGGGTTCTCATCTTTGCTTGCCAAAGCACAAGAGGAAAGAAGGCTGCATGGAGTGTCCATATGCAGGGGTGCACCTACTATATCCCATTTGCTATTTGCAGATGACTCTCTCTTATTTTGTAGGGCTAATCAAGAAGAGGTGCGGGTGGTTACAGAGGTCTTATAGACATATGCGGATGCTTCGGGACAATGTATCAATTTCGAAAAATCATCAATTTATTTTAGCAGCAACACAGCAAGGGAGCAGAGGGATAATATTAAGATGGCTTTGGGAGTGAGGGAGGTGGACAGGTTTGACACTTATTTGGGACTACCTACTTTGGTTGGGAGATCTAAGTATTAGACCTTTTCTTTTCTAAAGGACCGAGTTTGGAAGAAGATTCAGGGTTGGAAAGGACAACTATTATCTAAAGCAGGGAAGGAAGTTCTTATAAAAGCAGTGGCACAATCCATTCCTACATATACTACGGGGGTCTTCCAGTTACCGGTGAAGCTATGTGATGATCTTAACGCCTTGTGTGCAAGGTTTTGGTGGGGACAGATGGGTGATGAGAAAAAAATCCATTGGAAGAGTTGGAGGGTTTTATGCCAACCAAAGAAGGAAGGAGGGATGGGATTTCGTGACATAAGATTGTTCAACTTAGCTATGTTAGCCAAACAAGGGTGGCGTCTATTACAGGAAAAAGATTCACTGTTATATGGCTGCTTTAAGGCGAAGTATTTCCCACGCTGCAGCTTTTTGGAGGCTAAGGATGTGCCAAATAGTTCTTATGCTTGGAAAAGCCTTATTGCAGCCCAACCGATCTTGAAGAAGGGTTGTTGTTGGCGGGTGGGGGATGGATCGTCTATATGGGCGCTGCAAGACAAGTGGATTCCGAACTATCCCACGAATAGGATATTACATATACCTGGTGAGGTGGACAGGGAGCTGCAGGTTTGTGATCTAATGGACTGGACTTGCCATGGATGGGATAGGGAGAAAATTGGCAACATGTTCCATAGGGAGGAAGCAGAAGCTATCTACTGCATTCCCTTGAGCAAACGACACCTTTCGGATACCATAGTATGGATGCCTAATAACGATGGGGAGTACTCGGTTCGGTCAGGCTACCACATTGCCAGGATGGTGCAAAAGGAAAAGCCTGGGTTTGAAGAATGCTCGACGTCGAATACCAATAGCCTCATTTGGGCAAAGTTGTGGAAGCTGCGTATACCAAACAAAGTTAAAATTTTTGGGTGGAGAGCAGGTCATGAAATACTACCAACAGGAGTAAATCTGGCCAAGCGCCAAATTCTAAGGAATGACATCTGTCAACTTTGCAAGCAAGACTCAGAGTCGGTGTTACATACATTATGGGATTGTGAGGTGGCTAGAGATGTTTGGGCTGGATGTCAGACGAGGTTGCAGAAGTGCGGATGTGGGCAAGTGAATTTTATTAAGCTAATGGAGGAGATGATACTAAAGTTGATGAATGAAGAGATGGAACTTTTCCTTGTGCTAAGCTAGGTTATATGGAACCAGCGGAACACCATTGTTCACGGAGGAACCTTACAGGACCCAAACAGATTGGTGCAACGAGCTAGGGACCTGTTGGAGGAGTATCGAGAGTCTCAAGTCCAGCTTGCTATACCTAATCGGATTGTGACTGTGCAGACATGGAAGCCACCGTCTGGGTCTCAATACAAAATAAACTTCGATGTGGCGGTGTTTGCTGATATCAAGGTTTCCGGTTTTGGTGTGGTCATCCGGAATGACAAGGGAGAAGTCATGGCGGCTTTGTCTGCTAGAGGGCCACCGGTGATGGACAGTGAGGAGGCTGAGGTGTTGGCAGGGCGGAAGGCATTGGAGTTTGCATTGGATGCGGGCTTTTCGGAAGTGGTTCTGGAAGGAGATAATGTTGGTGTGATGCGGTCCATTCAGTTGACAGGTGAGAATAATTCACGCCTGGGTCATATATATGGAGATATCCACTGTTTGGCAGCAGGCTTTAGAGTTTGGTCGGTTAGTAATGTAAAACGAACGGCAAATTCTGTTGCCCATTCGTTGGCCAAATATGCTAGACAAGTAGTTGATGAACAGGTTTGGTTGGAAGAGTCCCCACCACCTGCTCAAGATGCGTTGTACTTTGATTCTTGCTTTGTTACTGATTGAATGAAACCTGAGTTCACTTTCAAAAAAAAAAAAAATGGTCAACAAGGCTATAAGTCGGTTATTTTATTTTTTATAAAGATTTAGTAGACTTATTAATGACCATTGCCACCGTAGGCAATGGAGTTGGATGATGACATTGAATTTCCTCGATGGAATATTTTGCAGCTGCTCATTTTCTTTCATAGATTTTCTTCTTCTTCCTTACTCCCTGTAAATTAAACTCTAGTTTGAAAGCCCAAGATCTTGGTAGTTAGAGAAACGTTTCATATGAAATTAAAATAAAAAGGTAAAACATGTTAAAGTTTGAAGATGTAAAATCTTGGAAGTCACCACAATTATTTAAGAAAATTAAGAATGGATTCAAGGAATGGTCCATAATTGTATAATAAAAAAATGTAAGATAGTTTCCCTTTTCCAGCACTTATATGGGTAGTTCTTTGGATTTTGGCTTGAAGAATTCAATTACATTATTATAAAAAATATATATAAAATAAAAAAGAGGCATTCAATTTCATTTATTTGTCTCAATTTCAGTTTTAACCTCCTAAACTTATTGCCATAGATTCAGATTCACAATTATTTTCTCTTCTTTGTAGGTCTGAGGCAGAATGTATCCAAGACATTGTGGAAGTGATATTGAATAAATTGAGTAATACATTCTCAGCACCCATGGGACTAATAGGAATAGAATCCCGAGTTGAGAAATTGAAGTCATGCTTAGCTATAGAGTCAAATGATGTTCGCATTATAGGAATTTGGGGGACAGGAGGAATGGGTAAGACAACTTTTGCAAGAGTTGTGTATGGAATGGTTTACAATAAATTTGATGCTTGCTGTTTTATCGCTGATGTTAGGGAAGAATCTGGAAAACGCGGTTTACATAAGATACAACAAAAACTTTTGAATGAACTTTTAAATGAGAGAGATTTAAAGGTACAAGATGTTGATAAAGGAGTTCTCATGATCAAAAATAGGTTATGTAACAAAAAGATTCTTCATGTTCTTGATGATGTAAATGAATTAGAACAATTGAAGAAGTTAGCTGGTGAGCATTGCTGGTTTAGTTCAGGTAGTAGGGTTATTATAACAACAAGAGATAAGCATTTGCTGGTGTTGCATAAAGTAAATGAAATATATGAGGCTGAAGTCTTGAATCATGAGGAAGCTCTTCAACTCTTTAGTTTGAAAGCTTTGAAAATGGACCATCCACCTGAAGATTATGGAAAGCTATCTCAAGCTTTTGTAGATTATTCCAAGGGGCTTCCTTTGGCCCTTGAAGTTTTGGGTTCTTTCTTGTTCAAAAAAAGCATTGATGAATGGAAAAGTGGACTGGATAGGCTCACCGAATTTGGTGAAAGAAAAATTCTCAATGTGCTTCGAATAAGTTTTGATGATTTACAAGAAATAGTCAAAAAAATATTCCTAAATATTGCATGTTTTTTTAATCAAATGGATAGAGATAATGTCATAGAAATACTAGATTCTCTTGAGCTATCCCCTAGAATTGGATTACGGGATCTTATTGACAAATCTCTCGTAAAATTGCATTGGAATCGATTGTGGATGCATGATTTATTACGAGATATGGGTCGGGACATAGTTCTTCAAGAGTGCCCTGAACATCCCGGGAAGCGTAGCAAATTGTGGTTGTATAAAGACATTGACAATGTACTGATAACAAATACGGTATGACGCCATTGAAATACCTGGAGCATATGCCTTTTTATATTATTTAAAATGGCTTAACTTTAATGATGCAACATTTGAAATTGCTCATAATTAATAATGTTCGCCTTATGCATGACCCTAAACATCTTTCCAATGACTTAAGATTTCTTGATTGGCGTGGGTACTTTTCAAAATCTTTGCCATCAAGTTTCCAATCAAATAAGCTTATTGAACTTCACATGTGCTACAGCTACATTGAACGACTTTGGGAAGGAACAAAGGTATTTAATTAACTATAGAAAACCTTTTTTTTTAGGTTTCATTAAATTGTAAGGTTTGATAAAAGCTAATTTTTTTTTTGTCTTTTTTTTTTGGCTTTTAACAGTCTTTTGAGAGATTGAAACTCATCGAATTAAACAAGTCTCAAAATCTTATTGAAACCCCTAATGTCACCAAAATCCCAATTCTAGAGAAGTTGTTTTTAGAAGATTGTATAAATTTACTAAGGGTGCACCAATCAATCGGAGTTCATAAAAAGCTTACCATTCTTAATCTAAAAGGATGCAAAAATCTTAGAAGTCTTCCAAACAAATTTGAAATGAGGTCTCTTGAAATTCTTATTCTTTCTGGTTGTTCAAAAGTGAAAAAAATCCTAGAATTCGAGAAGAATATGAAACTTGTATTAAACCTTTACTTGGATGACACTGCTATTACAGAATTACCCACATCAATCGGAGTTCTTAAAAAGCTAACTTTTCTTAATCTAAAAGTTTGCAAAATCCTCAAAACTCTTCCAAACAAGTTTGAAATGGAGTCTCTTGAGATTCTTACTCTTTTTGATTGCTCAAAAGTAAAACAAATTCCAGAATTTAGGAGAAACATGAAACGTGTATGTAAGCTTTACTTGGATGGTACTGCTATTACAAAACTACCCACATCAATTGAGCATTTGACTGACCTAGCTTCAATTAATTTAAGGGATTGCAAAAATCTTGTGTGTCTACCCAACACCATTTTCAATTTGAAGTTGCTTAAAGATGTGGATATTTCTGGATGCTCAAAACTTGAGAGACTACCTGAGAATTTGGGGAATGCAGAAAGTATAGAGGAGCTTGATGTGAGTGGAACTGTAATAAGACAAGTGCCTCCTTCCATTGGTCTCTTAAAGAACCTTAAACAACTATCTTTCCACGGATGTAAGGGGTTATCATCATCTAAATCTAAATCATGGTATGACTTCTACCTTTTTTATTTAATGCCAAGATGTCCAAATCCCGTGGAATTGCCCTCTCTATCTCTATCGGGATTGTGTTCTCTGATCAAATTGGATCTAAGAGACTGCAATCTTAGGGCACTCCCCAATGATACTAGTTGCTTATTCTCTTTAAACATATTAAATCTAAGTGGAAATGATTTTGGTTGCCTTCCGGAAAACATCGCTCAACTATCTAGTTTAAGACGTTTGAACCTGGATAATTGCACGGGTCTTCAATCATTGCCAAAGCTTCCATTAAATATTGATTATATTAGGGGATTTAATTGTACCTCGTTGGAAACGGTACCAGATCTATTGAAACCAAATTCTTCAATTGAGCCAACCCTCAATCTTTCAGATTGCAATAAACTAGGTGACAATCAAGGCTTTATTGACATGTTTTTTGCAGTGATAAAAAAGTTGTTACAGGTAATCTCTCCTTCTCACTCTCTCTTTTTCTCTAAGCACCCTACTTTGTATGTTATAGGGACATTCTCTTGACGACAGACATATGCATAAGAGATATGCCATCATTTTTCCTGGAAGTGAAATTCCAAAATGGTTTAGGCATCACAGTATAGGGGCTAAAGTGAATATAAAAGAACCTTTTTCTCATTTGTGTAATGAGTGGATGGGGATCGCTGTCTGCGTTGTATTTTGTTCTCATCCACATCACCAAATCCCCAACGGTGATTTGCTTTCCTGTTGGTTGGTAGCCAATGGAAAAAAAATGTCTTCTGCACCAAACACTGGCCATATTGTTGTTTTATCAGATCATATCTGGCTACTTTATTTGCTTCCTCAATATTACCAAGAGAAACAAATAAAATTATTGTCAGAATGTGATGCAAATGGATTCATTCGGGTTGGAATTAGAATTATGACTCATTGTTCAGTCTTTGAGGTGAAGAGATGCGGGTTCCGTATGGTGTATAAGAAAGACATTGAAGATGTCAACCGAAGTATGGCTCAGTGTAGCAACAATAGCACCATTCCTTATAAGGGTTTGGATGTCAAGCGAACCAGTGATGACTATGATGGGGCTGGACCTAATGGAGAAGGAAGCTCTAGTACCACACCCAAAATGGATTGTGAGGAGTCAATTGAGTACAGAGGCTGTGGTGAGGAGTTAAGCGATTGGGAGGAATCTAGTGAAAGTGACCGGGAAGGTTAATCAACTTTTATCTCTACATTACCTGTAAGTCGCTGTCTTTCTTCTTAATTCAAGTTCTATTAATTGTTGCACTATCTTTTTCTCTTAAGTGTACATTTATGAATGGATTGCCCACCATATGTTTGATTAGAGCTGTCAATGAGACTCCTTGCAATTTAAAGAACAAAGAATGAAGAGGAAAAGCTTTTTTATTGTGATTGACAACAAAATTCGTAAAGTTAATAATGTCACTAATAGAAATCAACAAATACTGTAATTATTTTGCAATGTTAGGTTAACATCTTACACCTCATCATCCCATGTGATGCTTGTGTTGAGGCATAGGTGAGACTTAGACCTTTTTTTTCTGAGAAACCAGACAAGAAGTCTGGGCTAATATTAATAAAGCATGTTCAATGGACATCAAATAGCAAAAGAGAGGTAATATCCTCAGGTGGATCAACAAGCCACACCTGGGACCCCAACCCCTTTTAGCTTTTTTTGCTAAAGCAACAGCAACACAGTTACAAGAACGATTAACATGGTTGAACACAGAGGACTGAAAAAGCACGGCTTGACAGCGTATGTCTTCAATGACGTTTCCATAGGTTGAGAATCCAGCATTGCCTTGGTCTATGGCATTGATAACCATAGTTGAATCCCCTTCAAAAACAACTGTTTGAAGCCCAAACTCAGCCTGCCAAAGCCTCCATATCAGCGATGGAGTGAGCCACAGCGCACCAAGTTCACCCCTCCAATCTCGAACAATAACTCCAATTCCAGCCGAATTTGTGGTTCTGAATACAGCAGCATCAAAGTTCACTTTGTACTGATTCAGCTCAGGTGGACGCCACTGGTGCGAGATGGGAGGGAGAGGTTTCACTGGTTCCTTGTCTTCTGCTATCAAAAACTCCTGCAGCATGTTACCAGCCATAGAGACGATATTTGCAATAGGGTGCACTGGACGGCCAAAGTGAGATGCGTTTCTCCTATTCCATAATAGCCAGGCCGATATAGCAAAGACCTCTTTTCGATAATCATCCTGCACCGACAAAAACCGAGCAAGTAAGTTGCAAAAATTCAGGGTTGGGGATGGCTCGACTGATGCAAGCAATTGAGTAAACTCCACACGATCTCCACTTCCTTGCAAGACCAGAAAGCATGCAATAGCATCATTCCTTATTAAGGATTTGGATGTTCTCCATCATAATTTTGGCAATGCCAAGTAGACCCGTGATGACTATGATAGGGCTGGACCTAATGGAGAAGGAAACTCTAACGATGTACAGCAGCCAAAACAGATTGTGAGGAGTCAAGCGATTGGGAGGAATCTAGTGAAGGTGACCAGGAAGGTTAATCAACTTTTTTCTCTTCATTACATGTAAGTCACTGTCTGTCTTCTTAATTCAAGTTCTATTGATTGTTGCACTATCTTTTTCTCTTAAGTGTACATTTATGAATGGATTGCCCACCATATGTTTGATTAGAGTTGTCAACGAGACTCCTAGCAATTTGACTTGAAAGAACAAAGAGTGGCAAGGAAAAGCTTTTTGATTGTGATTGACAACAAAGTCTGTAAAGTTAATAATGTCACTAATAGAAATAAACAAATACTGTGAATAATAGATATTATTGAGTGTATTACTAAATGGCCTTAGCCATGTGCTGCCATTATTTTGCAATGTTAGGTTAACCTCTTACACCTCGTCATCCCATGTGATGCTGGTGTTGAGCCAGAGGTGAGACTGAACCTTAATAATATTTGAATATCATTTCAAAGTAACACATCTTTTTCCCCTGCAATTTGTTATTTAGAATATATATAACGTCAAGTTTGAATGGAAAGGTGCTACAGCCTATCACATGCATTGCCTCATTGATTTGTAATATTGACAGTCTAAAACTTATTTCTTACATACCATTCCTCTTTATGACAGAAGTTCTTACCATATGACTTTTGTGCTTTGGGCTCTGGATGTTCTTGGAATTTTCCAGACCCATTTCACATGTTCATCTTTACAATAATTGGACTTATGCAGGCAAACAACAGTGTAGAAAAGATTGAAGAATGGAGAAGGTAGTCTACTTAGATTTGTAAGCCCTGCCCTACTTGTTATGTTGTTTTAGTCCATTTTGTCTTTAATTTATGTTTTGTCACATTTTCCTTGTTATTTTGTCATTTTAGCCTAATATATTACATTTCATCGTGAATTGATAATACACCTTTATAAACATCCAAGTATGTACATAAGGTAGATTCTCTAAAGGCTGTGGCAAATTTGCTAATCAAAGATACTTAAAGGTGGAGTTCTGAATTGGTCACTCATGGTCAAAATGATGCTGAGAGAATTTTACAAATTCCTGATTGTGTTGCTGATAAGTTCATAAGACCTCATTCCAAATCTGAGGCTTATTTGGTTGAAATAGGATAATGGCTGTTGCGTACCAGGAATTATAGAAACAAAGCTGCCAGTTCTTTAGTGATCTTACTAGCACAACCTTAAGTGAAGACCCTGAGCATTGGAACCTGTTATGTAGGTTACAATTAACTTTTAAAATGATTGTCATTCATTGGAGGATTCTATTGGATTTTCTTCTTGTGATGGCAGTATTGTGAAGACATCTGAGGACTTATATCCTTTGTGTCAAAGAAACTAAAACCTTAGACCATATTTTTTTTTTCCTTGTCATCCAAAGATATCTAATTTGTTTTTATCTATCCGTTAGAACTGATTTCATTCAGTCTTACTTGATTCAGGCATGGATAAAGGGAATTAGGGTCAATTTAGAAAAGTTAAAAGTACTTCACGTTGTCTTTTGTCTCTATTTTATGGTCTATTTGGACTTATAGGAACAAGGAAACTTTGAAGAAAGAGCCTTTCTCTGCCACTAGTGTGGTCATGTATTGTAAAAGTTTGGTTTCAATGTGCAGGGTAACTAACAATTTAAAAAACAATGAAAAGCCTTGACAGCAGCAGGATAAGCAAATCCAAACCTTTAGAGAGTGTTCCAACTGGAAACCAATCCTGTTGTAGGAGAGTTGAAAGGGTAGGAAAAGGAAATAGAGGGGATCCAGTTTATTTTGTAAAAGTAGAGATGGTGCATTCCATGGCTGGTTGTTTCAGCTGGGCTGTTAAAGATTCTATGAGAGCAGCTATTTTTTGGCTTTCTGTGAAGGATTGTTGAAGCTTCAGGGTTTGTGAGTTCTCTCTGTTAGTATTCTTAGAAGTAACAAAGAGGTGGCAGAGTTAGCTAAAAGAGAGGCTGTGGTGAAGCCATGAAAGACATTCAGCAGTTTACAAATGTTTGGGTTTGACAAGTCAACAGATGTCCTGGCAGAGGCTTGATCTCTAGCAACCATTGCTTCTAAGTTCTTTATGAACATATTAGCTTGGATAACAGACAGTGAACTCCTAATCTTGTACTCTTTTCTTCTTGTGCAGTTTTGGTTCTTTTGTTCAATGTACCTAAAACGAATGGCAAGAAAAGCTTTTCGTTGGCGTTCTAAAAGCAGTAGAAATCATTTTCCAGAAAGAAAGTATACATCAAAATTGGAAAGCTTTTACTGCCAAAGGTATTAATTTATAGTTCTATCCATGTTTTTTTCTTCCATTCAAAATTATGCTTCTGGTTGTCCTCATTTGGAAGTCCATGACAGGTAGTTCAAAATGAATAAACTAGAGTTCTTATATTTTTCCTTCTTGTTGTTTCCATATAATTTGGTTTGCTCTAATTTGAAATATGCAAAGGGGTTTTATTTTTTGGAACTATTAATCTAGGAATCTGGTTTGGTTTGATCTATCCATTAGAACTGGTTTCATTCACTCTTACTCAATTCAGGCGTGAATCCTGAGCTGGCAGAAGGTTATCGGGGACAATTAGAGAACTTGCTGTTTAGTGATGTAGGACAAATGAGGGAATTTGACCACGTGTGTTTGTGGTGGATTTTGGGTTAGGAAAGAAGGAGAATTAGAGAGAAATTAGGACCATTCAGGGGTTGTATGAACAGTAACTTTAGAAAGAGAAGATGAAGAAAAGAAAGAGAAGAGAGGAGAAAGAACCAAAAAGGCCAATGTGCCTATTGCTCAAAACACTCAATTATATTAATCAACACTGCCTCCTTTGAATACATTGAGCACAATATATATATATATATATATATATATATTTGTTGACCTTATAATATGCTGACACATAAGCTTTGGAGGTCTCACATTTTTCTACATCAAGCCCTTTTTTTTTAAATGTCTTTGATTTTCTGTGGAAGTTATTCGTGAAAGTTTCTTCTCGCTGCCTCTCAAATTATTACTGCATCTTTTTTTATGACAACTCTTTGTAAATGCTTAAACCATTGCCATGCAGCATGTAATTAGATGTGTTGTTAAACCTGCTTGGGTTTGTTAAAGGTTTTAATTGGGCTTGCTTGTAGAGTGATGCTTATACCACCTTATCTATATAGCAAACATGCAATATTGTGTAACACTAGTAATAGCTGAAATCAAGACGTTGAGATCTGACTACAAGACAGAAAATGAACTCGTGATGAAAATTTATAGGTAGCCCCAATTGGAAAACAGATGAGATATTCTGCCAAATTCATCAAGGGAGCATATTGATAATTAGTAACTGCTTGGAGGCCTTTCTTGGTACTAATTGATTGTATGGTTTTTTCCCGTCGCTATTTAGTATTTACACATCATGGAAATTCATTTTGTACTGTAATTGCATATGCTGTATATTACTGTTATATATTAGTAGTATTTATCAAAAAAATTTCAGGTTTTACTCTGTTATTGATTGCATGGTTGTTTTACATTGCTATTTGCAAATCTATCTAGTACCGTAATTGCATATGCTGTATTTCATCAACAAAAGAAAAAGGTAATTGCATATGCTGTATCTTATTGTTATAATTAGTGATTATCACATTCTTTTTGGGTTTTGCCCATATGCTATTGGCTTATTAGAAAACTAAAATCATGATGCATTTTGCTACAGGATGAAAGAAAAGCGTGTTATAGGGGGTTTGGTTTTAAGACATTTGCTGATGAAATTTCAGCCATGTATGCCTCTCAGAAATTACATAGGATACTTAGGCAGAAGCTGTGTCAGTAGATGTTATCATGAAATGTAATTAAATCCTCTACTGCTAATACTTCTGGTAATTTCAGCAATGCCTATTGTTGGTAATGGCCATGTTCTTGGGCCCAATAGGCACTCAGTATCAAAAGAAATATCCTCATAAGTTCCTTATGCATGGTGGTTAGGGCTACTGTTTATCACATACAGTCTCAAAGAAACTCAAGAATCCATGGAGGAGAGATCAAAACAAGGCCAAGCATAGTGAAGAGTGTGAGAAAAGATGTCAAGAATAGGATAACATTTAAAAGGAAGTGGTTGCAACTCTATCCTAAACAGATTTCTCTGTTCTAACAGGGGTGTACCTCATTCCATCCTTCATGAATTCTGCTTAAATGTTTGCTAGTAGCTGGGTTTTTGATTGGTTTGTTGTAAGTTTGATTAGCAGTAATTTATTTGAAGACTCTGTCTCTGAGTTGAACCAGTTTGGGATAATGTTACACTTTTTTATCTTGAGTAGTGAGTTTATGTCAGGTCGGATGACCATTGAAGTCTCAGTGTTCAAGTTTTTCTGTTTGTATTGGTTTCATTCATCTCAATAAATAAAAAAATTCTGAGTTATCCAAAAATGATAAATGAACGCTCAATGGCATTTTTGTGTTGTATGTGTCAGTGTCATGGGGAAATGGCTGATCATCTTTTAATCCATTGTGACGTTGCTTTTGCTTTGTGGGGGTGATGTTTTTCAAATGTTTGGTATTCATTGGGTTTTGCTGGAGAATGTTGCTTCTTTTCTATTTAGCTAGAGAAATTGGTTTTGCATACATAGCTCTGAGATTTGGAACATGGTACGCACTTGCTTGATGTGGATTGTTTGGAAGGAGTGGAACAAGCGTACTTTTGAAGTTATGGAGAGTTCCTCTGATCAATTGAAAATTTTGTTTGCTTATGTTGTAACATTTTAATATTATTTAACTAGTCATTAATTTGTGCCATGCACGGAAAAGCTATTGTGTATAAAGATGTAAACTATTCTTTTTCCGTTTCTCTTTGATTGTATATTAGGATTCCAGTCTTATAATTTTCTATCCTTGATATGAAATATATGAAACATTAATTTACAAAATGAAAAAAATAGATCAATTTAGTTTAGATAGATATAAATAAATCTCTCTATTTAAATATAGATTTTGTTGGAGCATTTTAATATTAAATAATTAAAATGAATAAATGTTATAATATAAATGTAAAGATGTGGGAGTGAATATGGAAGATGAAGAGTTAATGAAAATGTTTAATGTAAAGATGTGGGAGTGAATATGGAAGATGAGGAGTTAGTGAAAATGTTTAATCCCACATTAAAAAGGAGAGACTATTTTATTCTTTTTAATTGTGGTGATTAATGGGCTAACATGAATTGTCTCAGATATTGAGATAGATACGTGCGCAAGGGGGAGGTGAAGGGTGGAGATATCAAAAATGAAATTGAATCAGCCTACATAGAGCCTACACAAGAGAAATCAAATAAGCCTGTTGGAGATCTCAACAAGCCCCTTTTCTCTTTAAGGGAGCCCACTTCAAGAGGTGGAAAGGAAAGGTCCTCTTCTACTTGAGTCTTCTCAAAGTCTCCTACATCCTCACTGACAAGAATCTATCAAAAGTTCCTACCGATGAGATGAGTGAGGAAGAATATAATCTCCATCAAGAAAAAATAGATAAGTTTTTCCATTATCAAATGGTGTATGGAAAATCAGTGGTGGATCAAGCACAAGACTTTCAAATGATCGTGGAAGAATTGAGATCCGAAGGCATAAAGATTGAAGATAATTTGGTGGTAGCTGGCATAATTGATAAACTATCACAATCTTGGAGAGAGTTCCAAAAGACTTTGCGGCACAAACAAAAGGAGACATCCTTGGAGACTTTGATCACACACATTCGTGTGGAGGAGGAGGCTAGAGGACAAAATGCACTCATGACACAAGAGAGCAATAGTAATTCCACCACAAAGGTAAACCTTATTTCAGCCAATAATAATATGCCCAAAAATCATTTTCCTAGAAATGGTCAATTGAAGCCTAAAAAGAAAGTCTTTAAAAATAATAATAGACCTCAAGGAAGGGGAAACTCGAATAAAAATAACAATAAGAACCAATGACCCCCTTCACAAGATCAATTTAATAGATCCTGTTTTGTCTGTGGCAAGAGTGGGCATATTGCTCGATTTTGCAAATTTTAGAAACATGAATTTGTCCCGCAGACTAACGTAACCAAAGAGCCGTTAGTGGCTATGATTACAAACATCAATATGGTGCAATATGTTGAAGGGTGGTGGGCAGATTCTGGTGCTAATAAGCACGTCTGCTATGACAAGAATTGATTCAAATTGTACACTCCTTTTGAAGAAGAAAAAACTGTTATGCTTGGTGACTCTAACAAAACAAAGGTTCTTAGGAGTGGTGAGGTTGAATTGGAATTCAGTTCTAGATGTGTGCTAACATTGAAAGATGTACTTTAAACTCCGTCCATGAGGAAGAATTTGATGTCAAGTTTTTTTCTTAACAAGACTGGCTTCAAGCAAACTTTGGAATCTGATAATTATGTAATCACTAAAAAGGGATTATTTGTGGGCAAGGGTTATGCTTGTAATGGAATGTTTAAATTGAATGTTGAGAATAATAAAGCATCTACCAGTTCAGTTTATATGCTTTCTTCTATTAATATTTGGCATGCTCGTTTGTGTCATATAAATAGTAGATATATAGGAATCATGAGTAGTTTAGGATTAATTCCAAGACTATCAAAAGATTTTTAAAAATGTGAAACTTGTAGTCAAGCTAAGATTACAAAAAAATCTCATAAAAGTGTTATAAGAAATACCGAATTGCTTCAGTTAATTCACTCTGATTTATGTGAATTTGAGGGAATTTTAACTCATGGAGGAAATAGAAATATTATCGCTTTTATTAATGATTTCTCAAAATATACAACTGTTTATTTGTTGAAAAATAAAAGTGATGCTTTTGAAAACTTTCAAGATTTTTTAAAAGAAGTTGAAAATCAATTTGGTAGAAAAATAAAAAGAATAAGAAGTGATAGAGGCCATGAGTATGAATCAAGTGCATTCAACTCATTTGTTCAATATTTGGGAATTATCCATGAAACTACTGCACCATATTCACCTGCTTCTAATGGTGTGGCTGAAAGAAAAAATAGAACTTTAATTGAATTAACAAATGCCATGTTAATTGAATCTGGTGCACCTTTACATTTTTGGGGTGAAGCTATTTTAACTGCATGTCATGTTTTGAATAGGGTGCCACATAAAAAGTCACACACTACACCTTTTGAGATGTGGAAAGGACATAAGCCAAATTTGGGATATTGGAGAGTATAGGGTTGTCTTGCTTATGTAAGGCTTACTGACCCTAAAATGCCTAAATTAGGTATAAGAGCTACTACATGTGCTTTTCTTGGCTATGCGATTAATAGTGCAGCCTATAGATTTTTTGATCTTGAAAATAAAATAATTTTTGAATCTGGTGATGCAATTTTTCATGAAGAAAAATTTCCTTTTAAATTGAAAAATAATGGGGGTGAAGAAAATACTTTGTCACAATTTAGTTCTTCTACTTCACATTTACAAAATCAAGAAAATGTTGAAATGGAACCTAGAAGGAGTAAAAGAGCTAGAGTTGAAAAGGATTTTGGTCCTGATTATTATGTTTTTAACATAGAGGAAAATCTCCAAAATTTAAAAGAGGCTTTAACATCACCTGATGCTATATTTTGAAAAGAGGCTGTAAATGATGAGATGGAATCTCTAATTTCTAATAGAACTTGGAAATTAGTAGATCTTCCACCGGGTTGTAAGACCATAGTTTGTAAATGGGTCCTTAGAAAAAAGTTGAAACCGGATGGATCAATAGATAAGTTTAAAGCTAGACTTGTTGCAAAAGGCTTTAAACAAAAAGCTGATCTTGATTTCTTTGATACATTTTCTCCGGTAACAAGAATTACATCTATTAGATTGTTAGTTGCTATTGCTGCAATTTTTGATTTGAAAATTCATCAAATGGATGTTAAAACTGCTTTTCTAAATGGGGACATAGAGGAAGAGATTTATATGGACCAACCTGAAGGCTTTGTAGAACCTGGACAAGAAAGCAAGGTATGTAAGCTAACTAAACCCCTATATGGCTTAAAACAAGCACCTAAGCAGTGGCATGAAAAGTTTGATTCCTGCATGATTGAGAATGGTTATAAATCAAATGAATGTGATAAATGTATTTATTCTAAATCATGGAATAATTTACATGTTATTATTAGCCTTTATGTGGATGATATGTTGATTTTTGGCTCAAATATGCATGTTATAAATGAGACAAAAAAATATGCTTAAAAGCCATTTTGATATGAAAGATCTTGGTGAGGCTAATTTTATTTTGGGCATGAAAATTACAAAAGCATGTGATGGAATATATCTTGATCAATCACATTATGTTGAGAAAATATAATCTTCATGATCACAAAAGTGTAGCTACTCTTTTTGATTCTAGTGTTCATTTATTTCCTATGAATAATGATGATGAGATTTTTAATCAAAAGGATTATACTAGTATCATTGGTAGTTTGTGTTATGCTACTGATTGTACTAGACCTAACATTGCATATGCAGTAGGAGTGCTTAGTAGATTTACTAGCAAGCCTAGTAAAGATCATTGGCTAGCTATTGAGCGAGTCATGAGATATTTAATTGGTACCAAAAACTATGACTTATTTTATAAAAAGTACCCTACTATGATTGAAGTTTTTAGTGATGTCAATTGGAATACTTTGTCAGGTGATTCTCTCTCTACCACTGGTTATATTTTTACCTTAGGTAGTTGTGCTATTTGTTGGAAATCTAAAAAGCAAACAATAATTGTTAATTCAACAATGGAAGCTAAATTAATAGCATTAGCTTCAGCTAGTGAAGAGGCAAATTGGCTTCGAGATTTGTTATATGAAATTCCACTTTGGGAAAAAGCCAATTCCACCTATATTAATTCATTATGATAGCATTACTGCAATTGGTAGAGTTAAAAACCATTACTACAACGGTAAATATCCAGACCTATAAGAAGAAAGCACAGTACCGTGCGATCTTATTTAAGTAGTGGCATCATAACTGTGGATTATATTAAATCTAATGATAATCTTGCAGATCCATTTACCAAGGCCTTGACAAAAGATAGAGTCTGGAATACATCGAGGGGGATGGGACTAAAGTCCATAGAATCAAGAGCCATGTATGAGGATACCTAACCCAAGGACCAAAGATCCTGAGAATTGGGTTCAATGGGAAAAACAAATCATACGATGGTCATAAGAAATGCACTATTTATTTTTTTAATTATTTATTTTGTAAATAATTTTTTAATTGTTCATCCCTATGATGTAAGTACATTTATCCTGTAATGTGGAGAGGTTGAGTAAAAAACTCTTAATGAAATTTGTAGCTCGTATGAGTGGGGTGTTAGAATTACAGGAGTACCCTTGACAAAATTCCACCTATGTGAGTGTGGGGGTGGGGCTGCTTCCTATGAGATTTGGACTTAATCTCAAATACACTCATGAAACCGGGATCAACATACAGCCGTAAAGTGCTAGCTATAAAAGCTCATGTCAACACTTGGGTTGTAATGTGTAAGCAGTGACACTTAATTTCCCTAAAGCAATCCTAGTTCAAGTCGGAGACCACTACGACTCTGAAGTTGAGATCGTTGTTTTACTAAGTGAAGGTTTATTGCAGAGCACACCTTCATGATGCATAGTGACCCATCTTTGCTTGGTAATCTCTCTTTAAAATTTAATATTAAAATGAGTGGGGGATTGTTGGAGCATTTTAATATTAAATAATTAAAATGAATAAATGTTATAACATAAATGTAAAGATGTGGAAGTGAATATGGAAGATAAGGAGTTAATGAAAATATTTAATCCCACATTGAAAAGGAGAGAGACTATTTCATTCTTTTTAATTGCGGTGATTAATAAGCTAACATGAATTGTCTCAGATATTGGGCTAGATACGTGCGCAAGGGGGATGGGAAGGGTAGAGGTATCAAAAATGGAATTGACTCAGCCTCTTGGATCCTCCTACTTGACAGCCCATTCAGAGTAATTACCATATTCGTTGGTGAGTAAATGGCCCAAATTAATACTCCATTTTTATTATAGACCATTAATCCAAGCTACTGCAATATACAAACACACACAAAAAATAGAGAGGTTATTGGCAAGGAAGGGTATTCTTTCTGGTGGAGCTTTGGGCTTGAACGCTTTGTGCGGAGGTTGTTCTAGCCATATGACATTTGTTGGACTGTTGTATCCTGGGGAGACAAGTTAAAGAAGGTCTACACCGATTACAAAGTTTAGCCAACCAAGGGCTTGAATCTCCTTAAAGAGAGCGAGTGCTGCATCTCAGTCCAAATAGTGTTGTGTAATTTCCTTCTTTACGTTAATAATATTAAGAAGTATTATTCAACTTCTCATTGTGTTATTTCCATTATTATTGTATAGAGAGGTTATTGGCAAGGAAGGGTATTCTTTCTGGTGGAGCTTTGGGCTTGAACGCTTTGTGCGGAGGTTGTTCTAGCCATATGACACTTGTTGGGCTATTGTATCCTGGGGAGACAAGTTAAAGAAGGTCTACACCGATTACAAAGTTTAGCCAACCAAGGGCTTGAATCTCCTTAAAGAGAGCAAGTGCTGCATCTCAGTCCAAATAGTGTTGTGTAATTTCCTTCTTTACGTTAATAATATTAAGAAGTATTATTCAACTTCTCATTGTGTTATTTCCATTATTATTGTATTTGCACCAACAGATTTGCAACACATCCAATAACTCTAAAATTGAAACCTAATTATTCAATTTGAAATTCAAATTCATCATGAACTATAAAATTCGTATCTTGAATATTTGATCATCTATGAACATGACTTTTAATGCATCTACAATTTGAAAGAAGAATCACTTTGTCTTACTGACGAAGATGATTCACTCCTCTAAGTCTTGCTTTATCAACCGGCCTGAACTAAAATAAAATAAAAATTATATATATATATAAATAAGACCATCAAAAAAAATTACATACTTACAGCTCTACACATAGCCACCTTGAAGATACAAGACAAAGTGACATTAACAAAACCTTACCAGTTGGAGCAAATGCTTCAAATCCTAAAAAGAATATTACTCTTGGTTCTTGAGATATATATGTATTAACCATCAATGTTTTAATTATATTTTCAATAAGATATATATATATATATATATATGTTAAGTTGTTAACCATCAAAATAACCAAATTTTTTTTACCAAATATCAGAGAAGCCATAATCTAGGTATCATCATTAAAAGTGTATTAGCGTAGACAGTAAAGCTTTCCTTTTTCAATAAAAAAGAGTGTAAACTCTAAACCCAAATTCAACTGACTATTTTGATAGAATCATAGAACACACTAATCAATTTATACTGACTTAGGTTAAAAGAGTCCTATCATAATACTACTACTTTTTTTTTTTTTTTAATTCGAGTCTATCAGGATTTAGGAATTCGAGTCCTATATTGACTTAGTCTTAGAATTTTTTTTATTTAAATAATAATGCTGATGTGTAAAAATACAGGAGCTCTAAAAAAAGTCAAAAGCTTCGGTTTTATATATATATATATATATATATAGAGAGAGAGAGAGAGAGAGAGAGAGAGAGAGAGAGAGAGAGAGAGAGAGTTAATATGAGAGTTAATATGAGAGTTAATATGGAGATAAGGAATTTGCAAAATATTTAATCCCACATTAAAAAGGAGAGAGACTCTTATATTCTTTTTAAGTGTGGTGATTAATGGGCTAATATGTATTAAAGCATATATTGAGTTAGATACATTCAAAATAAATAGTCTATCCATTGGTGAGTAAATGACCTTTTTATTATGGAAAATGATTAGTCAACCAAGGGCTTGAATCTCCTTAAAAGAGTGAGTCTCGCACCTTAATCCAAATAGTGTATTTTTTTTTTTATCTCAAAGAAATAATATTCAATTTCTCCATAAGATATTTCATTATTATTGGGTTTGCACCAACGGCTTGTACTTTGTTCAATTGGTCTCGGGTTTGTGGTTTTACATATTGTTCTTCTATTTTAGAGTTTCAAGTTTCTCTTAGTTTTTACCTTTTGAGATTTTTGTTATTTTTTGACACTTTGTGTTCATAAATCATAATCATGAACATAAGTTTTTTTTATTAATAATAAAATTACATTACTTATTAAAAAATGCTCAATGCCATTTTTTTTTTTGGGAGGATGGAAAAAAATGAGAGAAAATGAGAAAAGAAAACTTTTTGAAGGATGTTTGGTTGGGAGGGGGAGGGAAAATGTGTGTAGGGCCCAAGTGTTTTCTCCCTGAGCCTACCGAGGAGAAAACTTGGGGGGGGGGGGGGGAGAGGAAGAAAAAATTGTGCACAGGCTGACCAAAATGCCCATATGCAGTGCACACAAGGATGGACCCAAGTGGGGGCCCAAGGGGGCCCGGGCCCCCCCTGGGTCCAATTTATATATATATATATATAGTTATAATATATTTCATTTATGTAATTGGGCTTCCTTCCAAAACCTTAGGCGCTCTTTCTACTCAATAAGCCTAATTAGCCTCACCTAATTAGCAACTATTCAACCCAAAAACTTAACAAAAATAATAAAAACATTCACAATAGTGATTGTATTTTAGCAAAAAAAAAAACTATTTTACTACCAAATAACCAAAAAACTAGGTGTTATTGGAGAAGATAAAGCTAAATTTTTTGCAACTAAAGTAAACTAGTATAAATGCCAATTAACTATAACAAGTTGTTAAAAATAAAATAAAATATTTTATTAGGATTATATCTCTTCCTTCAATTAAAAAAATCAAATTCTCTTGCTTCCTTTATTATTTTAATGAGTTATTTATATTATTTTAAATGAATTGATAAAAAAAAAAATAGAACATTTGATATTAGGTGTATTGTAAAGTGATGTGATAAAAGCTAAAATTTTTAGTATCACCACTGTGAATACTCTAATTTTTTTATTTAAAAAAAAAATCCTAGACAGCCTAGTATAAAAAAAAAAAAAAAAACATTTTTTTTTGTTTTTGTTTTTGTCTTTGTTGGTAAATGATTGCATCTTAATGTATTTAGAAACAACGATTTTGAGTATTTATAATTTTTTAATACTACATGGATGCCTATTTGAAGTTTTTTTTTTCTTTATACTTCGGCCTCCACTAGATTAAAATCCTGGGTCCGTCCCTAGGTGCACATGGGCATTGTTTTGGCCCTTTTTTTTGTCCACTTGCACATACACAATTATTTTTCTAAAAAAATGTATTAATTTTTTGTTTGCACATACATAATTTTTTTGCTAAAAAAATGTGTTGCTTTTTTGTTTTATTTAATGGGGATATAATTGTAAATTTATACCAACTTCACTTTTCCATTCTTTCATTTTTCTTTTCAACCAAATAAATAAGTTTTTCATCTTTCCACTTTTCCATCCTCCCAACCAGACACAAATATGAGAAAACAAATCTCTTCTATCCTCCCACTTTTCTATCATCTCCTCATTTACTATTTTCCCACTTTTCTACTCCTCCAACCAAACGGACCCTTAAGGAGTAAGGAGAAGCACCCATAATAGATACTTCAACATTAAATAATTTTCCTATAAAAAAAAAATTAACATATTTCATGTGTTTGATGGTTGCATTTGTCATCTTATCTTAGCACCTTAGTATTTCATCCCAAAAATATATATATATATATATATATATATATAGTATCTCATCCCAATGTTTTATTGATAGTCGAGCTTCCTTTTCTTTTGTTTTGAGGGTGTGGAGTTGGTCAGCAATTTTTCTAAAGACACACTCATTGACATTGCATATTTGTCAATGTATAATTGGATTACATTACTTACACACAATCCACCACTGGATTGGTAAAAAGTAATCCAATTACTGTTCGACATGTGGTTAAGTTATGTCCAAGTGTGTGATTTTAAACTTTTTGGATAGTAGTAGATGTCAAATAAAGGCAGGTGTTTTGAATTGACTGATAAGGAATTCTAAAGTAATGACATAATGGGAAAGGTGAAAAGCAGCTTTATCTAACCTATAGAAATTTCCAAGCAATGACAAAATCACCATTCAAACAAAAACGAATGCCATAAACCATTATCTTCTAAGCAATTGCTCAATTGGACTACAAATATATCTTCTAGCATGCCACATCAAACCTTGTTCACATGAAAGTCACTATTAAAACGAGGCCATGAGCACTATATGAGAGCATATATGCGAGTTAAAGTTTTCAAGGAATTTTCTTAAACCACAATGAACATAGTTGCATCCTATAAGAGAAAGATTAACTACTCATAAGCCTATTGTATATGCGAGTGTGGATTAATGTTGCGTCTTGAGTCCCTCAATGAATAAAGAAATATCATTTGCCTCATCTTTTTCTAGTTACCTAGGAAATTCCTAAGTTCGGTCGTTGAATAAATTTCATATATACATTCTCTAGTGATTTTGCATTTCACATTCTCCGATATGTTTAATGGGTGCATTTGGTATTGTGTTTCCACTTGCATTTATGCACTTCGCATCTAAATTTGTATGGTGGGGGTTGTGATTTTGGGTTTGCAATTTGGTTGTTGCAATTTGGGGAATTTTTTTTCTAAATAACAACAAATATTAAAAAATTTAGTTAATTGTCAAGTTTCAAAACAATCTTGAAAACTAACATCTCGAGTGTCTAAAACTCGAGTTCCAAGATAAGACTCGAGTTTTTAAGTCTCGATTTGTAAGCGGCTTACTCTAAAGTGGGAAAAAATCAAGCTGAAAATCGAGTTTTAAAGACTTGATTTCCACAAATTGAATAAAAACGCCGCTATAGGTCTATAAAACGTCACTATAGGGCTTAAAAACGCCACTATAGGACTCCTTAAACCTGTACTTATAAAAAAATTTTGCTGGAAAACGCCACTATAGGGCCTTAAAACGTCACTGTAAGACTTAAAAACGCCACTATAGGTGAAATTTTTTTTGATGAAATTCAAGTTTTAAAGACTCGAGATCTATGTGGCATTTTCACAATTGCAAAGCGAGTCTTTTGAACTCGAGTTCTAATAGGATCTCGAGTTTCTAAAACTCGAGATGCTATTTCCCTTTATTGTTTCAAACGTTGTCTAACTAACTATATACAATCCTTTTGCACTGCTATTTTGCACATTACCTCCAATTTGGGTTCACGATTGGGTTCTCTATTTGTGGGGGTTGTGGCTTGTGGGTGGCAGTGGTCGTGGTTTTTGGTGGTGATTTGGTTCTGAGTGTGGTGGATTGCGATTTGTAGATGTTGTGGTAGTTGGGAGTTGTAGTTGTGAGTGGTGGCATGGCTATTGGTGCAGCTGATTGTGGCGTTGGTGATGTGACTAGATTTTATTGAGATGTTTAGCACTATTTTAACTAGCATGTAACTCCATGCAAATGCATGGATACCTTTAAAATTAAACAAAATTTTTATTATAAAAATATAAATAATTAGTCAAATTATTATTAAAAAAAAAAACATGTAACACATGCATTCATGCATACGTATGGATACATTTAAAATTAAACACAATTTTTATCATAAAATATAGATAATTAGTAAAATTATTTTTTTAAAGTAAATATAATTAGTCACATATTAAAATTCTTACCTAAATTTAATACTACTGATGATCATTTTTTCTTCTAATTTTTAATAAGATAGAACATGTGGTGTTTTTTATTTTATTTATTTTTTAAGAAACATGTGGTGATTTTATTGAGTATATGTAATTTTTTTATAAAATTTTATAGTTCATTAATATTAGATTCTTTGTATTTTGCACTCATTAACTCACTTGATACAAAGATTAAAAAACTTAAGCAGACACGTCACATGCTTGAGTGAATAATTATGGTGTAGTCCCCACATAAATTTAGACACATGCAAAATTGGATTATAATTTCAAATTCTAATTCAACTTTCTCTAAGTTTTATCTATTAATATATATATATATATGACTTATAAATTTGAATTTTTTTTAGTTATATGATTATGTTTTTTATGGTTTATTATATTGGACTCCTTGTTTTCTACACTAAATTAACTAATTTGGCACAAAAATTTAAAATTTTAGATCAGATGAAACACATGGCGCAAAATTAAACTCTAATTGAAATTCAATTTTTACACTAAATTAACTCACTTGGCACAAAATTCTAAATTTAGATTAGATGAGACACGTGGCACAAAATTAGACTCTAATTGAATTTTAATTTGAAAATTAATTGGATTTTCTCTCTACTTTACCTATTATATATATATATATATATATATATAGATATGTTGTAGGCTAAAATAGAAGATAAGATGTAAAAATAGATAAAATAGTTTTTTGAGATGCCGGTGTAGGAGGAGAAAAATTAATTAAGCCAATTACAATATGTCACCCCAAAAATTATTTATGTTTCTTTAAATTAATTAAATCAAAAAATGTCATGTGTCATTTAAATTGAAATCACATTGGTGAATTAAAATTTGCCCCATATCATATGGGCCTACAAGATAAAGAATATTTGTTGTTTACATTAATGGATAATTACCTTTATTAAAAATTTAAAATAAATTAAAAAATAGAGATAATCATCTACAAGCAACTAGTCTTAGCAGGACTCTTTGACTTTGGGCAAATCAAAATCCACTACTTATCCTTAAGAAAATCAATTCAAAGTGGGACTCATCCTCTTAAACGACTATAAATAGAGAGCACCCCTTTTATTGTCCACAAGTTTTTCTAGACATCAAGAACATAAATC
The DNA here is from genome assembly GCF_001633185.2 of Quercus lobata. Taxonomy (NCBI): domain Eukaryota; kingdom Viridiplantae; phylum Streptophyta; class Magnoliopsida; order Fagales; family Fagaceae; genus Quercus; species Quercus lobata. Next base: position 550,587 of record NC_044912.1, on the reverse strand, counting down.
AAGCTTCTAAAGCCCCGAAGAACTTCCATCCAAAAGGAACTTCCATCCAAAAGCCTTCATATTCAAAGAATCCTCAAAAGTTTTCACATTCAAAGAACTCGAAAAACATTCAAGAAGAATCCTCAAAGTCTTCACATTCAAAGAATCTTCAAAAAACTCGAAAAACATTCAAGGAACTCGAAAATCAACAAATCTCTAACAAGCTCAAAAGTGAAGACCATCCAATCCGTCATCCAAACAAAGTAGAGAAGATTTCGTATTCGAGTCAAGACTACGAAAAAATAGAATTAGAGGATTATTCTTCTGTAAAAGAATCAAAACAGATAATTGCACTCACTCATTCTATAAATACAAAATTTTAATTTTTAAAACACCTTCAATTTTTTGATTTTCAAACTTGAGAATTTTGTGTTTACAGCCAGATGCGAATGCTCTGAGATTAAAATTGATAGCTTTATACTCTTAAAAAAAAAAATTCAAAAATGATCACTTTAAGTGTTTCAAGGATTAAAATAGAACAAGAGTTATTCTTTAATGTGTTTTGGTCTCAAATTTAATAAAAATTATCTTATAATAAAATATAAGTTTTTTATAAATAAAAAATTAAGCGCTATAACTCCAACAACCTGACGATTCTTAAAATAAATTAAAAAAACACTCGAACATATTTGTTTTCCTTGTCAAGGGTCTTGTAGCTATATTTGGAGGTCTAGAAGAAAAAATGTTCAAACTACGAAGTTATGAGCCAGCACATTGTAACTATCTAAAATGATCTCACCCTAAAATCTAACCATATATCTATATCTATTCCTCCGACAAATTTACAAGCTTATCATCATCATCTTAGTTGCTTTTCGTATAACGTAATTGAATAATTTTCGTATCATCACTATCTTAGTTGCTTTTGCCTTTTCGTATAACGTAATTGAATAAATTTTTTTTTTGGCCGCTATTTTCTCACTTTCACACCTACTTTGTAAAAAATTAACAATGAGTTGTTCACCTCACTGCAAACCGAGGATGTGTATTCTTGCACGTGACGATCTGTCTCTTTGATTCCGATAACCAATGTCCAATCTTAAATTTAACAAGCAAATACATAATATACGCCGAATCTGGCTCTAAGATGAATGAACAATTTGGAAACACCGAAACAATGGTTGGTTTCGGCAAAAATGACCAAAACAGAGGGTGTGAATGGCTTTTCCTTTATATAATAGGAACCGAATCTGGTTTGTTAAGAGGTCCTTGAGCTTAGTTGACTAGTCTGCAAAAGGAAACGTGAATAAGGTGGGTGGAAAAAATAAAACTCACTAGGATACTTTTTAGAAGTAGTGATAGACATACTTCTCTCTATCTCCTTTTTATTTTTATTTTTCCTTTCTACAAAAGAAAGGACTTTCAAGGTTTAATTTTGTAAAAAGATTCATTTAAAAATATTGTAAAAAGATTATCTTACTTTGTTGAAGGATAGAATCGAAAAACTGGTCACACCTCACACGCTTAGAGGCTGTTGTGGACTATTTTTTCATGCCATATGATATGACATTATTTCATTGGCAACTCAAGCCACATTAACATAATCATGAATTTTGGGTAAATCTCCTTAAAAGCCAAATAGAACCCATATTTCATTCAAGGTGTAAATGCACTTTTAGTCCTTATATTTTGATTTTTTTCCATTTTGGTCCCTACATTTTAATTTTACCACTTTTAGTCCCTAAACCAATTAACGCATGTTATTTTCGTCCTTTCCGTCGGTCAACCGACGAAAGTATCTGAGGTGGCTACCGGAGGAATTAAAATATTATAAAAAATGCCACATCAACATCTAATTTTTTAAAAAAAAAAATTTGTCAATTTTAACTAAATAAAAAAAGAAAAAGCAGAATTAAAAACAATAAAATACTTAAATTTAGATCTACTCATTTTGAACAAGAACACAACAAGGATCACAAATTTTCTCTTTTTCCTATTTCTCTTTACCGCTTCAATCTTCTCCCTTTCATTTTTCTTTCTTTCTTCCTTCTTTCTCTTAACATCATTGACTTTATTGACAACAATAACAACGACAATGAAGATGGTGGCGGCGAAATCGAAGTTTAATCAGAAGAGTGGTTGGTTGTCGAAGATTTTGAATTTTTGTTCAGAGGATGCAAAGGTTGTGTTCACTGCTATGATCTTGAGCATATTGTTCAAGTCATTTTGGGCAAATCCGAGGTCAATTCCTTCGTCTTCAATGGCCCCTACTCTTGATGTTGGTGGTGGGTCGAGTTTGGTGGCTGTGAATCATGGGTTAAGGACATGCAGCGACGGTGGGCTATCGTGGGCTTGGTGGGTCAGGCTGTGGGCTACTGTGAATCTGGTTTTGGCTGGATTTGTGACTTTTGGCTGATTTGGGTTTCTGGATTATGATGTGGTGGTGGTCGGCGGTGGTGTGGTTGGTGGGTTTATGGTGGTGGTTTTCTGGGTAGATCTAGGTTTTCTGGGTTTGGATCGGCTAGGTCCATTGATGTGAAACCCATAGACCAAGCCCAAAAATGACTCACTGCCGTTCGTGGCTGTCGTGGTCAACAACAAAGGATTGAAGCTTGAGAAGCTTTGACCTAGGTTCCTTGCAATGAAACAGAAGTAGAGATCAAAGGTGGTGGATCTGATGGGTTTGGAGGTTTCAAATCAGTGGTTTGAGTTGAGTTTCAGATTGTTGGGTTTCAAATCGGTGGGTCATTGATCGTTGGGTTTCAAATCATTGAGTTTTGTGTTGGTTTAAGTTGATTTTGTGTTGGTTTATCAGAAAGATAAGAGAATCACACTCTTTCTTTTCTTCTATTTTCTTTGGTGCTCGAAATTTTAGGTTTAGAGTTTAGTGTTTTTGTGTTTGGGGGCCAGAAATTCTGGGTTTGAGTTTTGTGTTTGATGCTTTGGTGGTGTGGGGATTTGATTTTTCAGATTTGTTCATGTTTAATTTTGTGTTGATGTGGATCTAATGCTAATTTTTTGGGTTTTAAATTTTATGGGTTTGTCTTCTTGTTTAGATGTTTAATGTGTTCATGTTTAATACGATGTGGATTTGATTTTTCTGTGTTTGATTTCTAGGTTTGTATGATTTTTTTGGGTTTGTACTCTTGTGTGTTGTTGATGGGGGTTTGTATGATTTTCTGGGTTTGTGCTCTTGTGTGTTCTTATTTAAAATGAGTAGATCTAAATTTATATATTTTATTGTTTTTAATTCTATTTTTTCTTTTTTTATTTACTTAAAATTGACAATTTTTTTTTTTAATTAGATGCTAATGTGGCATTTTTTATAATATTTTAATTCCTCCGGCAGCCACCTCAGATATTTCCGTCAGTTGACTGACGGAAAGGACGAAAATAATGCGTGTTAATTGGTTTAGGGACTAAAAGTGGTAAAATTAAAATGTAGGGATCAAAATGGAAAAAAGCCAAAATGTAAGGACTAAAAGTGCATTTACGCCTTCATTCAAATACATGGATTGGGCTTACAGCCCACAAGATCATCACTTCTTGAGGTGGACTCATAGTCTACATTTCCTCTCATAATGGGTTTATGGCTTGGATTTGCTACTTCATTAATTGGGCTCATGTCCCAGGAAATCATCAATATCAACATATCAACATATGGATTGCACTTAAGCAATGATTCAAGGCTCACGGCTCATATTATCTCACTCATACTCATTGAAAGCAGCTTCTCCAATAAATGCCCATATTTACACAAAACAACATCAAAATCCATGGTTCAAAGCCCATGACAATTTATCTCATCAAAGTCCAAGAAAATTATCTCTTTTTCAACTCATGATCCAAGCTTATGAATCTCATTGGAGAAACTTTGGCACTCATGATTTGGAGGGCCAAGAAGTATGTTCAATATAGCCATAGTTTCAAATTGATTAAAGAAACATGTTATTTGGCATGTCTTCTCCAATTTCTTGAACTTTGACAAGTTAATGTGTAATAGGTAACATCTGGTAAGCATCTCATATTACATAATATTTAAAATGATAAAACTCGTTGTTGTTATTTGCCTAAAACTTAGTCATATAACAAATGCTCAAAAGGTCTAGCCATTTAAATACTAACCAAGTAACTATTCATACATATTCCAGTCGTTCTTATATGAATTTGGAAATCTAATTTTATTATTTCACATAAGCTATATTACTATTTTCATCTAAATCCAGCTCCAAACATGACTAAATCTTATTGGCTATCTCTAATTTCCAAATATAAGAAATACATTTAATATCTCACAAGCTGCTTTAATCCAGCATTAAATGCAATGTCAACCCAAATATGCCTTCCAGCAGCTTGATTTCAGTGTTAAATGTTCATCTTGCTCTCCAATGTTTGGTCACAATATAAAGAGACCATAATTAGACCTCTAAAACTTCATTAAATATCAACCAATTAGATTATTACTTACTAAAATTGTATTGTGATATAACCATGGATTAAACATATAAATTCCTAAAGAGGAAACTTAGCCAGTAAAACACTAGTAGTGGATTCAACATGTGACACTTGTCCTAAGGTGACATCACCAACCCTTTAATGCTCAATCCTAGCAACTAGTTGCCATACCCAAAGAAGCAAAGAACCCATAAATGGATATCTTGAGCCTCTAGCTGCCATACCAGAAATAATAAAATCTCATAAAAGAGATCTTACCATTTTAAGCCAAATTCATGAAAGATATGTTAAATATTCTTCCTAGCTGTCTCCAGCAACCTGACATCAGCCAGCTAACCTCATCTACTTCAGTTCCAAGCAACAACTATCTTAGGACAGATATCTCAAGACAACTATGACAAAACAACTGTTTCAAAAACCTTAAAATTTCATTTTTGCTAAAAACCAAAACCCACTATAGAAATTACCCTTTCGTTACTAAAAATATTTCTTTATTTATTAGTCTTTCCTCTAGCTGATCCCATTTTAGTTTCATACTTGGCTTTATATAAAAAGGACCAAGCTACACACAATTTTCTCTACACTACACACTACAACTCTTCAAAACACCAATCTCTCATCTTCTATCTTCAAAAATTCTACTATTTTGCTGCCCATAAACACATTTCCATACTCCACTTCTCTTGCAAAATGTCTCTTATCATAATAAGCAAACACGACACATACACACATAAGAACCCCTCTAAACATAACTCTTTCACTCTCCCTATTCAGAAATTCTACTATCTTACTGCCCATATCTCCAAACATCTAAGCACTTCTCCTTCTACAAAATCTCTTCTCTTAGAATGCAACATACAACCCATTACCATAACACCATATCTCATATCACCACTATAATCTGTCCAGCAGCTGTAATCTCATATATTTACTATCTTTAGTCTCCATATCTCTCATACTTCTTATACAGCTTATAACTTACATCTCTCACAAAGTATTTATACATACTTATCATATATCTTACAAGCTTGTTTCTCACAAAGTATCCATACATATTTCTCATACATATTACAAGCGTCATATCCTACAAGGTATCTATGTACACTTCCTTACATCCTACAAGATCCCTATCCCACAAATTATTTATATATAATTCCTTACATCTTACAAATTACATATCTCTCAAAGTACCTATACATATTTATCATATATCTTACAAACCCATTTCCCACAAAGTATCAATACATATTTTCTCTACATATTACAAACTCTATATTTCTCACCATCTCCATATATCACACATCCTCTGTTAGGAGTGTTGAGTATGTTACTTAGCTAGGAGCTGAGGTGTGCGTGTGGTGCTGATTAGCTGTGCGTGTGGTGCTGCATATGGGGTGTTGGTGAGGTGCATGTATGAGTTGCTAATGAAGTGTGTGCTAGTTGCTAATAAGGCATGCAGGTGTAGCTGATGAGGTGTGCATCCATTAGTGCTGCCAGAGTGTACAGTGCTATTGAACTATAGGTGATAAGTATAATTGATTAGTTGGTATTATATACTTGTACCCACACTAGTAGTGAATAAAATGAGAGTTAGTTAATATGGTTAGTTAGTTAGAATATTAACAGCTGGCTTAGTAGTTAGGCAGTTAGAGAGTGAGGCATTGAGAGGTATTAGAGGAGTGTGGGAAGGATGAGCATGTATCAGATGAACATTTTCTTAATTCCAATTCTCTCAATTCTTTCTCCATTTCCTCTCTATCTCTCTGTTCATTCCTTTTCCTTAGTTTTGGAGGTCTAGTTGTCCTCGAATTCAACTACTAAACACCCATGTTCCTAACATTTGGTATCAGAGCAAGGTCTTCCTTGGCCATGGTGGAAACACGATTAACTACTACTGTGACTCAGGAGGCTCTTGCTTCTCTGAGGACTGCGAGTGATCATCATGGTAAAGAAATTCAAGAAATGTGTACTATCCAAGAAGTGCATACACGCACTTTGAATGAGATGAATCAGCAATTAGCAATTCTGGTGCAGAGGTGTAATGGTGCTGATCAAGGTGGATTGCCTCAATCTCCAACAAATGGTGAATCCAGATATGTTAATTCATCAACAATGGCTCTGTCTCAGCCTGTGAGGTTGGAATTTCCAAGGTTGTCTGGAGAAGACCCTGCAAGTTGGGTTTACAAGGCCAACCAATACTTCAAGTATTACAATACACCAGTTGTAGAGAAATTGGTGCTAGCTTCATTCCATATGGAAGGTGAGGCTTTAATTTGGTTTCAAGATAGTGAAGAGGTAGGTCTTTTTGTTGATTGGGAGTCGTTGATTCAAGCATTGCACATCAGATTTGGTGTCACGACTTATGATGATCCTATGGAAATGCTTACTAGGCTAAGACAGACTGCTTCAATATCCTTGTATAAGGCCCAATTAGAGGTGTTATCCAATTGGATTAAGGGTTTATCTACTGCTCACAAGTTAAGCTATTTCTTAAGTGGATTAAGAGATGAGATAAGGCTGCCAATGAGAATGCTTAATCCTAAGTCCTTGAATGAGGCTTTTGGTTTGGCAAAGATTCAGGAAAAGTATAATTGGAGTTGCAGGAAGTTTTCCAAGACTCAAGGGGATCAAGGGAAGCCTTCCATTTTGGGAGTCCCTCCAAAAACTCTTTCTCTGTTGGAGTCTAAACCAAGGCTGCCCATTAAGAGAATTTCTCCTGCTCAAATGGAGGAGAGAAAAAAAAAAGGGTTGTGTTACAATTGTGATGAAAAGTGGGCTCCTGGCCACAAGTGCAAGAATGCTATGTTATTTTTGTTGGATTATGTGGAGTTGGCTCAGGAAAATACCTCTGGGGTTTGCATCACTGAATTAGAGGAAAATGGATATGTAGATCAGATTGGACAGGTTGGACAAGATCAAGAAGATGCTGAGATTACTCTCTATGCCTTGAGTGGCACTTCTATTTTAGGAACTATGAGAGTCATGGGAAGGATTAACCAAAGGTCCTTTGTGATTCTTATTGATTCAGGAAGCACCCACAATTTTATTGATGCTGCTTTAGTCTCACAGTTGCATATTCACGTGGATACTTCTCAAATTTTGGAAGTGAAGGTTGTTAATGGTGATGTGATCAAGACTCAGGGTGTTTGTAAGGGAGTGCCAATCTTGATGCAAGGAAATGAATTCTTGGTACACTTACATGTGTTACCAATAGGGGGTTGTGACTTAGTTTTTAGAACCCAGTGGTTGGGAACTTTAGGAGTGATCCAGTGGGATTTTAAATTGCTCACAATGAGTTTTTCTTATGGTCACAAGCAAGTTCTGTTGCTGTGAGAGACCGCGCCCCCGGCCCGTTTTTATGATGTGTTGGGCCAAACCCACGTGAATGGGTGGAGTCGTGTTATTGCCTCTCAAAATGGAGATTCGACTAGTTATATTTTCCCTTTAGATTAAGGGTTTTACAATGGAGTCACCACTTATTTAATTATTGGAAAAATAAGAAAACCATGAATGAAAAATTCTTCATTTTATTAATTTGAAATTGAATTTACATTGATCATAGGAAAATTACATGGCTTTGGTCCTAGATACAATCTAAGATAAAGTACATGGCTTTGTTTCCTAGTTACAATCTAAAAATCAAAAATTACATGGATAAGTATTTGATCTACTAACCCTTGATCTAAGCTCGGAGGCTATGTTACAAGGTGGGAAGGTGTTAGGCACCCATCTTGTCCGGTGAAACCGGTCTTCTAGACTATGGTGGCCAACATTCATATCATATCATCCAATATGTCAATCAATTTACATGTTGAATTTAAAGTGTGTGCATGTGATAGACCCTAATTCAATTTATTAAGCATGACATTTGGATTGAAAAATAAACTCTAGTGAATGTGTGTGGATAGTGATAACCTAGATTCAAGGATTTGAAAGAATTACTAAACAAACATGTTTTTCATATTTTTGATGTGGATTTAAGATTAAATCTAGTGATATGCATGAACATGTGATGAACAACTAAGAACATGTGAAGAACACATAAGAACATTCAAACATATTCAAGGGAATTATCATGCTTTAATCTTAAATTCTCATCATGGCAATATAAACAAACAGTTAGGGAATGAGATTATACCTTCATGCAAGATCCATATAATGGAAGAGGGGATTCTTGATGGAGGTCCTAAGGGTGGAGGAAAAGAAGAGCTAGGAGAGGGAGAATGAGTCTCACTCAATACCTTGAGTCTTAGGAAGACCAAGATATGACAAGACTACTCAACTTCACTAGAACTCAAGAGAAGAGAAGAGAGGGGGATTTTTTGTGTGCCTTGGAATGAAGGAGATGGGGGTTTATATAGTAGTGGCAGAAGAAATGTGAATGGAATGCCATTTAATGAGGGTTGACAAAGAATCATGAACCTAGACCTCATTTTAGCCTTTGGGAAAATCTGGTGCATTAAATGGAAAGATTGGTGGGAGTGAGGAGCAAGCCAAAATTTGGTTTTCCCGTAACTGCTGTCACAGCCTATAGAGCCAACTTTGAAAAATCATATCTGCCTCAATTATGATCGGAATTGTCTCATTCTTATGCTCAAATTGAAGCCCCGGATGTCTAGTTTCTGGGAAAAATAACCTCATTCATAAATTCAAAATATTCTGAGAGATATCAATGAAATGGTAAGCAGAGGTCATTTGTTAGAAAATGGTTTCAGCACAATTAACATTAATAGGTTTCCAAATTAGCTCCCAATTAACATTAAATGGCTCCAATCACTCCCATTTCAGACTTAATTGGCTCTAAATTTACTCTAATTAAAAGATAATTGCACAAATTATTCATTAAATAATTAATGTTTAAATATCTAGTTAATTAGGTGTATGCAACTCTACCATAAAATGTAGTCCTAACCAATCAAATTATGACACATCATCGATCTCAAATTGATTATATTTATAACCAATTGAAATCAATTGTTAATAATCACATATAGTCAGACTCAATTTGTAATAGTGCATCTCAGCCATTAAAACTTGATTTGATGATAACTTTCAATCTAATGGTCCGATTAGGGCTCATGACCAGTCGATTTAATCGTTACAACATCAAGATCATTTTGGTGAAATGAGATTAAGAATCTAATGACCAGAATCAAGATGCATATTTCCAATGTGAAATTACCCTTTTACCCTCCATGTGAGGTTAAATACGGGTTGCAAAACAGGGTGTCAACAGTTGCAAGGGTTGAAGAGTGCTAATTCTCAATTGCAGGATGGAGACACCTTCTTGAAGCAATCAATGAAGAAGGGGCTAATTCTCCAGATTTTAGTCTAGTTGCAACCTCAGTTACTGTCTGCAGAAGGACAAGTTCAAATTCCTGAAGCCATTGCTGCCTTGTTACTGGATTACAGGTCTGTTTTTGCCACTCCTAAAGGGCTGCCTCCCTTAAGAGATTATGAACACCGTATCAACTTGAAGAATGGAGCTCAAGTTGTATCTTAGAGACCTTACAGGTACCCTTACTATCAAAAAAATGAAATTGAGAAAATTGTTAAAGAGTTGCTATCTGCTAGGTTTATTAGAAATAGTAGCAGTCCATTTGCTTCACCTGTTCTTCTAGTTAGGAAGGCTGATGGTTCTTGGAGGATGTGTATTGATTACAGGGCTTTGAATCAAGAGACCATTAAGGATAAGTATCCCATAGCTGTTATTGATGAATTGTTAGATGAATTGTTTGGTGCTATTATTTTCTCTAAGTTGGATTTAAGATCCAGGTATCACCAGATTAGAATGAAGGAGGAAGACATCCCAAGGATTGCCTTTAGGACTCATGAGGGTCATTATGAGTTCTTGGTAATGCCATTTGGTTTAACCAATGCACCTTCAACTTTTCAGTCACTCATGAATTCAATTTTTAAATCTTACTTAAGAAATTTTGTCTTGGTGTTCTTTGATGACATTCTTGTGTATAGCAAGAATTTGGCTGAACATGTTGGTCATCTTAAATTGGTGTTAGAAACATTGGTTACTCATCACTTGTATGCCAAACAATCAAAGTGTGTGTTTGCTTGTAAGGAAGTGGAGTATTTAGGACATCTAATTTCTGGTGAAGGGGTGAAAACAGATCCAAGGAAGACTGCTGCTATGCAGCAATGGCCTATTCCTAATGATGTGAAAGCTTTAAGGGGGTTTTTGGGCTTAACTGGCTACTACAGGAAGTTTGTTAAGGGATATGACTTGATTGCAGCTCCTTTAACTACCTTGTTAAGGAAAGACTCCTTTATTTGGACCTCTAAAGCTTCACATGCTTTCAAATTACTCAAGGATGCTATGTCAAATCCCTCTATGCTAGCCCTGCCTGATTTTACCAAGCCATTTGTTGTGGAGTGTGATGCCTCTGGGTTAGGTATTGGAGCTGTTTTAATGCGAAACCAAAGGCCAATTGCCTTCCATAGCCAAGCTTTGAAGGGAAAAGCACTTGCCCTTTCCACCTATGAAAAGGAATTGTTAGCCTTAGTGGTGGCAGTGAAGAAGTGGAGACCTTATCTTCTTGGCAGACCCTTTGTAATCAAAACAAACCATCAAAGTCTGAAATATTTGCTGGAATAGAAGATTGGTACTCCTACTCAGCAAAAGTTGATCACTAAGTTACTTGGATATGTTTTTATAGTTGAGTATAAGCATGGTAAGGAAAATTTGGTTGCTGATGCACTTTCAAGAAGGGAAGCTACTGGAGATGTTGATGTTGACTGTGGCAAAGTGGGTACCCTATGCTTTATCTCCTTCCCTACCCCAATTTGGCTTGATGATCTCAAAGCAAGCTATATCACTAATCCTGCCATTCAACAAAGAATCCAGGCAATTAAGTCAGGACAGAATGTTCCAGCTGGGTTTACAATTTGCAATGACTTGTTGTTCCATAAAGGCAAACTATTTTTGGGAAGTTCACCTCAGACTTTAAAAACTCTTGTCTTGCAGCAGGTACATGATAACCCTTTAGGGGGTCATTCTGGATATTTAAAGTCTTTCCATAGACTCAAGAAGGACTTTTATTGGACTGGTATGGGGAACGACTTGAAGCAATTTGTCAAGGAATGTGATGTATGTCAAAGATTGAAAAGTGAGACTTGCTTCCCTACTGGCTTGTTACAGCCATTGGTTATTCCAAATAGGCCTTGACTTGACATTAGCATGGATTTTGTGGAAGGGTTCCCTAAGTCTCAGCAGAAGTTAGTTGTGTTTGTCATGGTGGACAAATTCACCAAATATGTTCACTTCATTCCATTGGCTCATCCTTACACAGCTACTAAGGTTGCTCAATTGTTCATGCAGTTTGTTTTTAAGCTACATGGACTGCCTTCCACCATTGTGAGTGACAGGGATCTAGCGTTCACCTCCAATTCTGATCTGAATTTATAAAGCTGCAAGGAATTAGTTTAGCTATGTCATCTTCTTACCATCCTCAAACTGAAGTAGTGAACAAGAGTTTGGAACATTATTTGAGGGCCTTTGCTGCTAACAAACCTCAATCTTAGGTGGACTGGCTTCCTTTGGCTGAGTTCTGGTTCAACACTAACTTCCATACTTCTCTTAAGCTTACTCCATTTGAAGCTCTTTATGGCTATTCTCCTCCTAAGGTTCTGGACTATTTCCAGGCATTACAAGAGTAGCAGCAGTTGATTCAATTCTGCAGGATAGGTAACAGCTTTTTTCATTGCTCAAGCACAACTTGACTGCTGCACAAGAGAGAATGAAGTGGTTTGCTGATAAGAAACGAGTGGACCGGTCTTTTGCTGTGGGGGATTGGGTGTATCTTAGACTACAACCTTACAAGCAGTCCTCAATTCAATCCAAAAAGTTTGGCAAGCTAGCTCCGTGTTTCTATGGACCTTACCAGGCTGTACAGAAGGTGGGAGAGGTTTCTTATAAGCTTGATTTACCTGCAGGTTCCCAAATCCACCTTGTGTTTCATGTATCCAATCTCAAAGCTAAATTGGGTGCTCAGGTGGTTCCTAGGCTTGCTTTGCCTATTGTAACTATGGATCAGATTCTTAACCCTGAACCAGTGGCTATTTTAGCTACCAGGTCTCATCAGTTGAGAAGCAGGCTTATCACTCAGGTGCTAGTGCAGTGGCAAGATGAGAGCACGGATGATGCTACCTGGGAGAGTCTATTTGTTTTACAACAGAAGTTTCCCCACCTTGTGGGCAAGGTGCTTTGAAGGGGAGGGAATTGTTAGGAGTGTTGAGTATGTTACTTAGCTAGGTGCTAAGGTGTGCATGTGGTGCTGATTAGCTGTACGTGTGGTGCTGCATGTGGGGTGCTGGTGAGGTGCGTGTATGAGTTGCTAATGAAGGGTGTGCTAGTTACTGATAAGGCGTGCAGGTGTAGCTAATGAGGTGTGCATCCATTAGTGCTGCCAGAGTGTATAGTGCTATTAAACTATAGGTGATAAGTGTAATTAATTAGTTGGCATTATATACTTGTACCCACACTAGTAGTGAATAAAATGAGAGTTAGTTAATATGGTTAGTTAGTTAGTTAGAATATTGACAGCTGGCTTGGTAGTTAGGCAGTTAGAGAGTGAGGCATTGAGAGGTATTAGAGGAGTGTGGGAAGGATGAGCATGTATCAGATGAACATTTTCTTAATTCCAATTCTCTTAATTCTTTCTCCATTTCCTTTCTATCTCTCTGTTCATTCCTTTTCCTTAGTTCTAGAGGTCTAGTTGTCCTCGAATTCAACTACTAAACACTCCTGTTCCTAACATCCTCTATACTTCTTAAGAGATATCAAACATCACTAGAAAAATCCTTCTCCTAGAAGACACAAACTTATCTTACAAAAGCCCTTCTCATGTAAGGCAATATCACTCATATTTCACTAAGAACTAAAAGAGCATTATCATGAGAAAAGTCATTTAAGTATGTAATAAGCGAATAAGCTAAACCTGCATTTGCACACGACTAGGCATACTTTCTCTTCCTCTAGTTGCACCAATTTTTCCCTTTCAATCTAAAGTCATCATGGAAGGACTCATCACAGCATACTGTCTATCCACCGTTGGATTTATGTTATCATGTTGCTAGATTGCTATCAGTTCACTAATACTATACGACTAGAGTCCTAAACATACCAAATAAGTCAATATTACTCCATCTCTTAAATTACATTATTGAGTAGATGTTAACTCATTGTTGAGTATATGTTATCTCATTATTTAATAAACGTGATTTCACTAATATTTTACTAATGAACATATATATTAATAAAGTGATTTGTCACTGTTGGACATTTCTTATTATGCTCAACATGAACTATAACACAACTGGACATGGACTATTTTAGACTGTTCCATTGCTAGACACATAATAATTCAATTCATTATTTTCTAATATTGGATATCATTCAATATACATCATTATGATCTTTAACTCATTATTCAATCATAGCTAGTACGCAAAATACATATTATTTATCTATTTCAACCATTATCTTGATTCTTAGATTTTTGGTTTTATCTATTTTGTAGGCCTAAAAATGCACCGAAAGCCATTGGTATTTTTGGTCTGTTGTTGAGTTTCAGACTCAACTCCCCAAAACAAACCCTAGTCTAGCAAACTCATCCCTCCAGAGGATGACATGTGGCACTGTGCACAAAAACGGCCCCTAACAAAGGCTATTTGGTTTAAGCAAAAAAAGGATGTATTTTGTTTTTATTTTTAGTTTTTAAAAAGTTGGTTTGGCTTTGTATTTTATACTCAATTTTCATTTTCAAATCCAAAAAAGTGAGTTTAAATATAGAAGTTGAAAGCAATTTTTGGTTGTTTTCATTTTCAGTAAAAATGAATGCAATAGACATTTTTATAAAATACCCGAAATTTGTGGGCCAACACTTAGCTTTACCCATGGTTTTAAAAACCGGTACGGTGAAAGAACCGGAAAATGAGCTAATTACCGGTTTTATGGTCGGACGATGGTCGAATTGGTGATGTCATAAATAATTTAATTATTATTTATTTAAATTATATAAATAATTAATAATTTTTTAATATACTAAAACTAACAAACCAATAATAATAAATATGTTTCCTTTAAAAAAACACAAGTATATAAGTATATAATATCTTTTTAAAGAATTTAACATAATAATATTACAAAAAAATCATCCTTAACATAATAAACTTTCAACAATTTCACTCAACAATTTCAGATTGGCCAGGGATTGAACCCCAAATCTCTTACTCAATCATCAGAGATTTTACCAGTTGAGCTAACTGAAACTCACAAAATCTTTATTTCTTAGTTCATTTAAATAATTATTTTTCTCCCTTGTCTCTCCTCTCAACATACACAGCCACCACCGCAACATAGCCAGCCACCACCCACCACCCACCACGGCTGCTAGAGACCACCACCACCATTTACAACCCAAATTTAAATAAATTAATAATTATGTATATTACACTTTAAATATATTCAAAATACAAATAAATTGAGAGAATAAATTATAATAATAAGAAGGTGCTAGGCGCCAAGTGGAGAAATGTGAGCTATAAATCAGATAAATGCCTCCAGCTCCATCATCCAAGTTCCAACACCTTCATTTACTTTCTCTTCAATTTTTTACCTCCACATCCTTATCTTTACTTTTTGACTTCTCCACTTCTCTTTTTTCCTATATTTCTTTTCATCTTTTCGTTTCCCCCCCTCTTTCTGCTTCAGTGCTTTGTCTTCCTCATGAAAAATAAGGAAGTTTTTGCCTGAAACTTCAGCATTTTCTAAGTAATATTAATGAGTTTTTTTTTTTTTCTCTTGGACAATTTTTGGCCTCCATTCACTTGGTTTTTTAGGTGTACAACGTACCTGTACAGGTTTGTGCATGCGTTTCCTTTATATTAGTAGTATTTTAAGTGAACTTGTACTGGTTTTTCTTTGAGAGAGTGAGAAACACATTCCGGCTGAATTTTGATTTTGTCTAGTATTGACCAAAACTGTAACGTGAGAGCGAGAGGACAGACCACCACAGCAAAATCGGTTCGACCACATCGATTTCCAGTTCTCAGGTTGAACTGTCCGGTTTGCACTATTTACCTCTTTTTAAGCTATTTTCGGTTTTTTGCCATAACTAAACCAGATTGAAGGCCGGTTCTTGGTTGAACCGATTGGACCGGCTGGTCCAATCCGTTTTTAAAACCATGGCTTTACCTTCACTCCTCAATGGCTCCCTCTCCACATCCAACATAATAGAGCTCTCTCTCTCTCTTCACACTCTTTTCACTCTCCCTCCCCATTGATTTGTCTCTTTCCTAGATAAGATCATTCATTATCTCTCTCTTTCTCTCTCTTGATTGAGTTTAACAGTGGGTTTTTTTTTTTCGCACTAAGCTGATTAGGTTTGGTGGTGGTGAATCTAGATTATGGTGGGTTTGGTGGTAGGTGTAGGTGTGGTGATGGTAGTGTGGGTTTTGAACCCATTTGTATATGACGGTGGTGGTGGTAGCGGTTGTGGATTCGGTTGTGTTTGGGTGTACCAATAGGGGATATGGTGGTGAGTGTGTCTATGGGAGTCTCTCTCTCTCTCTCTCTCTCTCTCTCTCTCTCTCTCTCTCTCTCTCTCTCTCTCTCTCTCTGTGGGTGGCTATGGGTTTGAATTTGGCGGTGATGAAGGTGAGTTATGATTAGATGTGGTGAGGGATTGTGGTGGTAATGGAGGTGGATGTCGATGGATTTGGTTTTGGTTTTACTATTGGTGTGGGTGTTGTGAATTTTAAATTGAAAGATATAAGATGAAAACAAATAAAACTTAGACCAAAAAGTTTGTGTTAAACATAAAATGAGTTAGAAAGAGAAAATGAATACAAGATTTGAGAGAAAATGAATTTAGAAAATGAATACAAACCGAGCACGAACCAAATAAAATTATTTGAATAAAATTATTTTAAAATCACATTCAATAATTTTAAAATAAAATCTTCAAAATAAAATTTTGACTTATACACTGTGGTGGATAAAGTTTAGTTCATAAGCTGAGTTTAAATATAGTTTTTTTTTTTTTTTTTTTTTTTTTAAGAATCAACGAAGTGCCTTTTATTCAAAGAAAAAACATAAAATTCTGCTAGAAATAAAAGAAAGGAACTGTGGGGGAGCAACCTCCATCCATGTCCTATAATCTAAAACAATTAAAACAAAAAGAGCTAAAACAAAAGCAACCATATTACCCTCTCTCTTAATATGAGAGTAATGTAATTTACTTAAACATCTTGCCAAAACCACACCGAACCCTAGTTTTTACTCCCAACTGAATGGTGCATCCTCAAGATTGACCTTAACCATGTCCAAGATAGGAGCTCTCCAATGAACTCGGATCGGGGTGGACTGTGGTTGGGGAGGTTGTTGCATTGCCTGGAATTTTGGTAGGATTTCATTGGACACATTGATGAGCTGCTTTGGAATGCAACAAGGTTGGTTAGTTTTGAAGTTGAAAGCAATTTTTAGTTCTGAGTTTAAATATAGAAGTTGAAAGCAATTTTTGGTTGTTTTCATTTTCAGTATAAATGAATGCAATAGACATTTTTATAAAATACCTGAAATTTGTGGACCAACACTTAGCTTTACCTTCACTCCTCAATAGCTCCCTCTCCACACCCAACATAATAGAGCTCTCTCTCTCTCTCTCCACACTTTTTTCACTCTCCCTCCCCATTGATTTGTCTCTCTCCTCGATAAGATCATTCATTATCTCTCTCTTTCTCTCTCTTGATTAAGTTTAATAGTGGGTTTTTTTTTTTTTTTCACTAAGCTAATTGGGTTTGGTGGTGGTGAATCCAAATTATGGTGGGTTTGGTGGTAGGTGTAGATGTGGTCATGGTAGTGTGGGTTTTGAACCCATTTGTATATGATGGTGGTGGTGGTGGAGGCTGTGGATTCGATTGTGTTTGGGTGTACCAATAGGGGATATGGTGGTGAGTGTGTCTATGGGAGTCTCTCTCTTTCTCTCTCTGGGTGGCTATGGGTTTGAATTTGGCGATGATGAAGGTGAGTTATGATTAGATGTGGTGAGGGATTGTGGTGATAATGGAGGTGGATGTCAATGGATTTGGGTTTCGTTTTACTGTTAGTGTAGGTGTTGTGAATTTTAAATTGAAAGATATAAGATGAAAACAAGGCCAAAATGGCCAACTGGCCCTAAAATCGTAACTATCTAGTTAGTAGGCTCTGTTTAGAAACATATTTTGTTTATAGCATCTCGAGCCTTTAAGCCTCGGTTTTCTATTGTGATTTGGCCGAAACAAGGTGGAATGTCCAGCTGGAAATCGAGTCTTAAAGACTCGATTTCCACATGCAAATCAAGTTTCTAAGACTCGATTTCCACGAGGATCTCGAGTCTTAGAGACTCGATTTCCAGCTGGAAAACGAGTCTCAAAAACTCGATTTTTGAGTACAGTTACTCTTTGTTTTGATCGTGTCTGGTCATGTCTGGTCATGTTTTGGTCCCACAGTTCAGCTGGTTTTGTCTGGTCTGGGGTTTCTCAGGAGTCAGCCTTTGCAGTTTGCACATGCTCTCACTCATTGTAGGTGTAACATTCAGTTGTCTAGCTGTCTCATTGTAGGTACACACATGCTAGCACCCACATCCTTCCTCTCACTCATTTTCATTTCAGCATAAAATTCATCTGGCTGTGCTCTTTTACTCTCATACAAAACTCACCCCATTACAAACTTCAAATCAAACTCACCCCACATCCTCATGTCAGGTAAGGTTTCTCAATCTCTCTAGTTGTTAGTTACATATATAATATATATATATTTATATATGTATTGTTAGGCTTTTATCATGACTATTTTTGCAAGTTAGTGTATATAATTTGCTAGGATTTTATACAAAGTAAAAAATATTGTAGATATATATTTGTATTGTTAGGCTTTTATCATGACTATTTTTGCAAGTTAATGTATATATTTGCTAGGATTTTATAACAAGTAAAAAATATTGTAGATATATATTTGTATTGCTAGGCTTTTATCATGGCTATTTTTCTTGTTGTTTGGTTTGATATTTTTATTTATATTAGTTAGAGCTAAGTTGAAATTTTGTAATGAGGGTGAGTTTTGTTTTTAGTTTTTTTATTTGTTTGAGTACAAAATGAAAATGATTGAGTGTGTTTGTATGTGATGTGGGGTTGAAAATAATGGACGAATTAAATTTGAACTCTGCTTGGTATGACATCAAGATTATTTATTGTTACCCACAAGAAGTCCTACATGAACGGATAAATTACGGGTATATGGCGATTAAAGAAGACAAACATGTGAAGATGATGTTTAATAGGATCCAGAAAATGTCCCAAGTAAATGCTGCTAAGTTGTACATAAGTTCAGAGCCGCTTGCGGAAGTTGATACTAAGATGGTGCAACAAACAACTACGTCTTTACAATTTACAGCCCTTGATGATGGATGCACTGCAATGGGAGGGTATACAATGGGAGGTTATATGCTCCCATCTCAAGATCATGTTGTAAATACTGGTGAAACCCTCCATTGTCAAGAGACACATTTAGAGGAGGATGACAAAGATGAAGACTATGTTGAAGATGAAGACGAAGACGAAGATCATGCTACGAATGATGGTGAAAGTATTGATGGTGTGGATGAGTATGAAGAGAGGATTGAATGAGGTGACCTTGAGAATGATGTGGATGACCATGAAGTCGTTCCCCATTTTGAAGAGGAAAATATGGAGTTCCATGATGAAGGTGATGCAGATGATGATATTGGCATCCAGCGTGATACAAATACGACCACTGGCTACAGACCTCCTGCCGACTCATTCTACGCAAATACTTGGGAAAATATGTTTGATCCTTCACATCTATTAGAACCATTTGTTTGTACTTGGCAAGATTGGATGCATTTTTGTAAAGGGTTGACTTTTGCAAATAAATCGGCGGTGAAACGTGCATTGACAATATACGCAGCAAATGATAATAGAAATTTTATAACCCGGAGGTCGAGCACCACAAAATTGTGCGTCACATGCGTTGATGACAACTGCAAGTGGTACGTTGGGGCATTCATGAAGGCTAAACTTAATGGTCTGTGGGTGGTCACGTCTTACGTGGGTCCACACACTTGTATACCCTCTGGCCTACAAAGAGACGGTAGAATGATGGATTCTAATTTTGTTGCATCAGAAATTGTGGAAAAATTGCGACAAAATCATACTGCTTGTATTGATGAGCTCTGGGAGATCATACGTACTAAGTATAATCATGAGCTTTCTTACTATAAAGTACGGGACGCAAAACAAAAGGCAATTGCTAAGATATTTGGGGATTGGGAGGAGTCTTACCAAAGGTTGCGAAAATTGTTGTTGGCATACTTGGATCAGGACTCAGATACCAAGTATAGCTATCACACCATACCTAGGCCATACGAAGGTATTGCGGTACTGCGCTATGTATATTGGGCATTCGCTCCATGCATTGCTGCATTCAAATATTGCAGGCCAGTGATCAGTATTGATGGGACTCATTTGTATGGTAAATACAAAGGGGTGTTAATGATTGCAATGGCAACTGATGCTAACCAAAAGGTTTTGCCTCTCGCCTTTGCTGTTGTAGACAGGGAGTCAGGGCCTAGTTGGGGTTGGTTTTTAGAGTGTCTCAGGACTTCCATAGAGCATGTCATACCTAAGGATGGCATTTGCATTATTTTTGACCGACATAAAGGTATCAGATGCGCCATTCGAGAGTGGCCTAGAGGTGAGGACGGAAGAGAACAGGTATATCATCGATATTGCCTTCGACATGTTGCTAGCAACTTCAACACAAAATTTAAGGACCCGACTCTAAAGGCATTGGCCTTGAAAGCTGGATATGTGACTTATGAAGCAAAATTCATGTCCATAATGCAAACCATTAAGGAGGCCGAGATTAATTTACTGAAGGGTGTAGACCCTACTGATCGCCACATCCTACGCTATATGCCATACACATATCTAATGAGTGAGGATGTTGACAAATGGACCCAGTCACAGGATGGTGGAAGACGTTATGGGGCAATGACAACCAATATCTCTGAGTGTTTTAATGGGGTACTTAAAGGTGCCCGCGGTTTGCCTATTGCTGCAATGGTTGAGTTCACATGGTCCAAACTTGTTGCATATTTCTACGATCGACATGAAAAAATTCTTTCTAATCTCTCTCAAGGTAAGGTGTAGAGTGATTATGCAATGGAGATCTATAACAAAAATGAGCAGAAAACTGCAGGACACACTCTGAGGAATTTTAATCATGAAATTGGTGTATATCAAGTGGTTACCTCGTATAACGACCATAGAGGTGGAGGGGGAAACCACAGTCATGAAGTGCACGTAATTGAGCAAACATGTGGTTGTGGAAAGTGGCAAAACTTGAAGATCCCTTGTTTACATGCAATTAAAGTTCTTAAAGGTCTGCACCTCGATGCGACCAGCTATATTGACCCATGTTACAGTTTGAACAACGCCATTCAGACATATTCACATCATTTTGTGGTGCCAAAATCAGAGTCATTGTGGAGGGATGTTCGCGGACCACGATGGGTGCCTGACCCACAGCTGTTGCGGGGCAAAGGTCGTCCTGTGAAGTCAAGATTAAGGAATGAAATGGATGGGATACGACGAGAACGGGGAAGCCGGAGGGAAGATCTGGACTTGAGGGAGATTCAACCAAGGCAACAATGTGGAGTGTGTCATCAAGAGGGGCATAACCGCAGATGCTGTCCCAATTCCCATGGGGCTTCGACAAGTGGTAGTGCTGCAAACTAGGCAAGTGTTGTCACTGTTTTTATATAATATGCTCAGAATGTCATTTGGTTGTTGTTCTTCACATTTGGAAACTAACAACTGTACCTTCGTGGTTGTCAGGCGAGCGGAGACTGGATTTTTGAATGGCATTGTACGTGGGACTTGTGGTTATGTTCGGTATGGACAAGTGCAAAAAATTCTATGTAGACTATGTTGTATCAGTATGGACAAGTTATAGGTGACTATGTAGAGTATATTGTATCAGTATGGACAAGTGTTAGACGACTATGTAGACTATGTTGTATTGACTTAGTTTTTATTTTGTTCATTGCTAAATATTGTTCTAATTGAACATTTGCTATCCATTGTACTCCTTACATTAATTGCGTTGTGCAGCTTTTGCCTGTAATGCAATGATATGGCATTGGCAATGTAGCTACTACTTTGGCAACTTCAACCACAGCGGCCTTGTTTGAACCGATGATAATGTATTGACTGTTTTTGTGTGCTAAGGGCAACTAAAATGCCCATGAATAGTAACTGTTTGAATCCGATTGTTTGCATCTGATGTACTCTCTCCTTGACTGGTGATTATGCTTGTATCTACTTCTTTACCGCTGACCATGTGATGTGTTCTAGATCTCTTTTACTATTGTAGGGGAAGGGAAAAAAGTAATTCTGGTTTACACTTGCAGGACTGCAAAACAAACGAAAAAAAAAAAAATACTTCCCAGTGGAAATCGAGTTTCTAAAACTCAATTTCCATTTGGGTGGCATTATCGCAAATAAATTACAACACCAATTTACAAAAATGCCACTTAAATGGAAATCGAGTTTTAGAAACTCGATTTCCACTGGGAAATTTTGCTCTCACACTTCCCCCTAAATAGTCTTGAACTCTCGAGTTGGTAGGGGAAAAAATTCCCCAGTAGAAATCGAGTTTCTAAAACTCGATTTCCATTCAACACCAATTTACAAGAATGCCTCTTCACTGGAAATCGAGTTTTAGAAACTCGATTTACACTGAGACATTTTTCCCCTAAACACTCTTGAACTCTCGGGTTGGCAGGGGAAAAAAATTCACCAGTGGAAATCGAGTTTCTAAAACTCGATTTCCATTCAACACCAATTTACAAGAATGCCACTTGACTGGAAATCGAGTTTCTAAAACTCGATTTCCATTCAAGTGGCATTTTCGTAATTTGCCCATTGGAAATCAGGTTTTAGAGACTCGATTTCCACTGGGAAATTTTCCCCCTCACCAATCTTGAACTCTCGGATTGGCAGGAGGAAAAAATTACCCACTGGTCCGTACTCCACACTAAACAGTTAAACATTCAAGGGTTGTATTCGGTAATCACCTATCTAGACTAGTTCTATGAGCATCCAATTTCAAAGGCACGTGAATGTAGTACATTAAAAACAAAATGTATTGCATTTTTAAATTATTAATATAACATTATTATAAAATACACCAAGAGCATTACTGTCCAACTTTGTAAATGCAAATCCTGCAATCTCATAATATAAATCTTGTAATACAAATTTCTACAGAGCAAACCTTTCCAGTAATACAAATCTCATAATATAAACCTTGTAATACAATCTCGCTCCTTGCCAGTAAATTTCCTTACAATTGGAATAATTACCCTATCATACATGGGGACCCAAAAAATAAAACTGATGACATCAAAGGATGAGAGAGAGGCTGCGGGAATGGTGAAAGAACCAATGTTTGTGTCCATCATCATTCCTTGCTCCATAAACATTGTAAACATCTAGGCATAAATAGCAGAAAAGACAATTCCAGTGGCCCAGATTGGAAACATGCGGATCAAAATCTTCAATTCTTCCACCTGTGTTACAGTGCAAAGCCTCCATGGATTGGAGAATTCCTCACTTTTGCTCTCAGCATCTGACACTACAGCAGCTTTATCAAGGCACCTGTGCAGCAAAAATAAATTAACAGTGAATTTTTTTCCTGGGGCAGAATTTGTTATGCAGTTGACAAAGTTGGGAAAAATGTCAAACTTTCATGCAGGTACATACAGTGAAATGATCTCATGTCATCAGTACAATTCTACATTAATTTGTGACATTAATTATAAAGAACAAGTTCTTTATAGTGAACAAAGCATGAATATTTTTAGATCTATCATTATAGTGACATTAATTTTGAGGAACTGCAGATTGGAAAAACTGGATGCAACATGTCTTTGGTCTTCCTTTGACAGCAGGCAACATCCATGTATATAAGGCTTGATAAAGGCTTCCATTTACCTTATTGTGTATCCTTTAGATTCATCGCCACAACACAATTGCATAACCCATATATATTCAATTGCAAGATGCTTCCATCAAATTTCACAGTGAAATAGCCTCTTAGAGTAAGACATTTTCATAATATGTAAATTTCTAAATTAATAAAGCCTGCACTTGCTTGTACTAGCACAAGCTGCACACTCGTCAGCATCTCCTGCTACATGGTTTAAACAGTGTTTGATCCTATCATTAACAACATCCTGCAATATTTGACCATCAGATTTAAGAAGGATACATATGCCTCTCCATCTAAATATTAGTAAAATCTTAAAGCAGGGGTTACTCGGTTACTCCAGATTGGCCCCAAATGGGTTCTAGTTTTAATTTAATAAATCAAGAGTATTATATAACAGTACCACTTGTGAAGAAAGGGAAAAGCACGTTACGGCTGGAGTGGCCAAGAGACTTGTAGTTCAATGGCATTTCCCAGATCTCTCCATGGAGAGAACTTGAGTTCAAATCACCCCACCCCCACAAAGAGCATTAATGAGGAACATTTTGCAAAATATAAATGGTGTGAAGATTAAAAAACTAGCAAGCACTATAAAATTAGAGCACATAGCCCAATCAGAAAGTTAAGCATAATTTAAACTTTTGGCAAAGCTTTAGAGACATTCATTCGGATGTTGGCCCAATAGAAGGAAAAGGATAAAATTTTATACCACAAGTAGATCATGCAGACCAAGAGGTGCAGTAACGATATATGACACATCAGGGTGTTCTTTTGCAGCTTCAGCAGCTAACGAAGGAATATCCTGTAAAGTGACACAAAGCATTTTTATTAAAAAAAAAAAAAATCAATCTAGTCACCAATTCTGTACAGTATATCTATAATCAAGGCAACAGAGGAAAGTAAACCGAGCTACCTGATGCCAATGTCGTCCAGGGAAGAGAAAAAATGGGCTTACAATCACACGATCTGCACCTTGTTGAATGCAAGAAACAAATGCATCTCTTATTGATGGTTCTGCTAGCTCCTACCCATATCAAAGATATTTCAATAAATGAGAAGCTGTTTGCGCAGAAATAAAACCATGACAAAAGCAACATAGTATGATGTCCACCCAAAAAGGCAAGAAAACCAAGCAGCAGCGCTACATGCACTAAAAACTAACCTAAATCATCAAGGCAGTACTGATCAACCTGCTCTATGATGATAAGAGTTATTATATAAACAAAAGAGAAATAAAAAGGTTCACTTAGAATCCATTTAAATCAGACTGCATCTATATCTAGCTAACAAAGAGCAAATTGGCAATCAAATGAGAAATGAGCTTATGACAGTGAAATTGTTGGCGAACCCAATGTCTACTTACAACAACAACAAATTCTTAGTCCAAAGTTTTTGGGGGTCAACTGTGGATCCTCAATAGATTAATCATGAGAAGCCTCTGTTTACTTATGACAAACCTAAATTATAGAAGGAATCAATGAATGCGTAAAACATAGTGTCCCAACACCCATATTCTACAGATAGAGATATGCAATCAATTGCTTTGAAATAAATAAAACTAATGAAAGAGAAAGAGGAAACAAAACAAACCAAGAGCAACGCAAATAGAGAGATATGCAATCAAACAACCATTTGAAATAAAAACAAAAATACTTATTCAAATGGGTTTCTCTGAAGAAAAAGAAAAAAAAAAAAAAAAAAAACAAACGTGGGTGAAATTTATGGTTTTGTTTTGATCCTAACCTTCACTGGAGAGTAAACTCAACTGATGGACAAGGAGCAAGCAAGAGAGAAGAAGCAGCAGCAATTTCCTCAGAAAGAGCGCAAGTCACACACCTGAGAATGCGAGAGAAAAGATGAATTTTTTTTTTTTTTTTTGGGTTGAGAAGACGTCCCTAAGATGTTTATCATTCCTACATCATGTTCTTACCAAGAACTTCTTTTATTCAATCAGTCCTTCCTGCAAAACGAGACAAAGATTGTGATCACTTCAGTGTATATATTTCCACCTATGGGATTTAAAATGACATAAAGTAACAAAACCAAAGCTAGCTTTCAACTGAAGTTGCAAATCTGAAGAGGCTGCTTCTAAAAGCATTAACAACTAGATAGTTCTTTATTGACTAATATCTAAATTTTTCAACACAATCATAATATTCCATTGTATTTTGCAATGCATCTAAATAAGCTTTCAATTTTTCATAACTAACTTCTGTGTTTAAATGGAAATAGCTCTGTCGATGACAAAAGAAAACCAACAATGGCTAGGAATACATGTTGCAGAACTGAAAACTACTTATGTCAGGACAATGTGAAAAATAAAACCAGTTGGAAATTTATTCCTTCTTTACCCTTTCCTTAGGATCAATATCATCAAACTGATCTGCACCGAATGATGAAACACAAGGTTTGATCCCACCAGTCCCCAAAGCAACCAGATAGAGCCCGAAGAAGAAGACCATGTACTGAGCTGGAGTAGCTGACGAGCATACAGTCCCCATTTGGTCCACTTATCGATTGAATACACCTACCCAACTTCATATGATACACCTCCATTTTCGTGGACCTCAGAGGTAGGGTCCAAGGAAACTGATGAAAAGGCTGATGAGGTTCTAAAGTTGGATATCTTGGACTGTTGGACTCCAGAAAATCATTACCAATGGTCTAAATCTAGAAATGTTTAACACTTAGATTCAATCCATCCGTAGTGATTTTCTGGCGTCCAACAATCCAAAATATCCTACTTTAGAACCTCATCAGCCTTTTCATAAGTTTCCTTGGACCCTACGTACAGAGCAAAGTTCAAAAATAGATACGGTCCTGATAAACAACATAATCATATAATACATTTTCAAACTCCCCAACTTCATGAGGCTTAGCCCCTCTAAATGTTGTTAAGAAGCAATATGTTTATAAAATAAGTGTAATTGAAATGAGAATGTTAAGATGAATAATGAAAAAAATAAGATAGAATATGAAATGAGGAAATTCGCTTAAAAATTGGATGGCCTTTATTAATAAAAAGATAGGAGGGAGTCATGTGAAATGGTTTGGTCATATGCAAAGTAGAGCAATTAATGCACCAATAAAAAAGAGAGTTTGATTCTAGTCAATGGAACGAAAAAGGTAGAGGAAGTCCTAAAATAATACTAATAAAATTAGCAAAAGAGCACTTGTCAATTAAAGATATAACAAAAACTATGATTTCAAATATAATAGAATGAAAGAATACGTTTTGAACTTGATTAATATGTCGAGTTTCCATAACCAACCCCAAATATTTGGAGCTAAGTGTTGGTTCTTATTGCTGTCATCTAAAAATAATATTTGAATAACCCGCATGTGCACTAGCCAGAAAACATAGCATGCAAGACTATCACACTCTTATCAGTAAATCCCACTGCCACTATCTCAGTATGAGAAAAGTCCTAAACTTTTTTGAGAAAGAAACAATAATTGAATTAATTTGCATTTTACTGTATTTCAATACAACAATCAGGGCATTAAATAACAGGCCTGTTAGAATATCTCAATGATCTTAGGTCAAGCACCTGAGTGGTGAAAATCTTAACAGCATGTGCACTGAAGCAGGCTCGTATGCATCTACTCATAGCTGATTCAGTCATCACTGGTTCACAAAAGAGAATTAGTCTGTAAGGGGCTTTGTAACATGCACTAGCATATGCAAAGCACATAATTCCACATATTCATATACCTATTTTACAAAACCAAACTGATGTTTACTTCGAGATCTACTAACAGGAAGGTACACCAAAGGGCCTTCAAATCGAACGACAGTTCCATTTGCTAAAAGATTAAGACAGTGCTATCACTGCCTACCAAACCTTCATACTTTGATTTCATGAATTTTCCAATTAGAGCCCACAAGCCAGAAAGCCTAAAAAGCCAAAATTCTGTTCAGTAACTAGGGCGAAACAAGTCTTGATATAAATATTCAATCATACTCCATGTACTGAAGTATTTACTAAACTGATACACTGTGAAGATTTTAAGGTCCACACATGGGCTTAGTTGATTGCTATGTACTTCATATCTGAATTTTTTTTAGCACCCTCAAATAAAGATGATAGATGTGAAATATTTGTTCTCTTTCTTTTTTTCTTTTTCTTTTATAAATAGAGTATTATTTCAAAAGTTTGAGCACACATTTAAACAAAAAATCAAATTTGAACTCAAAATCTAGGATTTGTCCAAATTTCATGCTCTGATTAAATGCTTATATTAAACTAAATTGTTTACTGCACATTAAAATTTTAACAGCATAGACAAAGGGAGCTGAAGACATACTAGAGACTGAAATGGTACAAGGCCTAAAGATCATTGAAGTGATAGTGGAATTCCAAAGTAAGCATAAAACTTTATATTCTCAGCTAAAGTAATCACTTAATACAGTACTAAAGAAGAAAATAAAAACTCAGCTAACAACCCATCTACCATCAACACAATGAGGCATGAAATAACAATCAATAACAGTGCATACAAGATTATCAATAATGAAAAGTAATGGTTGTTTATCATCTTCTAAGAACTGTAACTACACGGTACCTTTTACTGCCATTGTGTTGGATGCTTGTATCCTGTCTAGGGTATTGCTAAGGCACTCAATCATAATCGTAGCCCGACTTTAAATAATTATTGAAAATCTTAGATCAAAAGAAGAAATATCATCCCAATGACAATGGATACAAGCATCCAAAAGAAGATAACCAATAGTTGACTTCCACAATAAACCCTGCAAAGTTGTAAACAAATAACAAACCCATATTAGAATTAGAAAACTTGAACAGAGCAGCATCATTATGAGATTAAAGTGAATAAACTAAAATGAAGAACTACCAGTTGTATTTTAAGAACATGTGGAACTGTAAACTCCAATAAACAAGGATAAGAACTTACAACATTCTAGGTACATGGTATAGAATAAAAATCAGGTCTCACTCTTAGCGTTCCACTTTATGCTCCACCAACTGCAACATGTCATGTGTCTAATTTTTTTTCATTTTAAACTTTAGTTAATTTATAAGAGGGACATGTGGCAGACTATGATTGGTGGAGCATAAAATAGAACACCTACGGTGGGACAAATGACTTTTATTCCATAGTATTCATCCCACCAAAAAAAAAAAAAGGTATTTTGGGTACATGTTTAAGAACTTGCAAAGCAAAAATTCAAAAGCAATGTGAATAAATGCAACAGAGTAATTAAGCAAGTCACACTTATAATAGCATGGAAAAGGTAAAGTGAGTTTAGAGAGTAGATGTACCTCAAAATGTGGAGCTCCTTGTTTAAGAACGTTAAAGAGTAAATGTCTATATGCTTTGGGCTTGTGCAGAATCAAATCAATTAGAAGAATCTACAACCCAAAAAAAAAAAAACACCCAATAAACTTAACTGTCATAAATGATATATGTATGTACTATAAAACACCCAATATGGAAAAAATTAGAGATAATTATTAGCTTTCCCATTAAAAAGAAGAGAGAGGAGAAATACCAAGAAATTACATTCAATGTACTCATCAGCAACTGCTTTGCAATTCTCCTATCAAAGCCAGCAAATCAGAAAATTAATTGTACCGTGTAAATGAAATTTAAGGAAGACAAAAAAGAGAAAGAAAGGAAGAAAGGAAAGAAAACAAATGGGTCTGTATGCATTTCATGAGTCGGATGTTTCCAGGTGAGTACTGCACGGACAGTGTTTTGATCCGAAACCCACATTCCACACATCTGTACATATCCATCTCCATCTCTCTAAGCTCTTTCTTCTCAAATCTACACTCACATATTGAGAAGGGGTGGCACTGGGTATGGAAGGCCTAGACACAGAGTCTTCAGTTTAGAGACACAGAGACGTGTTGACCCATTTTATATAAAGTAGTAGACCCAAAATCATCTTTGCCCCAGTTACTTGAATACTTCAACCAAATTATTTGGCCAAAATGGCCAACTGGCCCTAAAATCGTAACTATCTAGTTAGTAGGCTCTATAGAGAAAGATAATTGGCCGCAGTTAAATACATCACAAATTAATAAGTTAGAATCATTACCAGCCACTTCAAAATCAACCTAAAAGCTGCCTCCTCCAAGCTTATTGGCATTAGAAAAGTTATTTGTTGCTACTTTTATTGTGTTGAACTTGAATTTTAGTGCTTCCAGCCTTTTCATAGCATCATCATCTTCATGAAAATAATTAATGAACAAACCATAATGATTAAGTAATTATTATATGACAAATAATGCTTTTTAGCTGCTTATATATTGTAAAATAAACTTTGAAAATGTATCATTTCAGTTACCTTTTTTAGACCTTATGCCGTCTCGTATAATAAGGAGGAGGTCTTGCATGTCCTTCGTCAGATGGCTCGGGCCCAGCGTTGTGTCCATGTTTGTGCCCCCCGTCCCACAAGGAGGTGCCTTTGATATGCGTTTCGGCCGACCTTCTTGTTGAACAGGTAACCCACCAGCTTCCTCAACATGAACATGGGGTGGGTTGATGGCTGATGAAGGGCCAATAGACATACTGTCGAAGGGTGGCTCCTGCTGTATGTCAGGTGGGGTTAGATGAATACCCAAGTCAAAGGATGGAATGGGTGACATCTCGGGAAATAACCGTGGGGTGGGTGGACGAATGTCAGGCCCAACACAAGGATGTGGAATCAATGGGGGGATGGTGGGACTACGGGATGGATGTAGGGTGGGTGAAGGGATTGTGGGGCTAAGGGATGGATGTGGGGTGGGTGGAGGGGGATCAGAGATAGGGACAACTCGAGGGGTACGAACATGCAGATGTCTATTAGGAGCTGTGCTCGTGCTTGGGCTCTCAGTAATGCTTGGCCTCTGAGTAGCTGCTGCCGCAGGAGTAGCTGCCTCCTCATTTGGGACCTCAGGGTCCCGAGGTCGTACACGGCCAATCGCCTGCACTGCAGTCAGCACATCAATAATGTCCTGGTGGTCCTCCGTGCCCACCGGGTAACGGCTCAACAAACGGAGGTATCCTTCAATCTGCACATGGAAAACCCAAGTATATTAGTAATGCAATACAGTTTATGTATGTACGAATGAACAATCAATGTTTTATGGGCCCTCTGCTTGTAGGGCAATTCAAGTTATTCCATAAAAAATTGGGAAGAAAAATGTATACCATAACTCTAAAGGCTGAAATAAGAAATATGACCTTCGATTTTGAAATCAACAAAGTTCTCTATAAGGTAAACGAACAAAGTTCTCTATGTGGAATCTTAAGTAGAAAACAACTTTAACCTACTTCTTTGATGCTAAGCATACATTGGACCACATATATCATGTTTTATAAATAGTGATTTCGTGCTAAGAAGTACGGTAATATGTACAAGATGTGGAGAAGTTACCAGTATAGTCAATGTAGCACCAGGAACATCAATGAACCTCCGAGTCACCCTTTTGAACCAGTCGAAGTACTCATGCTGTGGAGGCATATCACCAAGCACTGCTTGACAACACCGTTGAAGGCGGTTACCCCAATTTATGATATGCAAAGCATGTTTCCGCATCCAATTAACGCCCACCTTCCCCCTCAAATCAATGGCATGAAGCACGGTGTCAGTGTTAACATCGGCGGGAATTTCTTGGATCATCCTAAATTGACGAACGATACGATCCGATGTATGTATCTCTACTAGGTGGAAACATACAAGCGGCACCGTTGCTGTCCACACAGCCCTCCCTGCAACACACCATGGCGGAAGGTCCTCAAAATCGGCTTCATACGGCTGCCACACCACCTACAGTAGCCCAAAAACAAGTACGCAACACATTAGAAAACTATGTTTATATTTCAAAATTCACCAAACATATATCTTGCTCCTAAACATGTTAACATGTTAAACAAGGCATTTTCATACCTGGCTTGGCAACATTGAAGCTATTTGCTGGCGATACCTGTCCTTGAAGATGTGGGCAGGCCTGTTTTTCTTGTTTGGGACCCACGCCCACCTACAAGTGTTGTCAAGAGCAAAAGATCAATATTTATAACTTTCCTACTAAGATAATGTCATGACTAAAACTATAATGTTATCACATATAACTACTAAGATAATGTTATAGATATTTACTCAATTAATAATATCACTATAATAAGAAATAATCCTTATAAGGTAGAGACTTACTTCAGGTACAGAGGACCACGTGCTAGAGGACCATAAGCGCTCATTGGTGGGCCACGCTCAATTACTGGGCACAAATAGGGGAACCTGGCCCATACCTAATACTGCACCAACAGTAAGCATCCACCGATTTGACTGGTTTCCTTATGGCTTGCCCTGCATAGCTCTCGGTACAACCATGCAAGGCAAGCACTTCCCTAACTGTACCTTCGTGGGTTGCGAAGGTCTTCCAACTGCTGCACCCACATTAGATGCACCCTATCGCCAGATTTGTCTATGAATATTGTGTCCCCCAGTAGCGCTAGGATATAGCATCGTGCGTACTCATGCAGCTCATCCTCTTCGGCATTAGGCGGCAATGGATTAGCAACTTGCTCCAAAAGCCGTTTGATGAGAATCCTTTGGCCATGAAATTCCTTATGCTGGTCTTGAGTTATAGGTCGAAAGCCAAGGAACTCCTCGCACACAGTCGTCCAAGTTTTTTGTGTGCTCACTGTTACAATGTCACCATCGACAGGAAGCCCGAGAATCACCTCCACATCCTGCAATGTGATGGTCATCTCAGCATGTGGCATGTGGAAGGTGTGAGTCTCGGGCCACCATCGCTCCACTAAGGCTATAATTAGGCCGTGGTCAAGCTCTCTACTCAGCTGCCTCAGCAGTCCCTCCAAGCCCAATGCCTTAATGATGTCAACGACTCGATCGTCTACCATTGGCTCTCGGTTGGAGAACTCTTTAGTACGGCCACGGCAAGTAAAGGCCCCTGGATCCTACACAAAACGGATCCTTGGATTAACATATGACAAACGTCTGCATGTACATTGTATGAATTAAATGCGTGCATATTTTACATAAATATTTACTGCTGTATTGTACCTGCCTATTCCAAATAGCTTCTGACCGATGGGTGGGCTGCAACTTTAACACCGAATCGTCAATAGGGCCAGGTTGTGTATGGTCAATCCGTCCAGCATTTGCAGCATCCATATTGCACAAGAATGATAAGCAATTAGCACGTAATATTGACATTGCAAGCAAACATAGATATGATGGTGCAAAAGTTATTTCTGAGCTAAATAAAACAAAATTATGATAATTTAATATTTTACTAGCTATATAAACTTGCTGATTAGAGTGTCAATGAGATCACTTAGGTCTAACTAGAATTACTATACTCCAATGAGAACACTTAGGTGTTCATAACCTTCCCATTTTTTTCCCTATATTGAATAATGGTCCAAAGCCACACGTAAGTGGATTGGATCCATATGATATTGCAGCAGATTGAACTAATCCTTTTACAAGTACACTACAATTATGTGACCTTAAATGTTTAAAAGTTCTATTAGTCGTGATTTATGAGGATCATTGTATAATCTCTACTTATTTGTGTTTTTCTTTAGTAAATTCTCTTGGTGAACGATTAAAAGTTATTTTTATACAGTGAAATTTTTTTTGAATAGCCATTGTTGGGGACATTACACCTTCAAATGGGATTTCAAAGGAAGAGAAGAGTCGACAAGAACAAGAAGCATTAGACCACATGTGCAAATTACTTGGTGGAGGGTCAAGAGGTACTTTATTCACTAACTCTATGTGTGCACACGTGTTGTTGTCAATGTTAGGAAAATGAATTTGTTATTCCTCTACCTAAAAGTGATTAGTTGTTTGACAATTTTTGACTTTCTATTTATAAATTGCAGCCCAGGAAATAGGTGAGTTGTGGTTGGAATATGAGGAGAATTCTTCACCAGAGGCTAAAATTGTTAAGGACCTTGACAAGGTATATTGCGTCTGTAGTAATGCATTTTATTTAATAATAATTTAACTTTGATTCACTACTTTTGCCAAGAAGCCTTGTAGCTCAATGGCATTACTTGGTGTTTCCAACAGAGACATCTAGGATTTAAATCTCCACTTCCAACTTAAAATGTATCAAAAAAACATTGACACAGTACCTTTGTAGCAACTTTTAGTTTGAAGTTCAATTATTCATTTTTTAAAGATCTTATGGTTTCAGTAACTGATGTTCTTTATTTAACTGCTTGTCTGAGAGGGAGCCAACCTGGCAGTTACCATCAAATAGAAAACCAATTTCTCAGACAAGCAGTTATTATCTGCTCAACAAAGACTAGTTGCTTTCTTGATACAGCATTATGGCATAATAAATTGCCCACTGTTCTTTGTACTTTTTCTTAAAATCTGTTGGAAACCCATCAATTGGGTTATTTTTAATGATAATTTAAGTTTTAATAGTGGTAAAGCAGTAAGACATAATCTTAAATGGAGGATATTTTGACTTTTCTCTATTTTATTTTATTTTATCCCTTGGGAATGAGAAATCTTATGCAAAAGTTTGGTAAAAGAGGAATGCCGATGTAGACAAATTGTAAAGTAGCTAATGACTGATCAAAAACAAAAAAAAAATAATAAGAAGGGGAGAAAAAAATATAAAAAGAAACAAAAAAGAAGTGGCTAATAAGCCAGATTCTAATGACAAGTTGACAACGCTAGTAAAGATAGCATTTAAAGTGGTGTTGATACAACTTTGGTGATAATTGACAAATCATGCTTATACTTGAAAAATAATATGATGTGACACATTATTTGTGTTTTATACTAATATTAATGACTAAGAAAAAAATTTGTTGACTTTTCCATAGCCAACTTAGAACCCAGTTCTAAATCAGACTAAATTGGATGAGATATGCTTGTTTGAACATCTAAACTTTCTAGAGATATTGTTGTCTAATTCTGCTTTAGAATTAGTTTAAATGGGCAAAGAATCTTGTAATTTAGTGACATTTCCTGATCTCTTTTATAAGGAAAACCAGCGTTTAAATCCCCTTCCTCAATAATTGAATAGGGTTTAGGTTTTGTTTTCAAAGAGGCATTTGGTTCCTAGAGTTCAAAAGCACCCGTAGCTTAAAGTCGTAAGTTCTATGTGCTTTGTTCATCGAATCAAAGCAACCCAAATATGCAAAATCGATTCTAGATACCTAAAACCAATTTATGCCAAGCCAGCTAACCTAAACAAAACTTCTAACCAAAATCCCTTAATCAAAACTAAATCTAATCCATCTATGATCTATTTAAACTAATTAAACAAAACCATTCCTAACCAAAAAACCTAAATCATAACCAATCAACCAAAATACATAACTGAAAAAAGACTATGTAATTTGTTTATTCAATAGCAAACTACTAAGTGCTTTTTTATATGCATATAATTTAGTAATTTGTAAAGGTACTATAACATTTAAATATATGAGATAACTATTTCATATAAACTTGTAAGTCCTAAGCTCCTAATAGACAAGCAAATGGGCCTAATGAGATATACAATTCTCTCCTAAAAGCTATAATCCTAATCAGCAATAACAATTTAACCTGAAGCCAGAAATTTGGAAAGTCTTAAGGATGGCAGCAACAATATGCACTATCCAAGCAAGTTTGACTTCAGCCAAAGAGAGTTGAATGTCATTTGCACTCACCAAATCCAAACCCAAATTTCATAAAAATCATAAAATAAAAATTAAATAAAGTATCTACCACAAAATCCAAACCCAAATTTCACAAAAATCAAAACTGAAAATTAAATAAATAACCTAGATGTTAAGTATCCAAAT
Organism: Quercus lobata; assembly: GCF_001633185.2. Lineage (NCBI taxonomy): Eukaryota > Viridiplantae > Streptophyta > Magnoliopsida > Fagales > Fagaceae > Quercus > Quercus lobata. The sequence goes on along the minus strand of NC_044912.1, from coordinate 515,297 downwards.
CCAAACCCAAAATTTCACAATAATCAAAACAAAAAATCATAGAAATAACTTACCAACCAAAATCGGAATGGGTATGGGTATGGTGAGGAAAAATGAATGGGTATGGGTATGGTGAGGAAAAATGAATGGGTATGGGGGTGGTAATGAGAGAGAGGGAGAAAAGGAAAAAGGATCTCCTAGTGAAGGAGAGAGAGATCGAGGAGGAGAGGAGCTGATCGTTGGGCTCAGCCTCGTCGGCGTCGTCGCTGGGCTGGGCTGGGCTCTGCTCGTCGACGCCGGCGGGGTTCTGTGTGTGTGTGAGCGTGTGTGAATGTGAGAGGCCGTGTGAGAGATAGAGAGAAAATGAGAGAGTTTTTTGAGTGTGGGAAATGAAAATGTAAGAGTGAGGGTGAGAGAGTAAGAGTGCTCTGGTTTGTGTGAGAGTGAGAGGGTGTGAGTGTGAGTGTGAGTGAGAGGGAGAGAATAGAGACGAAGACGTTAATTTTGAAAAACCCCAATTGGAAACCGAGTCTCTAAGACTCGATTTCCAGGGGCTTCCACGTCGCTCAGCCAGGTTGGCACTCACATGGAAATCGAGTCTAAGAGAGACTCGATTTCCATGTCAATGCCAGATGGCAACTCTGCCACATCAGACGTGGTCGAAGCGTACAAACTGAGCCTTAAAGACTCGATTTTGAAGCCCAAAATCGAGTCTTTAAGACTCGAGATGCTAGTAACATATAATGTTTCTAAACAGAGCCTACTAACTAGATAGTTACGATTTTAAGGCCAGTTGGCCATTTTGGCCTGAAAGCAAATAAAACTTAGACCAAAAAGTTTGTGTCAAACATAAAATGAGTTAGAAAGAGAAAATGAATACAAGATTTGCGAGAAAATGAATACAAACCGTGCACGAACCAAATAAAATTATTTGAATAAAATTATTTTACAATCACATACAATAATATTAAAATAAAATCTTCAAAATAAAATTTTGACTTATACATTATGGTGGATAAAGTTTAGTTCACGAGCCACCCTAATTTTGAGGTTTTTTATTTTTATTTTTTATTTTATTTTTGTAAAGTATGTGGTCAAACTAAAGCTATGGCCCAACTCCGACAATCTGCCCTCACTGTTGTTTCCTTTTTCCTTCCCTCTCCCGCAATCTTACCCTAGATCTATTCCTCCCTTTCTTTGCAACGCTAGCCGAAATCCTATTTCTCCCTTCCGAGATTGGCTGGTCAACAGCGCTTCACCTTACGCACTGAACTGAAATCTATTTCTTGTTTCTTTTTTTTTTTTTTTTTTTTTTTTTTTCTTTTTTTCTGGTTATCTTAATTTGGTGATTTCTCTTTTCTCTTTTGGAAACTCTTGGTCATTGATCCATTTGCTTACAATTCCTCTTATGGCCACTCAAACCGCCTCCTCCTCTTCTCCGAAATACGATGTCTTCCTTAGTTTTTGTGGTGTTGACACCCGCAAGAATTTTACCGACCATCTCTATTTTGCTTTGAAACAAAAACACATTATTACCTTCAGGGATGATGAGAAACTTGAGAGGGGAAAGTATATTTCTCCGGAACTCTTGAAAGCAATAGAAGAGTCCAAGTATGCAATCGTCGTCCTCTCAAGAAACTATGCTTTTTCAAGGTGGTGCTTGATTGAACTAGCAAGGATCGTTGAATGCATTAAAGAGACCGAGTTGACAGTTTTGCCCGTCTTTTACCATGTGGATCCCTCTCATGTGCGGAACCAGACGGGTGCTCTTGCTAAGGCCTTCGATAAACATGAGAAAGATCCTAGGGTTAGCGCAGAGGAAGTGCAAGCGTGGAAAGCTGCTTTGAAAGCAGTGGGCAATATCTCTGGATGGCATGTAAATGATAGGTATCATTTGTCTTCTGCAGAGTACTTTTGTTCACATTATTTTCAATATTGTCATTTTTTACAATAGAACTCTGCCTTAACATGACAAATTTTCTTTCACTTTTTTTCTAATCAAATCCAACTAGAGAAAATTTCAGTTTGTCCATAGTATGTATATTAGGAACTTAGGAAATTATAATTGTGGTTTGGTTTTCTTTTTTGCTTTTTCGTTGTTTCCTCCTTGTATTTTCTGGGTTTGCTCTATGTTTTTTATGCATAGAGTAGCCTTTCGTATATATAACATTCTTACTTATCAAAAAAAAAAAAAAAGGAACTTAGGAAATTATAAGCTCAAGTTGGACTTTGGTTGAAGAATCTTTGCATACTCTGAGGCATGGACAAATAAAGACACAGACTTGGCAATTAATCCACATTCAATAAGTGATTTGTCTAGTTAACAAAGCCTTGCTATTTATAGTTGACCCCTAATGCTTCAATTTAAATGATTGCCTTTTAATTGTCCAAAGAAAAGAAATACTTGACTTTTATCAGTACGGAATGTCTAATACTTCATTAACTTAAAGCTTAACAATACTCAGAACAGTCCATGATCATGACAACTGTGTTTGGACATCTACTTAACTAATAGTAATTTCCAAAGTTTATAATATGCAGGGTCTAATTCCATATATACGTTTTTTCTTAGATTTCTCATACGGTCATACCCATATTCTTTTTACCAAGTGACCTTATTAACAAAAATTAGGTGTCAAGAAGCAATATATTGCCAGAAGCGAAACTTTGGCAACACCTCTCTATGAAGAAACTTCCAATCATTATGCCTCAAGAGTGATCATCTACGTATATTAATAATTATAATAATATATACATCTTTCTTTCCATTTGGGTCTATCTCGATTATAAATCAATTACTGGAATTATCATCACAAATAATTTGATTTTGTAGAAAAGAATTGCCTCTTAACATGAAGACCTCAAGTGTTCAAATAAAATATGAGTTAGATCAAGGGTAAAGATAAAAATAACATATACTAAGGTAATGTCAAAATGGAGAACTAATATGTAATTATAACAAATCAAGGAACTTGTTAAGTTTGAGCTGTTGTCCAATTACATTTTGGAATAAACAAATGGGAAGCATTTTGAAAGATGTAAATTTTGAATTTAAATGGCTATTGGTATGATTTGCAACCATCCATGGCCATCGTTATAACAATTATCACAATAACTAATGGTGGCTAAGCTTTTTAGCCTCAATTCTGGTCTCATTAATTTACATTTCATGCATAATTGCTTTGATGAACACTTAAAAAATTTATCTTCAAACTTGTTTGGAGCTATCTTCCTCCATAGAAGAGACCATTAATGTGTAGTTTTAGTCATGACTTTTTTTAATGAGTCATGTGACTTATTTAGATAATACACGTGGATAGCCTCATAAATCGCCATATAGTGGATTGAAGGAGATTCCTCTAAGCTAGTTTGGTGAAATTACAATAAAAATAATAATTTAGTTACAATAAAACTTGGATATTTTAGTCTAACAATGTCTAACCAAGGCATTGAAATCTAGCTATCTTTAAGGAGGTTCGAGCCCTCTACGATTTGCTAATGCCAAAACTGGCAAAGCAGACATTCTCTTTCGACTTGTCTCCTCTAGGATAAAAATGCTTGAGCCCAAAGTTCCACCAAAAGAACACCTTTCTTTGGCCTGAAATCTCTCAAGTATTTAAAAAATATTGGTTAACTCACACACTACCCACAAATGGAAAAGAAAAAAGAGAGAGATCTTTTCCTTTACTATCTCTATTCTTCAATCTTGGTATTCAAATGGCTGTATGCATGGCTTTATATAGCCTTCAAGCATTTTTTGAATTACTTATCATATATATGTAGCCTTCAAGCACATCTCCTGATCAACATAAAATTTATTACTTTAGATAGGTTCACTAGACTTTAATAATTTAACTTACATGAAAGTTACTTCAATAACTGTTTCTTTTACCACCGCTCACCTTTGGAGTGATGATCACTCCACAAGTATAAGTGCTTGTGGGGTGGGGTAGGGTGGGGGTCCCTTCCTCCAATTGTAAAATTATCAACAAAAAAAAACTAGGCACACTCTCAACCCATTAAATTGTGATAATCACAAGGAAACACATGATTCTCACTTAGACTATATGTTGCACTAAACTTTTTTTTTTGGTTTCCTTTCTGAGTCCTCATGATGGGCCAAAAAAATCAAGCCTTAGAGTTATAGTGCTATGTTATAAGCTTAAGCTTTTCAAATTTCCCTTTTGCTATTGAATGAAGCTAATATTGTATTTTGAATGTTTTGTGTCCTGTATTTATACTATATAAGCTTATAACTCAGGCATATGCACATTTGTAATTAAGAACAACCACAACAAAGAAGCAGAGAAAATAGAAAATTTGATACTTGAGGGTCCGTTTGGGAATAGCTTATTTAACTGAAACTGAAAACGTTTTGTTGAAAGTATTGTAGATAAAAGTAAAATAAAGGTAAAAGCTAGTTGAAATAGTACAGTGGGACTTATGAGTAGTACTAAAAAGTGTAGTAGGACCCATGAATAATAGTAAAAATAAGCTAAATGGTAAAATAAGTTGACTTTAAATTCTAATCTGAAACCCAACCTGAATCTCACTTGTGTTACACAGATTTTTTTTTTTTTTTTTTTATAAGGTTTTGAACGAATGGTAACTACCATGTGTGTGTTATGGGTGACAAGTCAAGTGAGAAATGAGGATGAGAAAGTGACGAGAAGTGGGAGATGCACGGTTAGGAGTAGTGTTAAGTTATATAATTACTCATTTGACCCATTAATTCAAGTTGCTTAACATTTTAAAAGTTTATTGTAAGGGTAGCTTTTAAATTAGTAGAATTTCTAAGTAGGGATATTTTGAAAACCAAGTTCAACCTAAGGCCCATTTGCAGCTCTCTATCAGTGTCTTTTCCTGTACCTTAACCGTTGGAACCATTACATCTCTGAGAGTTTGTTTTCAATAGTCAGAATGTACACACTGAGAACTTTTTGGCTTCTGTTATCAGATTCCAAGTTAGAACATAGATACCTGCAAACTTCTGCATTGTCCGTTTCCTATTTTTAATACCATTTTTATTTTGGTAAGTATTCTTAATACCACTGATTCTTCTTGTCTTTTGTTTTCTTTATATGTACAACTTTGGGAACAAAGATGTAACATATGTTAATGTATATAAGGATTAAAATATAATCTTGGGTCTTATGAAAAAGTTCCAAAATTCTTTGATATGTCGGGTTTGACATTGTTGTCGGTTGGATGAAAGAAAATGGTTTTATATGATGCTATGAACATGTATATATGGGGTATGTATTTGTGATGCATGTGTGTGTATGGACCCCATGATTTGATTCATAATTATATATTTTTAATCAAGATTACATTGATGGCACAAATGTCCTTTTTTTCTTTATTTGGTCAGTTTTATGATGGTAGATAGTGGAATGGTTTATGATTGTAGCAACCCCGAACTATAATAAATCAAAATTATCAACCTTTACCCAAAAAAAAAAAGCCAGATTTGGGTGATGAGATCTATGTGTTTGTGGGTGAAATAATTTTTTTTGTATAAATCTCATCACACCTCTAGGTATATTTGTACGTGAAAATGTAACAACTCCGAATTGTAATGAATGGAGCCTCTAAGCACATGCGTGCTTAGAGGCTAGTGTGTGTATATATATACCTGAACATCAAATTCAATGAAATTGATAGGGATTTTAAAGGCTGCATTGAAAGAAAGGATCAAATTCTCTTGCAAGGTTTTCGTTCTTGGGTCGGAGGGTTGCAGCATGTTCATACTGCTACCTCGTCACTATCATCATTAAAGCCTATAGTAAAACAATGAAACCAAAACACAATAAGACCCAAAAATTTACAAATAGACAAACCAGAGAACCTCAACTCTGTGTTTTTTTTTTTTTTTTTTGAGAAACAAAGTAGAGAAAAAAAAAAAAAAAACCGATACTTGAATCTCACTTGTGTTACACAGATTTTTTTTTTTAAAAGAAGAAGTTTTTGAACGAATTGTAAATACCATGTGCGTGTTATGGGTGAGAAGTCGAGAGAAATGAGGATGTGAAAGTGATGGGAAGTGGGAGATGCATGGTTATGAGTAGTGTTAAGTTATACAATTACTCATTTGACCCATTAATTCAAGTTGCTTAACATTTTAAAAGTTTAGGGTAATGGTAGCTTTTAAATTAGTAGAATTTCTAAGTAAGGATATTTTGAAAACCATGGGAGAGTTATCCAATTGGAGTTTTTGTGTGTGTGCATGTGTGTGTTGGATGGAATCATGGAAGATGGGTGGGAGTTATTCTATCCAATTTTTTTTTTAAATAAACCTGTTAATTTTTTTATAGGTAAACTTATCTAATAGTTGAGATAATTGTATAAGTTTTCTGCCCAAAAAAAAAAAGAAAAAAGATAATTGTATAAGTTTATCAGTTAAAAAAAGTTTAAAATTGTTGACAGAATACATTTGAAGTTGTGTTTGAAAACCAATGGAAAATGGTCCTACTTTGTAATTTTGTAGGCAATATTGTACATGGGAGTTATAATTTATAGATGTGTTTTTACCGGGTTATCTTTTAATTTTGTCTCTAATTAAATCTAGGAGTGTAGAGGTATTTTTGAACCAATGAAATTTCTATCCCAAATAGGAGAAACCCCTTAAATAGTAGTATAGATACTAGCTTATAACCCATGCATATCTAGGGACGTATCTATCTAATAAGTAATAGACTATACACATTCATAATATTTCATTGAAGCATAATTATTTGAAGTAAGTCTTTTTTATTTTCTAAATTTAGATATATGAATTTTCGTGTAAATATAGTTGACAAACAATTAGTGTATAATTGGAAGGACATTTGGCATGCAACTAGTGTGCATTCTAAAGACACTTGACATCAAATGATAGGGCAATCAAAAGGAAACTTGGCACAAAATTAGAGTGTAATTAGAATCTAATTCAGATTCTTGATTGAGCTTCCACTTTGTTGTATTATATACAATCATCAAAATTATTGTTTTGCTATTTTCTTTGTAGGCATGAAGCGGTAGTTATCCAAGAAATCCTTAAAGGGATATTTAGCAAAGTGAATCTTATATCCCAAAGTACTATTTCCACGAACCTTGTTGGAATGGAATCTCGTGTGAAAGAACTATTGGATTTGTATTTAAAAGAAGGGTCAGGCAGTGTTCGCTTTGTAGGGATTTGCGGGATGGGTGGAATGGGTAAAACAACTCTTGCACAAGAAATTTGTAACAGAATATATTGTAATTTTGAAGCCACCAGATTTATTGCTAATGTTAGAGAAACTAAGAAGCAAGATCTAGTTTCTTTACAGAAACAACTTCTTTCTATGGTTCTCATGGAAAGCGAAATAAATATATGGAATGTAATTGAGGGAATCAATGTTATAGGGAATAGACTACGCAATACAAAGGTTCTTATTGTTCTTGATGATGTGGATGACATAGAACAACTAGAAGCATTAGCAGGGAAACATGAGTGGTTTGGTCTTGGGAGTAGAATTATTATAACAAGTAGAGATAACCATTTGTTAGGAAGTCATAGAGTGGATTGTGTATATACAACTAAGAGGTTGAGTGATGATGAAGCTTTGGAGCTTTTTAGTTGGAAAGCTTTCAAGGAACCACATCCTGACGAAAATTATATGGATTTGTCTATGGATTTTGTGAATTATGCCCAAGGACTTCCTTTGGCTCTTAAAGTTTTAGGTTCTTCATTATTTGGTAAAAGATTTGAGGTATGGAGAAGCGCTCGAGATAACCTAAAACAAAGACCTAATAGAAACATTTTGAGTATACTTAAAATAAGTTATGATGGGCTTATGGATATAGAGAGAGAGTTGTTTTTAGATATTGCATGTTTCTTCAAAGGAGAAAAGATAGATTGCATAAGAGATATACTAGAAAGTTTTGGTTACTCTACAGACTACAATATTGATGTCCTTGTCGACAAATCTCTCATAACCATTGATGAAGAAGGAATCTTGTGCATGCATGGCTTGCTACAAAAAATGGGCCAAGAAATTGTTTGTAGTCAATCCTCTAAAGAGCCCGGTGGACGTAGTAGATTGTGGATGTATGAGGATGTCCTTCATGTATTGAAGAAAAGTACTGTAAGTTGACAAATCTAACCCTAAAGTGTGTGTGTGTATGTGTACATACATACATATATATATATATATATAACAAATTCTTACTAATTATTCTAATTGAATTGTTCTTTATTATTAGGGAACAGAGAGAGTTGAAGTCATAATGCTAAATACGTATAATCAAAGAGAGGAATGCTTGGATGCTGATGTCTTCTCAAAGATGAAAAAAATGAGGTTGCTTAAAATTTGTAATGTGCAACTTCCACAAGGTCTTAATTACCTTTCTGATGAGTTACGTGTTATAGAATGGCATGGATATCCTTTAAAATCCATGCCAACATGTTTTCAACCAAACAAACTTGTTGAATTGAGAATGCATTGCAGCGGTATAGAACAACTTTGGAAAGAAATTATTGTAAGATTTTCACTTATGCAATTGTGTACTTTCTTCCCTTTCATTTAGGCTTGAATTTATCTAACAATTTATTGGTTTATAACAGATTTTAAAGATGTTAAAACTCATTGACTTGAGTGACTCTCAAAACTTGATTGAGATCCCAAACCTCATTGGAGCAACAAATCTTAAGCAATTGATTCTTCAAGGTTGTATGAGATTGCCAAAGATTCATGAATCTCTTGGAAATCTTAAACAACTTATTCGATTAGATCTAAATGGTTGCAAGAGCCTTGAAAGCCTTCCACACACGATCAACTTGGAATCTCTTGAAGTTTTCATTCTTTCTGGTTGTTCAAGTCTGAAGAAGTTTCCAGAGGTTGTGGGAAATATGTCATGTTTGTTGGAACTTTATTTGAATGGGACTGCTATAAATGATCTTCCTTCATCAATGGAGCATTTAACTGGCTTGATTAAATTGGACCTAAGAGACTGCAAAAGCCTTTCAAGTCTTCCAAATGCATGTTGTAGTTTGATGTCTCTAAAAGTTCTCACTTTATCTGGCTGTTCAAAACTTGATGAACTGCCAGAGAATTTGGGGAATCTCAAAGGATTGGAAGAGCTAGATGTAAGTGGAACTGCTATAAAAGGGCTACCTAAATCCATCAATCTCTTAAAAAATCTCAGAATAATGTCTTTTCATGGATGTGAAGGGCCATCACCTAAATCTTCAAATAAACTCCTTGGTTTTCCTTTAATGTCAAGAAGAAGTGCAGATCCCATGGGCATGCTAGTGCATAATTTATCAGGCTTATGCTCCTTGATTGAACTGGATCTAAGTTATTGCAATCTTCAGACAATTCCCGATGTTATTGGCTGTTTGTCGTCTTTATTAAAATTAGATCTAAAGGGAAATAATTTTGTTTACCTTCCTAAAAGTATGGTTCGACTATCTAATTTGAAAGTTCTTTGTTTGGTTTGTTGCATGAGTCTTCGATCATTGCCAAAACTTCCATTAAATATTAAGCATATTCATGCAAGAGGGTGTACCTCATTGGAAACATTATCAGTAGGATTAGATGATGATTTTTGGCCAACACTCTATCTTCTCAATTGCATCAAATTAATGGAGAGTCAAGGCTACAATGACTTGTTGTCGACAATGCTAAGACGTTATATCCTTAATAACCAGGTCTCTCTCTCTCTCTCTCTCTCTCTGTTTGTGTGTGTGTGTGTGTGTGTGAAGTTCTAAGCATCATGATTTGTATATTTCAGAGATACTTTGACCAAGATCGTTTATCCTATGGTTTCGAGATTCCTGGAAGTGAAATTCCCAAATGGTTTCGTCACCAAAATGTGGAGGCTTCAGTGAATCTGCATGTGCCTTCGCATTTATGTAACAAATTTATGGGAATTGCTGTGTGCGTTGTTTTTGAATTCTGCCAGCTATATCCACTTGACCAACTTTGTAGTATTGATGATTATGGATATTATAGAGCTACACAAAGGCTTTGGTGTTCCGTTAAAGCCAATGGATTTGCACCTAATGGGCTGTACCTTCCTTTATCAGAAGAATTTGGTAATATCAAATCATATCAGCTTTGGTTGGAATATTATCCCTCTACATCCCTTGGAGATGAGTGGAGAAAAGAATTGAATCGAGTTGATGCTAATGGATTCAGCCAGATTGAGGTTACATTTGAAACCGAAGGTCCAGGATTGAGGGTTACGAAATGTGGGGCCCATTTGGTATTCGAGCAAGACGTTGAAGATCTCAAACAAACTATGGCTGGCAGCTGCAGCATCACTTCTTATGAGGATGATTTAGATGATTTAGGAGAAGGTACCTCTAATGAAATAGACATACCACAGCCAAGGAGGAAAGGACTCCCTAATCTAATTCAAAGATTCATTCCGCATTTTGGATGGTTTGGGAATTGAAGCACACAAGGACAAGGTATCTTTGATTGCTAGGAAGAGGAATGCCAATGAAGTGGTAGCTTTGGTGAATCTGCAAGGCTGATAAACTTTTTCTTTTCCCCTGATTTTTGTGTAAGTCACCATTTCTCTCTCTTATGGAACTTGTTTGTAGCTGTACATTTTTATTTTTATGTTCATTGGCATATGGTTGCATTTTCTTTAATCTGTGACACGGCCCATATTAGTTGAGTAATTTGTGATTCTTATTTCTTCTAGTTGTCCCATACTGGATACGATGAAGTTGGAGTTTGCTGACTTGGAGAAATTGTCACATTGCTAGCAGTGAAGAAGATATATATATGGGTAATTGATTGTGTGCTCATCATTTTTCTTCAATTATGTTGGAGGATAAAATTGGCACTTTTGTTGCTCTTTTTATCGTATTTACTGCATTTTTCCATAGGAGAATAAAATAGATGCATGCCAGTGTTTTATAATCATATGGAAATTTGGGCCCTTCTTTCCCTAGAGGCCACCTTCTCTTAGGGCCTTTTTTTTATTTATTTTTATTTATTTTTATTTATTTATTTATTTTTTTTATAAAGAAGCCATTTGATTTTTTTTTTTTTTTTTTCAACTACATCAATCCTTTCAAAATCTGGAAATTGAGTCAATGATATTTTCAATTGTATTTTTGACTATCTCTGAGGCTATGAATTTGTTGATTTTGTTCTGTTTGGTTGATTAGAAAGCTGTGGAAATTTTTCTTTTTGGTTTTTGGATTGTGCTGAGTTTTCCCTGGAATTGGGCCTGTAATAGTTGAATTAGGCTCCTTTTGGTGGAGGGCCTTTTGTTTTTCTAAATCCTAATATAAGAAACATAAAATCATTATTTTTTGTTTTCATTCAGAGTTTGATTTTAGAATTGAAATCTTGTCTAGAATTCCTAATGTGAGTGTGTGGCATGTGAGCTCTCTTTGAGTAGTATTGATTTCTTTCCTTAAAATATTTGTAGTTGATGGATTATCTTCTATCAATTGTATATCTTTATTTGTGTTATTGCTGATCAGAATCATCTTTATTACTTATCAATAAAATTTTTGTACTTAGCATAAACTTTTATTTTTTATATATATAGTTTTAATTATTATCTATGCAGTTCTTTTTTTGTCTATGAGAATCTAGATGCCACTCTTGACAATTTGGAATTAGAAGTTACTCATGATCTTATTTGTCATTCAGAAACCAATATCAGATAAAGAGGCCATTTTTTAACATTTATTTTTGTGTGTGTGACTATTTCTATGTTTAGCTCCTGGGAAAGTTGAGGAAAATTAATGTAAGAAAGGGTACAAAGCTTTTGAATTCTATCTCATTTTGATGTTTAAGTTCCAGGAATTGTAATGCCAGCTGGACTAATATGGGCTGAAATAGTGGTGCCAGGCTTAGTTCATGAGTTCTCAACTTTCTGGGTTCCTTTTGAAACATATAGATTTTGTTTTCTTATCCTATATTTTTCATAGAAACTGGACAAGTGACAAAATGCTAGGGTTTATGCTTTCTTATGGTTTTATTTTCAGAATACATAAGCGCAGCTCATGCAAACCAGATTTGTTTGGCTTTGCTAGAAATTTCTTTCCTTTACATAAAATGCATTTTCCCCCCAAGAAAACAGGAGAAGCTTATTGTGGGTTTTGCTGTTTTGTATATATGTTTTCTTGACTTGGGCCCATACTAGGGGCGGTGAGATCAAAATCTTAGCTTTGTGGATATAATGTCTAGAATATGGACTCTTCCCTCGCCATTTCCAATCCCATACCCTACACTCATTGCACATCAGTTGCTTGCTTCACCAAATGTATTCCCTTCTATGTTGACACATGGATCTACACTACCATTACACGTGGTTTGCAAAAGCTCGATCTAACCATTACTAAACCTTTGGTGAAGTTTCTTTGCTGCCTCTTCTCTATTACAACATTAGTGTCTCTGAGTTTGATAGGTGACATTTTTCTCAATCCTCTTGCTTCTAGGTTCCCAAATCTAAGGATTCTAGTACTTAGATCTGCTGAGTATGCAAACTCTAAATCTCTCTTCACTCTCTTCACTGCCTGCCCTGTCCTCATTTTAGAAGTCCACAAGTCCAAGCTCATTTTGTTTGCATGACAAGTTGTTTAAAATGAATAAAGTAGTATTCGATGAGTTTATGATGAACAAAGGAAAGACAACAAAAGAGGAACTCAATAATAGAAGAACAATCTGAGAAACCCTAACATCAAGACCAATCAAAGAGAGTTTGGTGGCAAAATCTATCAACTGAGCCAACAATTTCTCAATATCCTCGAAGCAGTGATGATTCCATTTTGTCCAAATAATTCACATCAAACAACTTGGAACTAAAGTTCATTTGTCCCAAGCCAGTGTTGCCAACAAAATAATAAACTTGCAATAGAACCTGGCATGACCCATTGAATCCCAAAAACTTGAAGCATATGCACCCACAAAGAATGAGCTATAGGACAAAAAAGGAGGAGATGGAGGTGGTTCACAAATTCCTTATTACAACAACACATACAACACCGATTTGCCAAAGGGCAACCTCGAAGCATAAGATTATCTAAAGTAAGAATTTGGCTATGAGTTGTTGTCCACATTAAAAAAGCCCCTCTTTTAGGAATATTTACTTTTCCAATGTCCTTCCAAGGGAAGATAGAAGTAGGAACATCCCGAATTTCATGGTAAAATGACCGAGTATCAATAGAGAGGCTTCGGTGTACGGGATTGCTTCTAATAGAGAGGCTTCGGTGGCCTCGTCTCTTGAACGTTTGGGGACCGAGGCTCGGAGAAGTTGGAAGGTTCTTTTACTTAGAAATCCAAATGATTGGGAGACGGGTGTGGTGGATGATTTCCTTCAAACCATGGGTTCTAACTTACCTCAATCTGAGCAAGGAGACCGCATGGTTTGGAAATTGTCGAAGAAAGGGGTTTTTGACATCCGCTCTTTCTACAATAAGCTCCGAAGCTCCCTGCCTATTACCTTTCCTTGGAAAGGTATTTGGAAGGCTAAGGCTCCTACTCACGTTTCCTTCTTTGTTTGGACTGCGGCTTGGGAGAAGATTCTTACAGGGGATATTTTGCGGTATAGAGGATTCGATTTTGTTGATTGGTGCATTTTGTGCCGTTGTAACGGGGAGTCGGTGAATCATTTGCTTCTCCATTGTGACAAAGCTTATCTGTTGTGGAGCATGGTTTTTAGATCCTTTGGGATTTCTTGGGTTTTGCCAAGATCGGTTGCAGATATGCTTTTCGGTTGGTGGAATTGGTTTGGAAAGCACTCTTCTGGCGTTTGGAATCTAGCTCCGTTGTGCCTAATGTGGTGTATTTGGAGAGAGCGGAATTGGCGTACTTTCGAGGATAGGGACAAGTCTGATGACCAGTTGCTCGCTTACTTTAGTGGCTCTCTTTTTGATTGGTCTAGGGCTTGGGGACTCACCTCTAGTGATTCTATCCCTATGTTCCTTAGTTCTCTTCTCTGTAATTAATTTGCTATTTGTTCCTTAGGTCTAGGGCTCTCTTTTTGTTTGTTTCCTTCTCTGTTTTCTCTGTTCTGCCTTGTGTTTTCATGAGGCAGCTTTTAATATATATCTTTCTTACTTATCAAAAAAAAAAAAAAAAATATATATATATATATATATATATAGTCAGGGTTTTTGGTAATTTTTCTCTAACCGGGTAGGGTCCAGGTTCGGGTTGGGGCGGGTATCACTAAAACCCGTACCTGACCTGAATCCGCTTTGGGTTTTATTTTAAAAACTCAAACCCAACCCTACTGTTTCACAGGTCGGGTAAAACCCACCCCATTAGGGTCAGGTCAAGCCAGGTACCCATGGGTCAGGTACATTCTGCTATCCCTATTTACAAGATTATTTCCAAGGTGTTAGCTAATAGGCTTTGTAGGGTGGCTCATGGGCTTATTTTAGATTCACAGAATGCCTTTGTGAAAGGTAGACAAATTTTGGTATTCATTCTAATAGCCTCTGAATGTATTGATAGTAGATTAAAGTCAGGAATTCTAGGTGTGTTGTGTAAGTTGGATGTGGAAAAGGCGTATGATCATGTGAGTTGGGATTTTCTAATGTATATGCTTCAGCGCTGTGGGCTTTTAGAGAAATGGAGAAAATGGCTAATGTACTGCATTTCAACTGTAAAATTTTCCATTTTGCTCAATGATAGCCCATTTGATTTCTTAGGAATTTCTAGGGAGATTCGGCAAGGGGATCCTTTATCTCTGTTGCTTTTTGATATTGTTATGGAGGTATTGAGCCGTATGTTGGATGTGGTTGCTTTCACTAGGCAGTTCTCCATCTTTTCTGTAGGTAGTACGGCTGGTACATCGTTGAGGGTGTCTCATCTTTTATTTGCGAATGACTCTTATCTTTTGTGATGCTGATCCTACTTAGATTGCTAATTTGAGGGCGATTCTTGCTAGATTTGAGGAGGCATCACGGTTAAGTATTAATTTGGCAAAATCTGAGTTGGTAGCTGTTGGTGTGGTGCACAATATGGAGGCTTTGGTGGGGCTGTTGGGGTGTAGGTAGTCTTCTCTTCCCTTGAAATATTTGGGCCTTCCATTAGGTACTAAATTTAAGGATTTATCTATTTGGAATCCTATCTTAGAAAAGATGGAGCAGAGATTAGTAGGTTGGAAGAGACTACTATTTATCTAAGGGAGGTAAGGTAACTCTTATTAAGAGCACGCTTTCATCTTTACCTACATACTTTCTTTCCCCTCTGCCTTTACTTGGAAAGGTAAAAAAGCATATGGAGAAATTACAGAGAGATTTTCTGTGGAGTGGTATTAGTGGTGAATCTAAAATACATCTAGTTAAATGGGCCAAGGTTTGTAAGCCTTTGCAGGTTGGGGGCCTAGGTATAAGACAATTGGGGAGCTTTAATTCTACCTTGCTAGGAAAATGGTTGTGGAGATATGGCATGAAGACAGATGCTTTATGGAGGAGGGTTATAGAGGCAAAATATGAGAATACTTGGGGTGGTTGGTGTATGAAAAAGGTGACAAGTCCTTATGGGGTCAGCCTGTGGAGATTCATTCGAAGTGGCTGGTTGAATTTTTCTAAACTCCTTGTGTATGATGTGGGGGATAGTACTAGAGTGAAGTTTTGGAAGCATATGGTGTGGGGACTACTTTCCAAGAGGCTTTTCCAGAGCTTTATTGTCTTAGTAGGTCAAAGGATTTTTCGGTGGCTGAAGTTATGGGTTGGTCTGCTAGGAGGATTCATTAGAATGTGCAATTTCGTCGTCCACCACAAGATAGGGAACAAGAATGTTTTGATTGGTTTATGGGTTTGGTCTATTCTTCGACGGTGAGGGGGTTTGGTCCTGATAAGGCTTGTTGGAAGCTAGCAAGAAGCAGAGGTTTTGAGGTTATAGGATTGTATTGTTCCTTCTACCCTCTTACCTCTTTATCCTTCCCTTGGAGAATGATATGACAATCAAAAGTTCCTCCAAGGGTAGCTTTCTTTTCATGGTCTGCTTCTTTAGGTAAGATCTTAACAAGAGACAACTTTCGTAAAAGACGTGTGCTTGTACTTGATTGGTGTTATATGTGTAAGAGATGTGGGGATTCAGTGGATCACCTTCTACTTCATTGCCCCATAGCTTGGGAGTTGTGGCTACTGGTTTGCTGCTTGTTTGGTATTCATTGGGTTATGCCTCATACAGTTATTGAGTTGTCTGAGTCTTGGCAAGGAAAGTTTGGGCAATGTCATAACATAGATGTGTGGAGATTAGTGCCTCATTGTTTGATATAGTGCATTTGGCATGAAAGGAATGCTAGAAGCTTTGAGGGTTGTGAACGTTCTTTACTAGAAATTAAGTCTTTTTTCTTGCACTCTCTTTGAGTGGAGTGTGGTCTTTCCTCATTTTTCTTGTACTTCTCTTCTTGTTTTTCTTAATCGTTGTAATTTTGGTTCCTGATTTGTGCCCCCATAGTACATCCCCAATGTACTCGGTTTGGCACTTTTATTAATAATATTTTTACGTTATCTAAAAAAAAAAAAAAAAAACCAAATTAAAAACTGTTTTAACCCTAAAGACTCATACTTATACCAATAAAAGGGCATGACTTTCACTTCAATTGGACTTCACATGAGGATCCAATAAAATAATTATTGAATCGGCGAATTTGCAAAGTAATAGCATATTAATCTTCCATGACTCCATCATACTGCTCCAATTAGAAGAAACTTGACCTCAAGTTTAAAGTATAAGTATAAGAACCTTCAAACCTAAAACTTGCACCAACTCTTCAATCACCTTTGGAAGCACCAACAAAAAAGAATCTTTCTTTCGCATCGTATCATTAAATTCATTTGGAATGATGAAATTAATAACCAAAGGAATATCCAACTTGAAACCTTTCTCGAATTGATCTATGGTAGTAACATCAACGTCTTCCTTCATCTTGATTTTTCCATGATCAATTTTATGCTTGCCTTGCTCCTTTGTGATCTCCATTGCAAGAACACCAATATCTTCCTTGGTATCAACTTTCCCATGATCAAATTTATTCTCATCTTGCTCTAGCTCTCCAACTCCCTTTTGTGGCCCTATAGCTCTTTGTTTTGGAGTTTCAGCAGCATCCTTAGGCTTGACCTTTTGTTTTTGCCTTAGCTATTCTAGTTGTTCTACACTCATAGACTTTAACACAATTTGTGCATTATTGAACATAAATTTATATGTATTGTCCTCTTCAATATGATACATATCTCGGTCATAAAGCCAAGGGCAACCTAATAAAATATGAGTCACAGTCATAGGAATAACATCACACCATATAGAATGATTATATTGCCCACGAGAAATAGAAACCAAGCATCGTTACGTTACTGGAATAAAGGTGCTATTTATCCACTCTACCATGTATGGTTTCGGATGTGGTTCTATTGGTAGCTTCAACCTCTCAATAGTTGCTTCAGAATCAACATTCATCTCGCTACCGCCATCAATAATAAGCATTCGAATTTCAGTTTCACAACGCACTATGGTCCTAAATATTGAACTACGCTTCCAATCCTCGTCTTGCTTGGGTATGGCTTGAATACACCTAACAATTGAAAGAAGAGATGCATCTTTGCACATCAACACGATCCTAAATGATAAATATTGTCAAGCGGCTGAAGAAGATTTTGGCAAGGACTTGTGATTGGATTTTGGCTCTGATACCAATTTGATGTAGGACAAATTAGGGATTTGTTTAATGTTTAGTTGTGGTGGATTTAGGGTTAGTAAAGAAGAAGAATTAGAGAGAAGTTAGGGCTATTTAGGGGCTGTGAGAACAGTACCCGTGAATAGTAACCCTAGAAAGAAAGAAGAGAAAATAAAGAAAAAAAGAAAGAAGGAGAAAGAAACAACAAAGGCCAACGTAAGAAAGAAGGAGAAAGAAACAACAAAGGCCAACGTGCCTTTTGCTCAAAGCACTCTATTTTATTAATCAACTCATTCTATTTTCTTTGAATACATTGAGCACAATATATAAAGACTCTTACTTGTACTAGTAGTAATAAAATTCCTACTAGTATTAGGACTATTATTAAAACCTAATAAATACTAACTTGGACCCAAAGTAAATAACCTAAGATACTTAGAATACCTTAGAAGATTCGAGACTCAACTAAATTACCAAAATACCCTTGATTCCAGGAATTGCAGAAATTACAGATTTGCCCCTCAATATAAAACTGACCATAACTAATAAAATAAAAACCCAAATTAAATACTGTTTTAACCCTAAAGACTCATACCAATAGAAGGGCATGACTTTCATTTCAATTGGACTTCATACAAGGACCCAATAAAATAATTCTTGAATTGGTGAATTTGCAAAGTAATAGCATATTAATCTTCCATTACTTCATCAGCACCAACATAGATTGTTGCTTCCAACACCCCTAGGAATCCAAGATTGAATGAATTCAAGAAAAGAAAAAACTATCTCTAACTCCCAATCATGGAAATCATTGTAAAATCCCAAGTTCAACACTCTTGTCACTTCCACCTACTGAAAGACATAAAACATCAGAAATACAAGCTTCCCTGTTGTTTGAACAATCATATAACTCAGGGCAAAGGATTTTAAGAGGATTATCCCCAACCCACACATTATACCAAAAGAAAATACGAGTACCATCACCTACCACAAAAGTCTAATGTTTAGAAAAACTCTCCCACCCTTCATTAATACTTTGCCATAAACCGCACTCATGAGCCCTCCTACATACTTTAGTACTCCACCCCCTTTTACCCTTTCCATATTTAGTGGCGATAACCCTCCGCCAAAGATGGGTAACTTCATTGCCATACTTCCATAACCATTTCCCTAATAAAGATTGATTAAAAGACACCAACTTCCTAATCCCCAACCTGCCCAACTCAAGAGGTAAGCAGACCTAATCCCAAGCCACCACAGGGTATTTGAAACCTTTGAAGCCTCTACTTATAATTGGACCTCTTAAGAATGCATAACAGTCTCATCCTCATAAAGAGCACCATTCACCTCAATACTTCTAATATGATTAGTTCTTTTGTGAGAGTTCGCTAATTGATGAAAGCAATATGTATTATTATCCCCCTCCTTCACAAATAAAACACTAAACTTTTGTCTCCGGAAGATCTCCTCCAAAGTAGCTAAATGTGAAATATCGCCTTTAATCTATGTTTGAGAAGTTTGTTCCTCATGCGAGAGACCCAGAAAATCTTATCTAGCGTCCAAACCCATTAGTTCAGATAACACGCTCTTCTTCCTAAATGCCAAATCCCCAAATTCCTCCTTATTCCACTTCTTTAGATTATCTTCAAGAGCTTTTAATTTTCGAGCTAAAATAAAACTTGGAGAGCCCGAAAAACAGTACCCATTCCACTATTGCTGAACTCTCTCACCCTTGTCTTTCAACCACATATTTTCAAATTTGAAAGAACAACAACCCTTACGGACACCACCAACTTCCACCAAAAGCGGACAATGATCAGAAACTACATGAAGAAGCATCCTTTGAGACACATTCCCAAAATGATCTACCCAATCCATTGATACCAATGTCTTGTCAATTCTTGACATAAATGCTGTCTTAGAGTCTCTAAACCAAGTGAAAGAAGCCCTTTCTAGTGGTAAATCGACAAGTTAGTTGGCCTCAATGAAATCCGAGAATGTATGGGCTAAAAGACTCAACCAAATATCTCACTCGGATATCCAATAATATTGAATACATCCAATAATATTGAAATCACCTATCAAGCACCATGCCATGTTCCACCTAGCACGCACCCTTGCAAGCTCCTCCCACAGAGCACCCTATTGGCTATTGTCATTAGGACCATATACTCCTATACAAGCCCATACAAAACCATCCACAACCCCCTTCAATAAAGCATTAACAAAAAACTGACCTACAAAAATGTCAATTTTTTCAAAAACACTATTATGCCAGAGACCAGCAAGACCCCCTTGCAGTGTGAACTGAATCTAAAACAGCTCAGTCAAAGAAAGGACTACTACGACGACTCTGAACAATAGAAGAATTTAAAAAAATAGTTTAATTTCTTGGAAGCATACAATATAGACTTTCACTTCTTAAGAAGATTCTTACATACTTCTCGCTTTTGAGGATTGTTTAATCCCCTAACATTCTAAGATAAAAGTCTTAAACTCATTTATAACTACTAATCACCCCCAAACCATTTGAAGAACCTCTGTTCCTACCTCTAGAAGATAACCCATCATAGTTAACTATAGAAACTAGCCTTCTAAGTTCCCGGAGCCCTTTCAGCCTTGAGTTTACTGGTCCCTTAGAAGGCCCATCGATTACAACATCGAGACAAATCTTGTTCCAGTAGACAAAACAAAGCCATACATTGGCTTCATGTTTTACAATAGAAAAACCCACAAGTTTACAAAAAATTTTCATCATACTTGACACCCATTTTGAACTTTCCACCTCTGCCGCCATAATTTCACCCTCTTTCACTTCCTAAGCCAACACCCCCTCCCTCGATTTATTGGGATCCCACCAAGATAAAGGTGTACGCTCTAGAAAACAACTATCTTTCTCCTTGCAGAAAAAACCACTAGTATCAACTCCACCATGTTCCCAGGGTAGAAGAAAAGGCTCAAAAACACCCTTTTGCAGCCCATCACATATTAACAGCAATGTAAGAAAGAATCCATTACATGCCTTTACGCCCAACCCAAATTGAACTCTTGACATTCCAGTGACTCTCATGAATAGCATATGAATTAGACAGCCCATCATCAAAAGAGAGAGAATTTTTGCATCAATATGAAAAGATCCCTTACTGCCCCATGACCAGAAGACAAAGATGTAGGTGGGATATTGTGTGAGGATGGTTTGGTGGAAATATTTAGTGGGGATTGTGGGGCAACAGATAAAAGTGAAGGTTTAGACACTAAAGGAGGGATAGGCAGTGAAGGTGATTGTGAAGGAAATTTAGGCAGAGAAGTGTTAGACAACTGAGGTGGTGGGGGTGGGATAGGTGATATTGAAGTAGGGGAATAAAAATGGGGGTATGGGAGAAAACCAAAGGTGGTGGAAACTGTGGTGGGAACAAGAAAGGAAAGGGAGAGGGTGAAGGAATATTGAGGTGGTAGGAAGGGAAAGAGATGGAGGTGGTGTCCGCTGGGGGTGGGGTAGAGGAGGCAGCGCAGAAGTCATCTAGGCATCTGAATCTAAATACAAATCAATACAAAATCACACATAATGGACAACATAATACATTTCAATAATCAGCCACCGCCACCACCTTTACAACCAAAGGTGGAAGTTTTTAACATATGATCTATTGTTCTTTGGGCTCTTGATATTTTTGAAATTTTCTAGTTCCATTTTGAATCATGACAAAGGCAAACCACCCATGCCCATTTCATATTTTCATATTTATAACAATTAGATTCAAGTAGGCAAACAACTGTGTAGACAAGGTTGAAAATTGGAGGAGGTAGTCTGCTTAAATTTGTAAGCCTGGCTCTACTTATTATCATCATTTTGATTCATTACGTCTAGAATGTAAGTCTTGTCACATTTTCCTTGTTTTGTCATTTTAGCCTGATTTATTACATTTCATAGTAAATTAGTAATTTACCTTTATAGACATCCAAGCATATACATATGGTTCCAATTTTATTGCATGTCCCCAAAGGGATGATCTATGAACTACTTAGGTTCTCTAAATGTTGTGGCCAATGTGCTAGTCAAAGATACTTTCGGGTGGAATTCTGAATTAGTTTAAAAACTCTATAACCAAAATGATTCTGAGAGAATTGTACAAATTCCTTTTTGTGTTGCTGAAAAGCTCATAGGGCCTCATTCTAATTATGGGGCTTATTTAGTTGAAAATGATAATGGCTGTTGCATAATAGAAATTTTAGAATCCATGCTGGAAGGTCCTTTTTTATATTACTGGCATAACCATAAGTGAAGACCTTGAGCATTGGAACCAATTTGTAGGTTACAAATACCTTCTAAAATGATTGTTGTTCTTTGAAGGATTTTATTGAATTTTCTTCTTGTGAGGGCAGAATTGAGAAGACTTCTGACTTATGTTCTTTTTGTCAAAGATACTAAAACCTTAGACCTTTTTTTTTTTCCCTTGTCATCTAGAGAAATCTTGTTTAGTTTCTCTCCATTAGAATTAATTTCATTCAGCCATTCAGAAATGGATGAAGAGCTGGATGAAGGAAATCAGGGCAATTTGGAGAACTTGAAGTACTTCTCATTGTCTTTTTTCTCAATCTTATGGTCTATTTGGACTTATAGGAACAAGGCAACCATGAAGAAAGAGCCTTTCTCTGCCACTAATGTGGTCATGTATTTTAAAAAGTTTGATTTCAAAGTGCAGGGTAACTAACAATTCAAAAAACAAAGAAAAGTATTGACAGCAGCAGGATAAGCAAGTCCAGACTTTTAGAGTGTTCCAACTGGCAACCAATCCTGTTGGATTAGAGCTGCAAGGGTAGGAGAAGGAAATAGTGGGATCCAGTTTCTTTTGTAAAAATAGAGAATGTGCATGTCCATGGCTGGTTGTGAGGAGTCAAGTGAGTGATTAGTGACCTGAAATTTTTCATTGGAAGGAATTTGTGAAAGTGGCCTGGAAGGTCAATCAACGTTTTTGTCTTGATTACCTTTAAGTCACTATCTTTCTTTATAAATAGTAAGCTATCCGTGCGATGCACGGATAATATTGTAATGTTTTATTTAAGATGGTTTTTGAGAATGTTGGATATGTATTATAGCATAATTATCATAGAACTTTATTAGTAATGAATTCATCATAAAAGGCAATAATTATAAATTGCATACATAACTATTAGTAATGTGTCTTTCTCTTTCTCCTTTTTTTTTTTTGAGAGAGTTTCAACTTATGGCGTTCGCTCTTGATGATAGTTCCTTATTATTAGACCAAGACACCAATCAGTTTTTGGTGTAGGCGGGGATTGAACTCCAGATCTCTTATAGAACCTCAGATCTCTTTCTCTTTCTCCTTAATTCTAAAACAAAATACACATCCCAAACACCCACATCATTTACGAAACCCACAAATCCACAACATCTAACTGTAACATTAAAATCGTAATTGTCGTTGTCTCTCAATATAAAATGCAAGCCTCCCTTTCTTGGCTGTAGCCAACTCATACAAGTTAGGATTGGATGAAACAACAATGTTAGAGCTAGGTAGGTATCGTTGAAAGATTGAAGGTAAATAATATTGTTTTTTGGTTTGTGTGTATTTGACATGGGATGACATGAAGAGCTATTGGTATATATATATAAAGGGGTAGAAGTCCAAGAGATGAAAATGGTAAATTAAAATGCAATGAGTTTTGTGTGTATGTATGTGAGATGAAAAGTCTTGAAACATTGAACCAAAGAATACAAAAGATATTTATTTTTAATTAAAAACGTCTTGAAATATTGAACCAAATGAAACAAAAAATCAATATTTAATTTGTTTTTATCTTTGATGTGACACTTGAGAATATTTCAATTCTCTTTGCATAGAAAGTGTCACTTGGCAAAAATTCATGTTTTTTCACATGAGATCTCTGCTTTTATATATATATTGATTTGAGTTTGGTTGATCAATGCATCTTCGCTTTTCCTTTGCTTTGGCATATACTTGTACTTTTTTGGGTTAATTTTAACTTCAAAATAGTTTCTTGCTAGCTCTACCTTAGTTAATTATTGGCACTTATTCAAACTCTCATCTGGTTTGTTTCCTTAATCAAAAAATACATAGCAATACTCCTAGCTAATTTAATTTTCATATTATTGAATCATGAGGATTGGTTCAATTGGTAAAAGAATCATCCCTGTTCTTGAAGCTACTCATTTAATTGAAAAACAAATAAAAAACGTAGTCTTATGAAATAAACAATGATTAGTGTCATCTTGGTTTAGTGATTGTGTTACTTGTTTGTGTTGGTTGCCCCCTTAATGTGGGATTATTAGACTTTTTCATGAGGAGAAACTGTCACATGACCAAGTGACAAGAAGAAAAGTACATTCCATTTTATGGTTTTGATTCTCTCACTCTACAGAGAAGGGTCTACATCAACATCAGTGATATTCTTGGTACACTGCTAAAACTATCAGCAGTCGGAACCTAGGCTTGTACCTATATGCTAACAGATGTGGGATCACCAAGTAAGAAGCTCTCGTACAGCTAATCTAAAAAGCAAAAATCATATCAGTCAAAAAAAAAAAAAAATGTTGTGAATGGCAACATATTATTTGATTGTTAGACTTTTCTTGTCAGATGAGAGAAGTATCTTTTTGCAAACAATAATATATCATATTGAATGGTAAGTATTACTAAATAGCCTTGGCCATGTGCTGCCTTTGTTTTTCAAAGTTGGTAAATCATCATAAACCTCATTCTCCCATGTGATGCTTGTGCAGAAGCATTGGTGAGTCCTCAATAATATTTTATTCTTATTTAGTATAGATATATCTTTTTTCTCTGCCCTTTCATAGTTAGATTCTTCTTTCTTTCTTTTTTTTTTTTTTTTTTTTTTTTTTTTTTTTTTTTTTTTTTTTTTTTTTTTTTTTTTTTGCTTTTTTTTTGTTGTTGTTGTTTTTGTTTTTTGTTTTTTTTTTGTCTTACATGTGGCAGCACCCATTTTCATAGGAGTTTAATAGGTTGCGTCTGATGTCACGTTTTGATGGAAATGGGTGCTGCCACATATAACTGTCCCGTTTAATTTGTAATATAAATAGTTAAAAACTCTTTTTATGCAGCATTGCTCTCTTTAATTACACAGGTTTATACCATATGACTTTTGAGCTATGGCCTCTTGATTGTTCTTGACTTTTGGCCAAGTGTGTGTGATGCAGGAGTCAATGGGAAGACAGATTTATTTACTATATTTTATTTGATTTTATGTATCAAGGGCAATTTTGTAATTTCATAATATTCTGGAATGGGTTGTGCTAACAGTCAATTAGATCTTTTGGGTTTTATTTTAAGTTTGGTTATTTAGTTGGGCTTAGTAGTTAATCCTAAGGAGTCCAAGTCCTAGACTTATTAGGGTTTTAAGAAATCCTAGTTCAATTAGAATTAGGTATTAGACTTCTATTTAAAGAGTTGTAATGATTTCTATTAAGATGATGAATGTTTTCAAAATTTAAGAGCTATGAAGCTTTCTTTATGGTTTATGTGATGCAACCTTCCCCGAAGTGTGATACCAAAGAACCCTAGATGTGATGCTAAGGAAGTTTAGGTGTGATGCCTAGAATTTATTTATTTATTTTTAATTTTATTATTCACGGTTTATTCACATCTCTGTTCACAGCAACCCAAATCTTGATTTTCACATTTGTTTTCATTCTAAAACCCTATTAAACCTTGTACCCCCTTGTCCTACATCAGTGTGTGTGTATGTATGTTTTTGTTTCAATATTTTCCAATAAAACAAAAGATGTATTCTAAGAATCCCTTTGGCTTCACTTGGCTGGAGAGAGATGGAGAAATGGGAGGATATAAAATGGGAGGGGATGGAAAAGTAGGGAGATAGAAATGATTTTAATTTCTCATGTATATTTGGTTGGGAGGATGGAAAAACGGAAGGATGGAAAACTCATTTATTTGGTTGAGGAGAAAAGTGAGAAGATAGAAAATATGGTTTGTATAAATTTACTCTTATACCCTTATAGATAATTTTTCACAAAAGGCTAGAATTAATTATTCTTTTATCATCAAGGGGTCATAGCTCTTAGATGGAGAAATTTGTGGAGCTTGAAGCTATGTTTTTTTTATTTTTTTTTTGGGTTGTGGAAGTTTTGACAAGAGGACTTGGCCGTTAAAACAGTTTAGTGGAAACGAACATAGTGGGTTATACTAACTGTTTTACGCAATGAGGAAGAAGAAAACTTCGGTCAGATTTGACCCTTAGAACTGAGTTCATTTGTCCTTCCTCTTTGAAGCAATGGTTGGCTCAATAGATGGAGGGATCCAAATTTTCATAAACAATAATATTCCCTAGATTGTTTTTCATAATCACACTGCCATATAGTGAAGTTTACAAGTGCAAAACAGTCTGCTTATGAAGTGCTAATGCTCTAAATCTTTTGTTTTGCAGGTATGCACAAGCCTATGATATACAAGTGGTGGATCAAAGAAACTGCAGGAGTACCAGCGTCACTGTATCTAGTTGTGGAGGGATAGCAGGTGTTACTGATAGTTGATGGGCACTGGCATGGAGATTTCAAATGGATTGGTTTTGTGCCCATGCAGAAAAATCATGTTTCGGCAGGAATAATTTTTGCAGTTTGTTGTAGTTCTACCATTTGCAACTGAATAGAAGCTCAATCCCTGACCATTCAAAATGCCTTAACTAAGGCTGATTGAAGACCACATGTACATGCTGTGCTTAGGGGAGTCACTACAAAGGTTATGGCCCTGACTATTGCTTCAAAGTATTTTGAACATCTTTTGGGGCTAGTAACTTTACTACCAGCCAGCTCTTATTTCATTTTTGTATCAAAAACCCAAAGAAGAGAGAGAGAGAGAGAGAGAAGCTGTCTTTACGCCTTTTTTGAACTAATTTATGCCTTTGGCATATGTCTACATGCAATTTATTAACATTTTAAGATAGGAGTTAAAATTTATTTTCCTTGTTAAAAGCTTTGGTATACTTTGATTGTTGTTTTTATTTTCTCCCACAATGCAAAATTTTTTTTTCTTGACAGTAGTAGTATCTTATGAGTCGCATCAAAGAAATTTCCAATAGAAAAACTTAGCTAAGAAATTTCCAATAGAAAAACTTGGCTCAAATTGGTTAAAGGGTTGCTGATAAGAAGAGAATGAAGTTTAGAATACCTTCTCTTGTTTGGTAATGGAAGGAAGAAAATTGCATAATGAATTCAAATTTAAAAGGATCTAGTCTTTTTGAGCATATAATAATGAATTTCTACTCTACAACATTGTTTCAGCCAAGGCTAAGTACAACATATACTTTGGTAGAAAATTCAGTCAATCAATCAAGCATGAAAGGACAGTTCATTAGTGAGTTTGGTGGGGAAACTCATTAGTGAACTTTAGTGATGGTGAAACTCTGCAGTGGCAAATTGATTTCCAAAATCATATTTTGATGATGGGATTTCCAGGGAATTTTGAAGGTTACATTTTCAATCTTCAGATATTATAAACCATGCAAAACAGTTAAATTTAAAATCACCAGTAATATCTTCAACTGCCTTTCTAAATCCAACCCCCCCCCCCCCCCCCTTTCTCTCTCTCTCTCTCTCTCTCTCTTCCCCCCTTTTTTTCTTTTCTCTCTCTTTTAGCGAACACAACGAGCTTTCTCTTCCTGTCCCATCCCAAGTGATTTCAGGGCATTTGCAATACCTTCTGGATCTAAGATGCAACAAATCACATAAACGAAATTATAAATTCAATAATAGCTACCATGTTACAATCATCAATATATTAATGGAAGGAAAAATGTCAAGGTCTGATCACATGACCTAATCCTCAAAGAACTTGGATTCAATCATCAGTCCAAGATTAACTATCAATTGAGAGGTTCAGGTGCAATGTCAGCCAATTCTGAGCTTAAAAGTTTTATGAGGTAAAATACTTGATTAGACATTGAGAATCTCTTTTTGATAAGTAATATAGCTTCATTGAATAAAGAAAACAATACATGAAACCAAAGCACACAGGCAGCGTACTAAGGAATCAGGAAAAAAAAAAAAAAGAAGCAAAAACTATAAACACATTATATTTCAATATCTATTTAATAATTTGTTGGTCATATATTTATTTGAGATACAGACGGACACATAACTATCTCCCTGAATTTATATTTGTCCAAAAAGATGTAGGAATCAAGCCCATTAAAATTGTTACTTCCAGTGAAATCATAGACTTGATACCCCCAAATGCGTAGAAAAAGGTTCAGAAGCTTCACAAGCATACTCATTATGATGCAAATATACCACAACTTTTTTTTTTTTGGATAAGTTTTATTGATATAAAAAATGGACACCTACACAAGGAGTGTACAGGAGTCAACAATCAAGTACAAAAATTACAAGAATCAAGAAAATCAAGGAAAGAGGAGAATGATTGGTTTCGCAAAGCAACCAACCAATCTAATAAAGTTCTAAAGAAAAATAATTTAGGTCTGGTATGAATATCTCATTATCTTCAAATCACCCACTATTTCTTTCCCTCCAAAGACACCACATTAAACAATGGGAGACAATTAACCATATATGACCATTTTGATGACGACCAAGCCTGCCTTGCTAGCAAGCTAGGAGCCCCACAACAGACTGCAGCATAACCCAACTTACTCCAAATAAACCCAAAACCATAGACCACAAATCCATAGCAACTGGACAATGAAGAAAGAGATGATCAACCGATTCACCATTACACTTGCACATATAACACCAATCCAATATCCAGACCTTCCATTTTTGTTTTCTATCTTTTTTACCTTTTACTCTGAATGAAATTATTGACTGAAATTTGTACTTACTCATATCAGATCATGACCAGGGAAAAACTGTTCATGCTTATTTCACAGGATAAAATAAACCAGAAGACTATCTCCACAGGTAACTTAGCTTGGCTACCCTATCAAAGTGACTCAACTAGAATTAGAATCAAAGGATAACAGAAGTTAAACCTGAGCGTACAACAAACTTAACCATAAATTACTAACCTAATTCTCTGGTGCACATTCAATCAGGCAAGCAACTGTGCAGAAAAGGTTGAAAAATAGAGAAGGTATCCTGCTTTGATTGATAAGCCCTGCTCTAATTGTTATCGTTGTTTTGATGTGTTGCATCCAGAATATAAGTTTTCATACTTTTCTGCTTGGTTGTCTTTTTAGCTTGATGTATTGTATTTTGTAGTAGAAAGATCTTACAGTTTTATTTTGATGTGTTTTGTCCAGAATTTAAGTTTAGTCACGATGTGTATGTCAATCTTTTTCAATAATACAAAAAATATTATTTTGCTAGGTTATAAAACCCATACTTTAGTAATCCCTCAATAAGTCAAAATAAGCTACTACTATTAATAGGTATTTAAACTTATCTTTACACTTTGGCTTGAACACAGGACCTGATTAGAGAGCTGTACTCTCCAGAAGTGGTTGCTCAAATTTTAGCTATCCCTATCTCAAGCTGTTGAGTTACTGAAAAACTGCTATGGCCTCGTACAACACAACATATTGAGTGAAACCAAATGTCTTATGCAATGAGGAAGAGAACTTGGATCATTTATTCCTGAAGCACAGTCTTGCTTGGGCTGTATAACCTCGACACAATGATGTTTGAGGGTGCAAAACAGTGTACTTATGATGTGCTAAAGCTCAGTAAAGTTTTGTTTTGTAGGTATGCACAAGCCTATAATTCGCAACATGTTGATTAGAGTAACTACTAGAGTGTACTGGGGTGAGTGTGTCCAGTCGTGGAAGGATGGCAAGTGTTGCTGACAGTTAAGGGGCACTAGCAGAGCAGGTGCAAATGGGTTTGTTTTGCCTATGTAGCTAAATCATGTGTTGGCAGATAATTTTTTGGCTGTACCAGTAATGCCATATGCAACAAGTGGAAGCTTACTGTTTGAGAAGCATTTTTTCCAGGCTTGTTTTGGTTAGTGGAAAATTGGAGGGTGTTTGGAAAAGAAGAAGGTTCCTTGCCAACTTGTTGCGCTGATTGAAGAACAAGAGTGCAAGGGAGTTGGAGAACGCCAGTGGTGTACATTGGCTATGCATGGGAGTCACTAATGAGGCTGGAGCCCTGGTTACTCTTGCTTCTAACTCTTTCATGAACATTTTTTGGGCTTGTAACTCTATTACTAGAGAGTTAACTTTAGCATTCTGGACAATATTAGCCAATTTGTTTCAATAGTGGGACTTTAGAGTTACTTTCAGCAAAAACTGTTCATGTTTAGTTGATATTCTCCACATGTTAATAGATAGTCAAAATTGCCAATGAGCTGGGTAGCTCAAATGGTATCTTCTACACCACTCCCCCCGCCCCGCCCCCTTCCCAAAAAAAAAAAAAAAAATTTATACCAACAAGTAATCACAATGCTCATGATCCTGAGAGTTGGCTTGGAACGTCAATAAACAAGGCTAGCCAAATTTGGATAACATTGGTAAATTATCGCTTTTCCCAAAAGTTTAAATTGTTAGGAAATTATGAATCTAATCATAAATTTAACACTTCCTCTCACATGTGGGCCTAAACCTTTTCCTAAAAAGTAGGGCCCAACTTGTGGGGTTTTAACATTTTAAATTAAAGATAAAGTGGAGACATGATTGAATTAAGGATCTTGTGCTCTTATAGCATGGTAAATTACATAATATACACCCAAAAACATAATAATTACTTAATTAGTAATTTATCAAACATTTACAGGAGAAAAATGTTCGTATAGTTGCAAGTTGCAACTCAAGAGATATCTATAGCAAAGTAGAAACTTACTAGATTATAAACGAATGTAGCTAAGGAAGAAGCATTGCCTTGCAGGCTTGCATTTAAAGCAAAAAAAAAAAAAAAGTTCACAGTTTCTCTCAGCATCTTCGTCATACTTTTTGTCATAGTGAAAGGTCTGCAATTTGTACAAAAGGGCAAAGATTAATGGCAACATCACTCAAAATGATCAAAAATTGACAAACAATGCAACTATGTATAATCCTATCTGGTGACATTTTTACTTTTTACCTCATTTAAATGTAAAAGTTTTGCTCTAAAATATGAAAAATCAACAAACTATTCAATGAAAAGAAATGGAATCAATGAAGTCACATCATGAGAAGCCATGAAATAGATTAAGTTACTATTACTAGATTTATTGGACACCCTTTTATTATTTGGCATGTTCAGTTTTTTAAAGAACAATGACATTATTTGTAGAGTGATCCCATTATTCATTTTAAAGAGGCATAGCCGTTTGTTTCAAAGAGTAAAGATTCTTTAGTTGATGTCAAAGCAGCTCTAATATCAATGATTTTGAAGTCAATTACAAACTTTGCTTGCTCCTAGCTTGTACTTTTTTTTTCCCCAAATTATTTTTTACTATCCTTATTTTCAGTTTTTAATTGTCTTAAGTCACCCTATCAGTTTTGAATGAATGATAAAAGAAAACTAAAGTAGTATGACCTGCTTTAACACTTTCTTCAGCTACTTTACATTGCTGATACTAAATTAATTAGTGGATGTATTAGTCATAAAGTTTCCAGATTCCACTAAAGCATTTATGCAAGATACATCATAATGGAACCTTAATTGTGAATAGATAGAAAGAAAGCCATACGAATAAAAATAAGTTTATAGTTTTTTTTTTAAAAATGGGTCATCCCATCACCAGCAGAAGATTTTGATTCATTAGAATCTACTCATGCATGTGTCTCACTCTCTCACATGTTTGAAAATAGTTTTGCCCCATTAGAATCTACTCAACACAAAAATTTACACTTTGACTTAGAACACAGGACCTGGTTAGGGAGCTATACTCTCCTGAAGTAGTGAAGTGACTGCTCAAATTTTAGCCACCCCTATCTCAAGGCGAGGAGCTACTAATAAACAAATATCACCTCAATGTAACACGTGGTGATATCAAAATCAAGCTACTGTTGAAAGTAGGGGAAATTCAGGTAATGGATTTTCATTGGACGGTCATAGCTCTTAGATGGAGACATCTGTGGGAATTGAAACTTCCTTTGAAGTTAATAATTGTTATGTGGAAATTTGGCATGAGGACAACTGATTAAAATAGAATAGTGAAATGAAACATAGTGTGTGATAGTAATTGTGTGAGGAAGAGGAAAACTTGGTTCATTTATTCTTGAAATGCAATCTTGCTTGGGCTGTGTTGTTTAAATAGATTTGAGCCTTAGAACTGAGTTCATTCCTTCTTGCTCCTTGATGCGGTGGTTGGCTCAGTGGATGGAGGATCCAAATTTTCAAAAACAGGAATATATTAAGTTTTCTAGATTGATGTTTGAGGGTGCAAAGTGCTAATGCTTTGTTTTGCAGGTCTGCAAAAGTCTCTAATGCACAACAAGCAGATCTAAATAATTGCAGGAAAGTACCAAGGCAGGTGTGTCAAGTTGTGGAGGGTTGTAGGTGTTGCTGACAATTTAGGGACACTTGCAGAGATAGTGTGAACGGGGTGGTTTTGGCTTTGTAGCCAAATCAAGTGCTAGCAGGCTGTTGCAGTTCTTCCATATGCAACCAAATGGCACACAGCTAGATGCCCCTCTGTTTGGAAAGCATTAACTAAGGTTACACGGCTTGGTTTTTGTAGACTTGTTTCCATAATTTCTAAGAGTGGAGGAACTCCTTTTGAGAAGGTTTCCTTGGCAACTTGCTGTGCTGATTGAAGACCACAAGTGCATGGAAGTTGGAGAACACTGGTGGTTGTATATTTTGTGCATAAGAGAGCTGCTATAGATGTTGGGGCCTCGCTGTTGCTTCAAAGTCTTTTGAACATTTTTAAACACTACTACCAGCCAACGCTTCAGACATTATTGTATTAATAAACCATAACCAAAATGAAAAAAGAAGACCAAAAGAAAGAAGTTAAATTAACACCTTTTCTGGACTAATTTAAGCTATGGCATGCAACTACATGCAATCATTAACATTGTAAGACATCATATAAGAGAGTCATGTCCTTGCGTGAAAATCATATTCAACTCTCCTTTTAGATTCAAATAAGAGCAATTGAATTAACCATCTAATGGCTTTGACCGATTAACATGCTTTTTTTTTTCTTTTTTTGTGCCCTTCAAATGGATTCTTCTGTTAAACTTCTATCAAATACAAAAATTGAAATTTCTCTTCCCTATGTAAAGGTTGTTATATACTTTGATTGTTTTTATATTCCCCGCGACAATCCAAAATATTTCATCTGTGTCTTTGGGGTCACATTAAGTAACTTTTTAACAGAAAATTTTGGCTCCATCCAAAGTCACATAAATAATTTTTAATATAAAGACTTGGCTCAAATTGGCTAAGGGGTAATGATAAGAAGATAAATGAAATTTAGAATAGCATACTTTTTGTTTGTTAATGGAAGGTTGAAATTTGCTTAATTGATTTCCAATTTAAAAGGATCTATAGAGCAAAATCATCTAGTCTTTTCAAGCAAAAAAAAAAAAAAAAAAGAGTTATTTCTGCTATGCTGCAAAACTTGCGCATTTGATTTCATCCAAGGTTAGGCAAAACATATTAAGAAATGATAAATCTCATTAGTACTTGTTTTTCTGTTCAATAAATATCATCATTGAAACTCTCATATAGCTCATGATGCAAGTCCATTTGCAAAGTCAAAATTTTTTATGAAAGGGTTCCCACTGAATTTTTAGATTACATGTTCAATCTTCAGATATTATAGATTCCCCAAAAAAGAAATCTTTAGATATTAAAAATAATTTTAAAAAGTTACATCTAAAATCAGCAATAAGTCTTCAACTGCCTTCTAAATCCAACCACCCCCGCCCTCTCCCCCAACCCCCCTTCATTTTCCTTTTTTCTCTCTCCTTTTCAATGAATACGACGAGCCTTCTCCTCCTGTCCTATCCCTAAAGATTTTTGGGCATTTGCTATACCTTCTGGTTCTGCAATACAACAAATCACATAAATACATCGAAAATCAGCTATTTTGTAACAATCGTCAATGCATTAATGGAAGGAAAACATGTCAAAGGTTTGATCACATGACACAATTTTTTTTTTTTTGACTTTCAAAGAACTTGGGTGCAATCGTGAGACCAAGATTAGCTTCTCCTTCTTCTTCTTTTTTTATTTTTATTTTTATTTTTTTAATTTTTATAATAAGCATGAGACCAGGTTAGCTATTGTTTGAAAAGATCAAACCAAAATATAGAATCAAGTGAAATGTCTACCAATTCTAAATTTAAAAATTTTGCGATGTAAAATACTTGATTGGACATTGAAAATCTCTCTAAACCTAGTTGTATTCCCTGAATTTATATTTCTTAGTCCTTCTAAAAGATGTAGGAGTCAAGCCCATTGTAACTTCTAGTGAAGTTATAAAAGGAAGACTAGGAAGAAGAACCCTCAAAAGTAATTAAGAGTGACATCATTATCTTGTTCTATAGGATTTGTAATATATCCCATCTTCTCTGCTAACCATAAATGGCACAAAGAAATCAAAACTCACAAAAGAATTGTGTGGAAATGCGCGTGAAGAAGTTCAAGTTGCGGGAAACATTGTAGGCCATGGCAGGCGGAAGAGGTTTCACAATGGTGTCAATGCTGAATACTCGTTGAAGAAACTGCATACACAAAACTCAAAAGAAGTATCATATCACAAACTCAATTATGAATGGATTTAGATGCAAAATTATACAAAGTAAGCAAATGAAAGAAGAAAAGAGGAGTAAAAATATTATTGAGAGCCAAACAAACATAGACGTAAACTGTATAATTCCAAGCAGTGAGTGATGGATAGGCTATAAAAGTGTCCATCAACAGAAAAACAGAACATGACAATAAAGACCATATCAATTAATTGATATACATCCTACAGACATGCCTTTGCCCATAATAACAATGTGGATATTGATGGCATTCACACACACACCAAAAAACCCTCAATCAATTTCAGTGATCTACATCATAGAAGGCACAAATATGTAACCTCACTTCATAAAACTGAGGCTTCAACCATATTAAGAATCAACTATATGAAGCCTCAATAACAAGAGGCTTCAACCTCATGTTAGTTGCCTTACCACTTATAACAAAAGCTTAAACTATTAAGAAATAGTAGATTTAATCATTTAACTATTATTATAACACTTTCTTTCGCTTGTGGGTCTATACTCCCCTTTAATAAGTAAAGCCCAAAAGATTTGATTTTTAACTTTCTTTCTTTTTTTTTTTAATTTTTAAATGAGAGGGTAGAGCAAAGATTGAGTTCAAACTCAAGACCACCTACTTTGATACTAAACTATCAGATGTCCCAAAAGCTTAAACTGTTAGAAAATAGTGAGCTTAATCATTTATCCATTATTCTAACCGTTTGAAACTAAATGACCTGCCATGGTCTATCAACTTGAAACTCTATATTGGATAAAAGTTCTCATCCACGACAAGAATAAAATTTCTTCTTTTCTTCCTTCTGCTTTCAGTTTTCTCTGCTGAGTAGAAGTTGTCAACCACAACTACAATGGGTTATCCCCAGTTGTATTTCTAATTTGGTTAATTATAGTAATACTGAGGTTTTGAGTAGTTTAACCCAGAGATATCATAGAGTTGCAATACATTGGCCAACTGGTAGGAGCTCACATTCCCAATTTATTCTTAAACAAATTAACAATCTCTCATTGAACACATAACTCAAATCTATTAAAACACAATTGAGAACAACCAGGAATCCCCAACACTGCAAAAGGGTACACTACTAATGACAAAGACATGAACTTTAAACAACCAATAGCTAGTAATCAAGAAACTAAGAATTGGGTAACCAAAGAAATACAATTTAAAGCAAGAACTCAATAAACTAAGAATTGGGTAACCAAAGAAACAAAATTTAAAGCAAGAAATCAAGAATTCTCTCAACTGGGTAAGCAAAACAAAACCAAGAAACAAAAATGAAAATCAAGAAAATAGAGACCTGGTAGTTACGTTGAAAGCTGTAGCGAAGCTGGGGGTCAATCTCGACGAGGGAATCATCATCGTAATTGTCATGGTCGTGGCATTTGGACTTGTCTTTCTTCTTGCGAGGCACGTGCATCACTGACTCAGCTCCAGGCTGCTGCTTTGTGACCTTGAGCTTTGCGTCTTGGGACTCCTCGGTGGCTTCCTCTTCGTCCCTCCATGGTGCCGATGACATCAAGCTCTTCTTCCCGATTGCCATTTTTATTCAATCCAAGTTTACACACAGAGAGATAGATAGAGAGAGAGAGAGAGAGAGAGAGATGTAGTGTTGTTTTGTTTGTATAGGTGATAAGTTTGGTGTTTGGCTATGTGGGTTATTATTACTTGCATTCTATGTTAGGTTAGGTTAATTCCAACAGCTGCATCATTGAAGATTGTTGAACTTGTTTTCTTTTTTCTTAATTAACTTTTTTTCCCTTGATTTTTTGTAAGTCACTGTTTTTCCTTCATAATTAAAGTTTTATTGGTAGCTGCATTATTATTATTATTATTTTTTTCTTTGCCTTTGGACACATTAATGGTCTGTTTGGATCGTTTATTACTAAAAACTGAAAACTGAAAACCGAAAATACTGTAGTAAAATAATTTTTAAATGTGTGAATAGTATCATGAGACTCAATTTTAAAGTTATATTTGTTGAATTCCGTACTTGCAGGTCCAGTAAACAATACACAAGACCCACAGAAAAAAAATGCAAACACGTAAAGAAATGCAAACACGTTGCTATCCAAACCCAGCCTAATTTTAACTTCAAAATATAATTTTGCTAGTTGTGCTTTAGCTTCATTATTGGCACTTATTCCAACTCTCATCTATTCTATTTCATTGATCAAATAACATTGCAGTACCTCTAGCTAATTTAATATGCATGGTATTAAATGTTATGGATCGGTACAATTGGTAAAAGAATCACCCCCATTCTTAAAGCAACTCATGTAATCCAAAAACCTTTTTTTTTTTTTGTTGAAAAAAACATATTTTTATAAAATAAGAAATGATTAGGGTAGTTTTGGATCAATGAGTTGTGTTGGCTGCCCCCTTGATGTAGCATTGTTGGACTTGTTCATGAGGAGAAACTGTCACATGGCCCAGAGACAAGAAGACAAGTGTAGTCCATTGTATGCTTTTGATTTTCGCTCTAGCTAATAGATTGCAAGGTAAAATCTGCACTCTTGTTGCATTTTAGTGCATCATTTTAAACTTTTTTGTTAAAATTACAAAAGCAATATATGCATGGCACTGCAAACATTATTATTGCACTTAATTAAATTTTTCGTTACATATTATATATAAGAACTCATGTATAGATCGCAACCAGAATGATTAGTCTAGCTAGACATGGCATCTAACTTCCTTGTTGAAGGTTTTCTACGGTTGTGTGCTAACATTCAACCAAAGAAAATGCTCTTTTTTTCTTTTTATAAAGAGACCGGCTGATTTTTCTATTCTTTTTTTTTTTTTTCTCTCTAAATTTTTATTTTTTATTTTTTTTTTGAAAGAGTTTCAATATATAGCATCCGCTCTTAAGGGTAACTCTTTATTATCAGGCCAAAATATCAATCGGTTTTTGGCATAGGCGAAGATTGAAATTTTTATTCTAATGTAAGATAACAATCATAGAAGTTACTAAAATGATTTGTCTTAGCTGTTTGAGGACATTGTTACTGTAATTCTCATAATGCAACAAACTCTACAATCAAGTTGCAGTGGTGAATGTTCAAAATTTCAAACATTAGGAGTTTGATTATAACTTACTTTTTTATGAGAAATTAATGTGGATATGCAAAATTTCCCCATTAACCAAATCATTCAACCGAGTTCTTGACATATCCAAATAACGTCAACGTTGTTCATAATTGATTGATCCACGGGTCAACTAAAAATGGATCTGCATCAGCGTAAGTTATGTTTTTGGTATTTTGCTTAATCTATCGTCATTAGAAACCTAAGCTTGTACCTTCATGGAAATAGATGTGTGATAACCAACTAAATAAAAGTTCTCACAGGAGACAACCTTCAAAGCTAAAAGCATTTAGTTTCAATTTATCTTCACCAAAACAGTGTTATGAATGACTATATATTGCTTGATTGTTAGACATGCCGTGATGGGTCAGAGATTTACAATAATTGAATATTGAATAGTAAGTAGTAATAAATGACCTTAGCTATGTGCTGCTTTATTCTGCAATGTAAAGGAAATTATCATTCATGTCACCGTCCTATGTAATGCTTGTGTAGAAGTATCTTATTTCAATCCCACTTAAGAGTAGGATCCTTTTCTCTACCTTTTGTTACTGGGTTATATATATAAGATTAATGATTTAATACTCTTTTAATATGAAGCGGCTGTTTAACTATATAAGTTTATACCATAAGACTTTTGTGCTTTTGCCCCTTGATGTACTAGAAAGTTTTTCCACCTTTTAAAACTTTCACGAATCAAATTATTGACTGAAAGTTGTCCATACCCATTTCAGATTGTGACCAGGCAAAAGCTGAAATGAACCAAATGACCTATCTCTAACTTAATTGGGTAAGACCTTGTTAAAGAGACTCAACATGAATTAGAATTGAAGGACAGCAGTAGACATTAGAGAAACCTGACCATACAACAAACTTGATTATGTATTACCAACCATAACATCTGAGGGAAATTTGTCTTAACAGTACTCAGACTTGAGAAGGCAAGCAACAATGTAGACAAGGTTGAAAAATGTAGAAGGTAGCCTGCATAGGTAAGCCCTCCTATTGTACTTGCTATCATTGTTGTATTATATCTATAAATTAAGTTTTCTCACATTCTCGAATGTATTAAATTTATGCTACACTTTGATAATCATTGTCATTCATTTTTGAAAATTTTAAAATTTTTATATAATATTTGGGGTTTCCCTTAGATAAGTCAAAAGAATCTGCATCTTTTAATAGGTATTTAAAGATATCTTTACACTGTGTCTTTGGAAACAGGACTTGGTTAGGGAGCGATACTCTCTTGAAGTTGCTGCTCAATTTTTAGCCACCCCTATCTCAAGGTGAGAAGCTACTGATAAGCTGATATGGCCTCAATGTAACACATGGTTTATATAAGGTCATAATTAAGCTATTATTGAAAGTAGGGGGAATTTAGGAAATAAAGTCTCAAGGGAAGGTCATAGCTCTTAGATGGAGACATCTGTGGGGATTGAAGCTTCCTTTGAAGTTAATAATTTTTGTGCGGAAGTTTTGGCATGAAGACTCATTATCACATAATAGTGAAATGAAACATAGTGAGTGATAGTGTGTGTTATGCAATAAAAAAGAGGAAAACTAGGATAATTTATTCCTGAAGTGCACTCTTGCTTGGGTTGTATTGTTTGGATTAGATTTGAGCGTTAGAACTAAACTCATTTCTCCTTGCTCTTTGAAGCAGTGGTTGGCTCAATGGACAGAGGATCCAAAATTTTAAAAACAGGAATATTTAGTGTTCTCCAGATTGATGTTTAAGGGTGCAAAAAAATCTGCTTAAAAAGTTCTAATGCTTTGCTTTGCAGGTATGCACAAGTCTTTAATGCGCAATCGCAAGATTAGAGTAACTGCAGGAAAGTAACAAGGCAAAAGTGTCCAGGTGTAGCTAACTATTGTGGGACACTAGCAGAGATGGAGGGTGGTTTTGGTTATGTAACCAAATCCAGCGCTGGCAGTCTGTTGTTGTTCTTCCATATGCAACCAAATGGCATGCGGCTAGATCAGATGCCCGGCTATACAGCTTGGTTTTTGCAGACTTGTTTCGATAATTTGAGAAAGAAGGTTCCTTGGCGACTTGCTATGCTGATTGAAGACCTCAATTGCATAAAATTTGGAGAACGCCAGTGGTTATATATGTTGTGCATAAGAGAGTCACTGTAGATGTTGGGTCCCTCGCGACTCTTGCTTCAAATATAAACATTTTTGGACTCTACTACTAGCCAACTCTTCTGACATTATTGTATCAGAAAACCAAACCCAAAAAGAAGAAGAGGAAGTTATCTTTACACCATTTTATGGACTAATTTATGCCTTTGGCACACGTCTGCATGCAATCATTAGAAGCAACAAATCCTTTTCCTTTGCAATTTATTAGTAAGATTTTTCTTTTCTTTCTTTTTTTCCTCCTGTCATCTTCTTTTCAGACATTTAGGAGTCTAGTAGAATATATATAATGTTAAGTTTGAATGGAAATGGGTGCTATACTTGATTTTCTCATCAGCCTGTAACATTAATAACATTGCTCTTTAATTATGCATGTTTTTACAATATGACTTTTGTGCTTTTGACAAGGCCTCTTTCTAACACTGATTTATTTTGTTTAAAAAGTATACAGGCTATTGCATGCTAGGAATTGTAGAAACCAAGCAGGCAGGTCTGTTGTTGATCTTATTGACACAAGTTTAAGTGAGGACATTGAGTTTTGGAACCAGTTATGTAGGTTATAATTACCTTCTAAACTACTAAACTAATCAAACTTCATTAGCAGTACAAACTAATCAGACATTGCTACTAAACTACCAAACTACTAAACTTGGCTTTAACTACCTTCCAGCTTTACTTAACAATCAAATACACGGTCAAGACTCCAATTTGATCAAATTTGTCTTTCTAACTTGCTATGCATGAAAGGAAAATGTTTGAAACAGCAGGACCAGCCATCGTCTATCACTTGAAACTCTAGCGGTTGTACTTAGAAAAAAAATGACTTTAAAAAGTAGCGCATGAGCAAATATGCTAAAAAGATGAAAGCTAAAAGCAGATCCAACACGCACTCAGCCAGTCAGCCATTGTATTATAGACTATAGTTCTCATTAACTAGTAGAATAGATTCGTTCTTTCTTTTCTGTTTATCAATTTTCTCTGATGGGAAGAAGTTCTCATCCTCTACTAGTAATTTGGTTCGTTGTGGTAATACTAAGGTTTTAAGTTCCTTAATTCAGAGTCATATATCACAGAGTTACAACACATTGCCAACTGGTAAGAGCTCACATTCCCAAATGATCCTTAAACAAAAACATTAACAACCTCTCATATAACACAACTCAAATCTATAAAAACACAATTAAGAACCACCAGGAATCCCCCAACACTTCAAAAGGGTATACTACTAATGACAAAGACACAGACTTTATACAACCAATAGCAAGTAATCAAGAAACTAATAAATGGGTAACCAAAGAAACACAATTTTAAGCAAGTAATCAAGAATTCTCTCATCAGCCAAAAAAAAAAAAAAACCACAAAATAGAGACCTAGTAGTTACCTCGACAAGGGAATCATCAATTGTTATCGTCTTGGAACTCTTCTGTGGCTTCCTCTTTGCCCCTCCATGGCACCGATGACATCAACTTCTTCGTTGTTGTCATTTTCATTCAATTGCTGTTACAAAGAGAGAGGTAGTGTTGTCAAAAACTCAGAATACGTTATAGAAAGAGTTATTACCGTGAGAATTGTTTGGTAAACCTATTGTTAACGCTTCTATCACACAAGCTTTATGAAAACCAAAAAGGACATAATGGACTGAAGTGGACCGAATAGGATCAAAGTAGACAGAATAGACCGAACAATACCAAATAGAACCGAAGTGGACTATTCTCACTTCCAAGTTCCAACAAAAAAAGTCAAGCCTATTTGAAATTTGAAGCATTGGTTTGTATTCCGCATTTGGTTTCATTTTTCAAAAAGCAAATGATGAAAGCCCAACCTTTTTGAAATTTGAAGCACTGACTTTGACCGAAAAGAAAACAAAGCTTGCAAAGAAACAATTTTAGTGTTCTGTGAATAAGTGTGGGTGAAAAAGTATGTGGATATACGTGTAATATTGTTTAAACACTGAAAATTGTTGTTCTAGTTACATTGCCAAACAATCCCAAATTTTTACAATTTGAAACTCAAGTTCCGTGTGGGTTTTTTTTTTTTTTTTTTTAAATTTTTTTATTATAAATTCCACGTCAGACCTATACTAGTTGGAGCTTGAGTTTGTTAAACTCGGTTTTGAGTTGGAACTCGAGTTTGCTAAACTCAAGTTTCAAAAATAATCTACATAACTAAATAACTTCAAACACATGTTATTCATCTAAAATTATCCTAAAAAGTTACTATTCAGCAACATTTCCTCAGAATTGTTTGGCAAACCTATACTTAACGCTTCTATCACACAAGCTTTATGAAAACCAAAAAGGACAGAATGGACTAAAGTGGACCAAATAGGACCAAAGGGGTTAGAATAGAGTGAACGGTACTGAACAGAACCGAAGTGGACCGATGAGGACAAAATAGACCAAATAAGACCAATATGGACCGAATAAAATGGAATGGACCCAAGTAGACCCAATAGGACTGAATAATTCAGAAGTGAGTTTTTTTTTTAATACAAATTCAGAAGTGAGTTTAATTGTTCAATAGTTTGATTTGTTCAAACGTAGGCTTAATAAGTCTCTATATAATTTAAAAGGCATGATATTTGAAATATCCTATATTTGCATGAGCAAATATTTTGTTTTTGATTTTAGGGTTAAATACATAGTTGGTCTTTAAACTTTATAGCCAATAAAAAAAATTTAGTCTATAAAATATAAAATGATTGCTTTTAGTAAAATGATATGACCAAACTAAAAACAAAGCGTATACATGATTGGCTTAGGTTTGATAAACCTTTTATTCTATATTGACCTCATCAAGTACATAAATTTCTCACCCAAGCTAACATAACCCAAAATAGCTCTAAAAATCAACTCAACCCAACCTGTAAGGGTCAGATTGGAGCCATTTGGTAAGGTCTAATAAAAAAAATATCATTAAATAATTTAAATTCATTATTGAAAAAATTTACAATTTAGCCTAATATTTGAATTATTTTTAAAAATATCAAAATATTAAAATAAATAAAACCATCAAATTCTCTAAATCTAAAATGAATCAAGTTAACAAATTTAAAATACATAAAATTTTTAAAATTATTATAAAGGAATTGTGTTATTTGAAAAAGATAAATAATCAACCAGACCCAAAGGCCAAAGTCATAATTTTGATATATAATTTTACGAGTGGTGTCAGTAGAAAGAAATTATTTAAGCAAAGCTGAACATGACAATTATCCAACAAGTGGACTAGGTGAAAAAATGTGGGTTGCGAAGGACATTGAAGATCTTAACCGAACTATATGTCTGAGAGAAGCAGCGGAAGGTTACGAAGCCAAGAGAACCCGTGAAGACTATGATGGGGCCGGAAGCTCTAATGACAAACCTCACCCAAAAAGGATCGCAAGACTGTAGTGAAGAAATTATGGCCCACGGTAACTCTGACTGTGAGGAGTCAAGTTGAGTACAAAGACTGTAGTGAAGACTGAAGAGCTAAGTGAAAGTGACCTTGAAGGTTAATCAACCTTTTTCCCTGTAACTCACTGTCTTTCTTCTTAATTCAAGCTCTGTTCGTTGCTACAATGTCTTTTTCTTGTGGCAAAATATTCATGGATTGCCCACCATATGTTTGATTAGAGTTTTTAATGAGACTCCTAGAAATTTGACTAGGACGAACAAAAGATTGCAACAAAAAGTTTCTTGTTGTTGTTTATAAAGCAGAAGAAATAATCTGCTTGAAAGCAAGTATACATCAAAACTGGAAAGCTTTTGCTGTCAAACGTACTGGTTTATTGTTGTTTCTTTCCATTTAAAGTTATACTTCACTCCCTCAAATTTTCATTAAGCATAGAAACTCTCCACAAAGTGCAACACACACACACACACTGAATCGGAAGCAAAATGAGTGCAGAGGAGAGAGAATTAGAGAGAGGGAGAGCAAGGTCTTGCAGAGTTCCCTCTCCTTTGCTTGACAAAATGCCCTCAGTAACAGTAACACTGCCACATCCTCTCGTTTTTACCAACCCAAGGTGCTATCTCCACAAGTGTTCTGTCAAGCGAGTGGAGGCATCTCTGAACTCTTGTCCCTATTCCTGATTTAGGCCCATACTTTGGGTGGCAGAATCAAAATCTTAGCTTTGTGGATATAATGTCCATAATTTAGACTCTTCGCCTTGCCATTTTCAATCCCATACCCCTACGCACATTGCGCAGCTGTTGCTTGACCAAATGTCTTTCCTCCTACATTGACACATGGTCTGCACCACCATTCCACATGTTATGGAAAAGCCTGATCTAACCATTACTAATCCTTTGATGGGGCTGCTTTTCTGTCTTTTCTTTTCTACAATGTTAGTGTCTCTGAGTTTGATACGTAATATTTTTCTCAATCCTCCTTCTGCTTCTAGTTTCCCAAATCTAAGGATTCTAGTACTTAGATCTGCAGAGTATGCAAACTCTTAATCTCTCCCCACCCTCCTCACTGCCCTCCTTGTCCTCATTTAAAAGTGACATGTATTTTTGTAAATTAGATTTTTCATTCCTTTCTTTATTTTGTTTCCCCC
Organism: Quercus lobata; assembly: GCF_001633185.2. Taxonomy (NCBI): domain Eukaryota; kingdom Viridiplantae; phylum Streptophyta; class Magnoliopsida; order Fagales; family Fagaceae; genus Quercus; species Quercus lobata. The sequence continues at coordinate 471,249 of NC_044912.1, read as the reverse complement.
TGGTATATTTTTTTCAGACATTCAGGAGTTTAATAAAATATTTGTAATGTCAATTTTGAATGGAAAGGCTGGTATCAGCCTATCACTTGCATTGCCCCATTGATTTGTAATATTAAAAGTTTAAACTCATTTTATACATAACATTGTTCGTTAATTATGGAAATTATTACCAAATGACTTTTGTGCTTTGGGCCTTGATATTCTTGAAATTTTCCAGACTTATTTCAAATCATAACCAAGGAAAACCATCCATGTTCATTTCATTTGTCTTTTTACTAATTAGACTCATGCAGGCAAACAAATGCGTAGACAAGGTTGAAAATTGGAGAAGTATCTTTTTGCAAACATTAATATATCATATTGAATGGTAAGTATTACTAAATGGCCTTGGCCATGTCCTGCTTTTATTTTTAAAGTTAGGAATCACCATAAACGTCATTCTTCCATGTGATGCTTGTGCAGAAGCATTGGTGAGTCCTCAATAATATTTGAATCTTATTTAGAACAGACATATCTTTTTCCTCTGCTTTTTCATAGTTATATCATTCTTTCTTTCTTTCTTTTATTTTGTTTTTTTCCCCAGACATTTAGGAGTTTAATAGATTACATCGTATATGTGTGTCCAATGTCAAGTTTTGAAGGAAATGGGTGCTGCCACATGTAAGTGCCCCGTTAATTTGTAATATAGATGGCTAAAAACTCCTTTTATGCAGGATTGTTCAGTTTAATTATATCAGTTTACTGATAAGCTGATATGGCCTCATACAACTCCCAAACATGGTGAGTGAAACTATATCTTATGCTATGAGGAAGAGGAAAACTTGGATCATTTATTCCTGAAGTGTAGTCTTTCTTGGGCTGTATGATTTTGGTCAGATTAGACCCTTAGAACTCTGTGCATTTATCCTTGCTCTTTGAAGCAGGTGTTGACTTAGTGAATGGAGGATCTACATTTTCAGTAGCAGGAATATGTGATGTTCTCTAGATTGTCAAATCATAAATCTGTTGGCCTTGTGGTACAACCTCAACAAAGTGATGTTTGAGGGTGCAAAACAGGCTGGCTTATGAATTTTTAATGCTCAGTAAAGCTTTGTTTTCCAGGTATGCACAAGCCTATCATGCACATTTGGATCAGAGTAACTGTAGGAAAGTACCGAGGCAAGTGTGTCCAGTTGTGGAGGGATAGCTGGTCTTGCTGACAGTTAAGCGACACTGGCAAAAACGGTGCAGATGGAGTGGTTTTGCCTAAATCATGTGCTGGCAGGAAAATTTTGAAGGTGTTGCAGTTCTGCCATATGCAGCTGAGTAGCTGCTAGAAGCCTAGCTGTTTTGCTCTGCATCATTCATCTCTTATAACATTAAAGAAATTTCCAGTAGAACTTGGCTTGTATAGGGTGATGATTGTTGATCACAAAGTGTTACTATTCAAAAGAATCTAGAAAGGATATTTTCTGCATCATTCATCTCTTCTGCAAGCATATTTTCTTGTTAACCACAGAAAGGTGTATCCCCTATTGAATTTCTAATTTGCTATGCATGAAAGAAGTGTATGAAACAGCATGACATTTCTTTTTTTGTTTCCTTATTTAAAAAAAAAAAAAAAAAAATCCTTGTAGTTTATAATAAGTGTACTAATATTAAGGTTTTAAGTTCCCTAACCCAAAGTAATATTAAAGAGTTGCAACTCATCAGCCATTGGTAGAATATAGGACTTCTTAAACTTAGAAATCTGTACAGAGCTCACATTATTCCCAAATCATCATTTAACATTTACAATCTATGATGTAACGCATAATTCAAAATTATTTGTAACAATCAAGAACAACCATTTATTTACCCAACTACCAATGCTACTGAAAGGGTTCACCACTAATGACAAAGACCTGAACTTCAGACAACCAACAAGTAAGCAAGTAAGCAAGAATTCTCTCTCTCTCTCTCTCTCTCTCTCTCTCTCTCTCTCTCTCTCTTTTGGTGAATAAAAAAAATTGTAATCCAAAAATTAATTAAACGCCCACAAAATAGAAAATAGAGGCCTGGTAGTTACAGTGAAAGCTGTAGCCGAGCTGAGGGTCAATCTCAGCTAGAGACTGCTTTGTGACTTCGAGCTTTGCTTGAGATTTTTCATCTTTACATCAAACTCATGGCCTGAGTAAACTTTTTGCAAAACATTCTATCACATTATACTAACTCAACCAGGAATAAGCTTTCTAAAAAGAGTTTGGTTGGTTAACAGTTTGATTTGATAATACTTCTCACTATTATTTTATGGGTCTTGTTAAGTTAAAATTTTATTACACAATCAAGTCTCTCTTTTTTTTAGGAGTCAAGTCACTCTTTAACTAAAAGTTCTTACTTTTATGAATTTTTACTATTTCTCGAAGTAGGTAACTAGAGCCCGTTTGAACTTTGAAGCCTCTTTAATAATTGTCTAAGACATCTGTGAACAAAAGCCTAATTTTAAAAATCATGCTATTGAATCAAATTTTCACTTGATTGTCCCTTTGCAACGTCTATGATGTGATCCATTTCACAGTTGATTTCAATGCTTAATTGTTGATAACGTGGCAACTTCTTTCATAATGGGAAATACTGTTTGGGATGTTAGGTTACTAAAATAATAGTTGTTCATGTGCGTTGGGTATTCTTTGTGATTATGAAAGCTCAAGGCAATAACAATTCTGATTTATCTTATTGAAAAATCCAACCGTTTAAGTTGCGAAGATGTAAATTTGAGATATTTAGATTTTAGTTGGTTTATACTTTAAAGTGTCTGCCTTAAGAACTAGTGCACAATCCTCATAAACTATCGTCTTCAATTATAAATTCAACAGATACATATACATATGAAGATTAAAAAAAATACATATTTAATTTTGACATATTATTGATATTCAGCTAATCATTTTGTAAATGGATTTTGGTGAGGACTCAAATATAATCTTAATTCATTGCTGAGCCTCAGTTCTCTCTAGCTCTTGAGAAGCTTCCTTGGGTCCATGGTTATGAGAAAAGAGTGAGGCCTTTGGGGTCTTTGAGTTGAAGTGAGCTTGGGTTTTCAGTAATATTTGATTTTGGTGCTGAGCAAGATTAAGAGAGCCTTGCCCATTTTTGCTCTTTCAATGAAACACAGAGAGCTTTCCCTTTAGCTTCCTAAAATTTCCCCTTCTCTTTAATTGGTTATTGCTTCTTTGAATTACCCAGAGAACCCATGCCTTATGCTTCATTGAAACACCCATATTATTAGGCCAATCATATTTCAAGCCCAAAGTAAGTGTTGTGAGACTGAAATCACAGAGCCATTTATCCAGTGATGTTCACTACAGTCAAAACTTCCGGGAGTGTCATTAGAGTGCCAGGGGTTCTGGTCTTTTGCAAGCAAGGAGTATTAGGGGAAATCACTATTGAAGGATTCCAAAGATTCTAGGACAATTACGGTAGGAAGGCAAGTGGCGCCCTTGTAGAGGTTATATAGAGTTTGTACCTCAATGGTGTCCCCTTAGTGGAACCAATGAAGTCACTTCAGGAGAACGCATGTAACAGATTAAGTTGCTATTACCAACCTTAATTTTTTGGACACCCTTTCATTAATTGGCATGTTCATTTTTTTAAAGAACAATCGCGTTATTTGCAAAGTGATCTCATTATTCATTTTAAAAAAGTATAGTCATTAGTTTGAAAGGGTAAAGATTCTACGGTTGATGTCAAAGCAGCTCTAATATAAATAATCTTGATGTCAATTACGAACTTTTGCTTGCTCCTAGCCTTCACTTTTTTACTTCCCTACATTATTTTTTACTCTCTTCATTTTCAGTTTCTAAATGTCTAAGTCACCCTATCTGTGTACTTCCATAGTTTATTTGCACCCTTTTCCTTTTGTCATAAAATTATTCCTACTTATCATAGAGAGACCAAAAAATAAAAATCAGCCTTACTATGAAACCCCAAAAGAAATTACTCTAAATAAGAAAGAAAAAAAAGAGTAAAACAGAAACCAAGTGCAAACACAGTTACACATCCTTATCATTGTTACCAATGACCTGAAGTGCATAATTATTTTGCACTCTGCTTATATTAAACTAGTTAGTGGATGTATTAGTCATAAAGTTTCTAGATTCCACTAAGCATTTAAATAAATATAACTTTATAGTTTTTCAAAAAGAAATTAGAGCAGGACTTCTAAGAAATTACACAGAATGTGTAGGAGTAATTGTCATCAAATTTCCACTACAGTGCTAATCCAAAAATAATAAAAATATCATAAAAGCAAGATAAAGCGTAAACAAGACTTTACTAGTTACCTGAAACTTAATCTTTCTTCTCTTTTTTTTTTCTTTGAGAGAGTTCCAAAATCTCTTATTCAACCATTAAAAACTTTACCAGTTGAGTTAACTAGAACCTACTTTCTTCTCTTTTTCTTAATGGGAGAGTAAAAACTTACACTTCTCTAATTTATCTTCCTTCAACCTTTTTTTTTATTCAGTTTTAAATTTTATTTGACTGTACTTATTGTATAGATAGTGGTTCTAAGATTTATTTGGATATATTATTATGTATTCCTTTGAAACTGTGGGTTGGGTCTAGTGGGTCAGTAGATTTTGTGATTTGGACTTGATGGGGGTTTGAGGATTGGTATGTGTTAGGAATCAAAATCTTGTGTTTATTTCCCTTACCTAATCTTGTGTCTCATCTCTCACAAGTTTGAAAATAGTTTTGTCCCATTAGATAATCTTACCGAAAAATGGGTCAATGCAAGGTCAACACAAAAATCCAAAAGAGCACCGAAAGCCCATACAATTTACCTCGCTCCATGAGATTATTTTCCACTAAGCCCACCGAGTGCAAAAACAGTACTACTTGTTGTTTATCATTCATAATATCCAATCTTGTTGCCTATTGTTTGTTGTTCAAAAACTTTCAAATGCAAAAACAGTATGTGCATGCCACTGCAAACATTATAATTTCTATTAATTAATTATTAGTTAATGCAGTGCCCACCTTATGTTTGATTAGAATTGCCGAAGAGAATACAAAGTACAAACAATTTGACTTGAAAGAACACAGAATGACAAGAAAATGCTTTTCGAGATGGACACTTGCACACCTACTTTATTTAAAAATGATGTGGTGTGTTTATAGAGGATGTGAATTCTTGAACGTATTATTTTCTCCTTCATCCCAATCCATTTTCTTTTAACACACAATTACATAAGATAAGCTAATTAAATCCAGCTTTGTTTTTTTTTTTTTTCCTTTTGTTTTGTTTTTTACTTATGTATTTGAGGACTTCGAGTCTGCCTTTTGATTGGAAGATGCCTAGAATGAGAGGATGTAAAAGCTCAACCCTTTAAACAACCAAGCAACACATGGCGAAGGGTTTATCATTAGAGCTACATTACAGTTAAAAAATAATTTTCGGTCGCTTATCTTGCCAGGACAGTTCCTGGAAGGAAAGGGCCATTTAACAAAACAAGTGTTGTTGACTGAAAACAAAGGATTTTTACGAGATAAATCAAACTATTTGTTGATACCCATTTTGAAGAGACATTCTCTACAAGCTCGATTTGGCCGAATCCGACTTCCTTATGTGACCAATTCATGTATTATAATTTAATTTATTCTTTTAAGCATGACCCAAACCCATGTAATATAAACACAATTTGAGGGAGTGTGGTTTGGAGGGTATGAGTTGACTCCTTCTGAACATTTTGCATGAGCTTGAGCCATGCGTGTTGCAAAGTGAGTTGGGATACTTGTAGCACCTAAAACTCATGGAAAGAGTTTGATACCCAAAAATTTCACTCAAATAGTGGTTTCTAGCTCTTGCTATGTGGCTGAAACCTTCAGCGAACCTTTTTTAGCCCCTAAGAGCAAGTTGTCTTCTTAGGCTAACTTTGGTTGCATATATGGGGCAGCTTACCAGAAGGTTGAATTGGTTGGGGAAGAGCATCGAATATCATTTAGTCAAGCCTTTCCTCTTTTGATGTAAAAAGCAAGCCAACCCTTTGCCTAAACAAAAACAAACTGAACAGAAACATCAAATTAGCACCAAAGAGGTCCACATCCTCATCCATTATCCATACACTAGTCCTTAAGGACATCCAAAGCTTGCTATAAGGCCTCACAATCAAATCTAAACCAACTAATTCATGTTTTACTTTAAAGCTGAAATTTCAAAACAAAATCCCATACAACCATCAAGGAGTTAACACGATTTTGATACCCAGGCATGAAAATGGTGGTACCAAGAACTCTTCTCACTCTCCCTCACCACCTCCCTCAAATTCTACTTCCTGCTCTGTGAAAAACAGTTTCAAACCTAGTGTCTTATACATATTTTCTATCACTTTATTGTTTTGCACTTTGATTTTATTATTGTGGTGCACCACTAGCCTCTATTCACTAGTAACTGGAATTTTGAGCTTGAATATCTCCATTTAAATGAACTTTGAAGATGGAATTTTGGGCTTGGATATCTCCATTTAATTGCACTTTAAAGAATCCAAGGGGAGTTTTAGGCTTGTTCTAGCATTTTGGCCCTGATCGAAAAAATGCCCCCAACACTATCAAATTCATACCCAGCCTCTAAATCTAATATATGTCAAGTTAACAAATTTAAAATACGTATCTTTTTCAAAATTATAAAAAAGGAGAAGTGTTATTTGAGTTGAAATGCTAATCCGAACTAGATCCAATCCAAGCTTGGGGGGAAAATTAATTTATAAAAAAATATTATTCAATCAGACCCAAAGGCAGAAAGTGATTATTTTGATATAATTTTACTACTGGAGCAGGTAGAAATAAATTATTTACGCAAAGTTGAGCATGAAAATTACCCAACAAGTGGACTAGGAGGTCCAATTAGGAAACTTCTTCTTACAACTTTATTACACAGAAATTTAGTTGGCATGCACATACGAACATGCACACAACCGTACACAGTTCATGAGGAGGCGAAATTTCAGTTCTAATTTTAAAATAATGAAATGGTGTCTTGACTGAAATTGTGTTTTGTACACGATTTCACACTGGTGTATAATTAACAGCGCCCATCCCAGCTTCTTCCTTAGATTATCTTCCTTTGGCTTTCACATTGTTAAATAATTTTCTGCATTGTTATCCCACTTGCACCCCTACTTTGTTTAAACAATAATTTGTTGACCACACTGCAAACGAGACTGTCTGGATGTGCATGCTTGCATGTGACTCTGCCTCTTTGATTCCATTGCCAAGCAATTACATAATATAAGCTGATTCTGGCTTTGAAATGAATAAACAAATTGGAAACAGAAGATGGGTTTAGCTAAAAAGGCCAAAACATGGGTGTGAATGACCATTCCATTTCCATTGTATAATAGGAACAGAAACTGGTACCTTTTCAAGTGGTCCTCGAGCTCTACAGTCCGCTGCTGCAATAAATAATAGACCTGTGGCACAACAGCGTTTTGTTTTCAGTTACTGCTATTATTTTACAAAGCGACGGACGTTTTGTTATTTGTAAAATATATTACACCCAAAAATTAAAATAAAATAAAATAATTGGCATGTTTAACGTTTTAGTTATTTGAGAATCATCTCTCTTCCTTATGCTACTCATTTAATCCAAAAAAAATTAAAAAAATTAAAAATTAAAAACTTGTGATTTGTATAAACTAAACAGTGACTAGGGGTCATTTTGGTTCAGTGATTTGTGTTTACTTATTTGTGCTAAGAAACTGGCACATGGCTAGGAGACAAGAAGGCAAGTGCAATTGAAGGGTAAAATATGCAATCTTGTTGCCTGTTGTTTGTTGTTCAAAAATTTTCAAGGTGCAAAAACAGTATATGCATGCCACTGCAAACATTATAATTTCTATTAATTAATTATTAGTTAATGGATTGCCCACCATATGTTTGATTAGAATTGCCAAAGAGACTGCAATGTACAAACAATTTGATTTGAAAGAACAAAGAATGGCAAGAAAATGCTTTTTGCTGGTGTTTTAGAAAGCAGAAGAAATCATGTGTTGGACAATACGTAACCAACCATCAAAGATGTAATTGCTTTAGAAAGCAGACATACCACAAAGGATGGAAGATTATTGGACTGCAATGTACAAACAATTTGTTTTAGAAAGCAGAAGGAATCATGGATCTGCAATGCTACACATCACATAAACTATATTATAAATCCAATATCAGCTAGCCTGTTACAGTCATCAATACATTAATGGAAGGAAAAATGTCAAAGGTTTGATCACATGACCTAATCCTCAATGAACTTGGATGCAATCATATGTCCAAGATTAATTATTGATTGAGAGGTTCAGGTGCAATGTCAGCTAATTCTGAGCTTAAAAGTTTTAGAAGGTAAAATACTTGATTGGACATTGAGAATCTCTATAAACCAATTATATTTTAATATCTATTTAGTAATTTGCTGGTCATATATTTATTTGAGATATAGACAGACAAATAACTCTTCCTGAATTTATATATCTGTCCAAAAGGATGTAGGAATCAAACCCATTAAAACTGTTATTTCCAATGAAATTATAGACTTGAAAAGCCCAAATGCATTAAAAATGGTTCAGAAGTTTCACAAGCATACTCATTATGATGCAGATATACCACAACTCTAGGCTCAGTGAAAAGGGGAGGGGGCGGGGACTTAAAAGGAATCCTCAAAACTAGTTAAGAGTGAGGATGTCGTCTTGTTATATAGAAATTGCGCTATTTCCATCTTCTCTGCTACCCATAAAATGCACAAAGAAATCAAAACTTAATAAAGAACTGAGTGAAAATGCGTGTGAAGAAGTTCAAGTTACGGGAAACATTGTAGGCCAGGGCAGGAGGAAGAGGTTTCACGATGGTGTCAATACCGAATACTCGTTGAAGAAACTGCATATACAAAAGATGTATTATATCTCAAACTCAATTATGAATGGATTTAGATGGCCCGCCCCCAAGGGGGAGGGACCTTAAGAAAATAGAGGAGTAAAGATATTATTGATAACCAAATAAACAAAGACGTAAACTAGTAAACTGTAACTTCAAGCGGTGAATGACGCATAAGCTATAAAAAATGTCAATTGACAGGAAAACAGAACATGCTATAATTTCAGTAGTCTACAGTCATGGAAGATTCAAATATATAACCACACTTCATGAAGCTGACGCTTCAATCATATTAACAGCCAACCAATACTGTCAATAAAAAATACTGTCAATAAAAAATAAATAAAAAGGAATTTTGCCCGAAGAAAACAAAATAGCATAATTTCCAAATCAAATTGAATACATAAAAGACAAAGCATCTTACGACTTCAAGAACATGATAACGACTGACAGTCTCATCAGTAAACCTGGTCTCACTCTTTGCTATAATGGTCTTCTAACACTATAATGGTCTCTCCCTCATTTATGCTAGTGAGTTAGAAGCCGAAACTCTTTAAGTGGTCTCTCTATTGTGGACAGAAAAAAGTGCTGTCTTTTGCAGAAGACAAAGGGTATTGGATACAGCAAGTCCTGAAATTTTAGATACGGGAACACAAATCTTCTGTGGCTTCCTCTTCGCCACTCCATGCCGCCGATGACATCAACTTCTTCTTCTTCTTCGCTGTTGTCATTGTCATTCAATTGCGTTTACAGAGAGGGGGTAGTGTTGACTCGGAATACATTATAGAAAGAGTTATTACGGCGAGATTTGTTTGGTCGTTACAGCTCCATCAGTGGCCTTTTAGTAAACCTGTTGTAACGCATTCTATCACATAAGCTTATATGAAAACCAAAGTGGACAGAATAGACCCAATAGGACCAAAGAGGATAGAAAGGACCGAATAGGATTGAAGTGGACCAAAGTGGACTGATTAGGACCGAATAGACCAGAGTAGACCGAATATAGAGCAAAGTGGACTAAATAAGACCAAACGAACAGAAATAGATTGGATAGGACCGAATAAGACTGAAGTGAGTTCAATTGGTCAATAGTTTGATCCATTAAAATATATGCTTAATAAGTCTCTATATAATTTAAAATTCATGATATTTGAAATATCCTAAAATTGCACAAACAAATATTTTGTTTTTGGTTTTAGGGTCAAATACAGTTGGTCTAAACTTTATACCCTATAAACAATTTTAGTCTATAAAATTTAAAATGATTGCTTTTAGTAAAATGACATGACCAAACTAAAAACAAAGTGTGTACATGATTGTCTTAGGTTTGAGAAACTTTTTATTCTATATTGACCTCATCAAGTTGAGAAATTTCTCACCCAAGCAAACATAATCCAAAATAGCTTTAAAATTTAACTCAACCCAACCTGTAAGGGTCAGATTGGAGCCATTTGGTTTGGTAAGGTCTAATAATAAAAAAAATCATTAAATCATTTAAATTCATTATTGAAAAAAATATTACAATATAGCCTAATATTTGAATTATATTAAAAATATATCAAAATATTAAAATAAATCAAACTATCAAAATTATACCAAGTCTCTAAATATAAAATGAACCAAGTTAACAATTTTAAAATACATAATTTTTTTTAAATTATTAAAAAGGAGTTGTGTTATTTGAGTTGATATGCTAATCCGAACCAGACCCAAGCCATTGTAATCAACCAGACGCAAAGGCCAAAGTCATAATTAGGAAACTTCCTATGTCTTTATTACACAGAAAATTAGTTGGCATGCCGCATGTTCAATCTTCTAAAGAACAATCCAAAACCCAATGCCCATTCTTAAATTTAACAAGAAATTTAGTAGAGTAGTACTAGTAATTGTTTTTTATTCTTCTTCTTTAAAACATGAAAAGCCCACCACGGAAGTTCCTTTTTTGAATTTAACGGCTCTTTGAGTTAAATGGCACCGCTTTTCTTATTTATTGCCACGACGACGTTTTGTCTTCAGTTACTACTTTTATTTTACGAAGCAACATTGTTTTGTCATTGTTGGTCCTTGCCAGATGTCAATGCCTCATTGGCTCCACGTTATTTGTAAATTTTGTTAGTTCTGTTAGAGTTACAACGGCTAGTTTGTTAGTTATATAAATAGATCTCTGGTTGCAATTGTCATCGAGTGATTTTTTTCCTCAAATCAAATTTCTGTTGTTTTCTCTCTCTATTTTGCACGCTTTTTTCATTTTACTTTGTTTACGGTGACATTCAATAAGTGAGAACACTGACAAGGAGAAGAAAATTGCAGGTGAGTTTCAATTCAAGGTTCAGAAACTGTAAAAACTAGAGAATCTAAATAGAATTGAGAGTTTTCATTGATGGAGAAGAGAATTACAAGAAATGGAATGAATGAATAAAATACATCACGATACTCTGTTTATATACACAGTAAACATAACCACCCTACACTTGGCGCCAAAATCTGTTACTTGAAATCTTCTAGAATCTGTACACGTGTCAACCCTGGATCAAAGGACTCCTGGATTTGCGGAACTAACTTTCTGTTAGATGAAGAAATCGTGATCTGGCATAGCTTCCAGCATTTCCAATACTTCTGTTCTTATCAAGCCAATTGATGCAATGCTTGTACTCTGAGAGGTGTACTCCTTATCAGCAACATTTGTCTTCGTGGCTTGGACAATACACTTGTCATTAGCCACTCCTGCATTGCCTTTGCCTGCTGCTACCCTTGTAGCTTGACTGATGCATCTCTCATCAGTAGCTGCTGCATGCTGTGGTACCATACCAGTGTCTGCTACATGCTGAGATATTGTACTTGGACTCTTAATACTCCCCCTCAAGAGCACAGCTCTTGCCCCTTTCTCATCCAAACCTGTATGAGGATAAGTCACTGTAGAAGCAAAAATATTGATCACACCTAGCCTTCTGATCAGTTTAGAAAAACTTTCCACTCCTAATGCTTTGGTTTATACATCTGCCAACTGATCCTTGGTGGAGACATAGAAGGTTTTAATTGCACCTTCAAGAATCTTGTTCCTCACAACATGACAATCCGCCTCTATATGCTTGGACCTCTCATGGAATACAGGATTTGCAGCTATATGAAGTGCTGCCTGGTTATCACAGTACATTAATGCAGGCTGATCATGATGGACATGTAAATCCTGTAATAAATGTAAAATCCAGGTTAATTCACAGGTAGTAGTGGCCATAGACCTGTACTCTGCCTCTGCACTGGACCTAGACACAATGCTTTGCTTCTTAGACCTCCAAGAGACTAGTGCATCACCAAGAAACACACAATACCCTGTTAAAGACTTCCTTGTATCAGGGCAGCCAGCCCAATCTGCATCACAATAAGCTTTTAGGTGCAGATCAGATTTAGTTGGGAAGAAAACACCTTGACCCGGTGTTCCCTTAATGTATTGAAGAATCCTAGTGGCTGCCTTCATATGTGGTGCTCTAGGTTGAGCCAAGAATTGGCTAAGTCTATGCACTGCATATGTGATGTCTGGCCTACTTAGAGTCAAGTACATAAGTTTTCCAATGAGTCTTCTGTACTGTCTTGAGTTGCTAAGTAAATCTCCACTGTCTTTAGACAACTTGAGTTGTTGTTCCATTGGAGTTTGGACTGGTTTACATCCTGTCATACCAGTTTCCTCAAGAACTTCCAAAGCATATTTCCTTTGAGATAAGCTGATTCCACTCTTGTTTCTTGCAATCTCTAAACCCAAGAAGTACTTGAGTGATCCCAAGTCCTTAATACCAAACTTCTGATCAAGAACAGACTTGAGAGAAGCAACACAAGCATGATCATTGCCTGTGATCACCATATCATCAACATAAACAAGTAGAGCAGTGAACAAAGACCCTTTGCTGTGCACAAATAAGGAGTGATCAGCCTGAGATTGAGTAAAACCAAGCTCCTTTATAGTTGCTGACAGCTTTGTGTACCACTGCCTTGAGGCTTGTCTTAAACCATAAATGGACTTAACCAATTTACACACCCTAGGAGTAGTGGAAGAGGCTGAATCACACTCCCCCTTACTGTGAAAACCAGGGGGCAGTGACATATAGACCTCCTCATCTAAATCTCCATGCAAAAAGGCATTGTTGATGTCCAATTGGTGCAAAGGCCACTGCCTGACAGCAGCAAGAGCAAGCAAGACCCTCACTGATACAGTCTTAGCAACAGGAGAGAAGGTTTCAAGGAAATCAAGACCTTCCCTTTGGGTATAACCCTTGGCAACCAGTCTGGCTTTAAGCCTTTCAACACTACCATCAGGATTTAACTTCACTTTGTAGACCCATTTGCAGCCAATGGGAGACTTACCAGGAGGTAAATGAGTCATATCCCATGTATGATTCAACTCAAGGGCTTGGATTTCTTTGTCCATGGCAGCCCTCCAAAGTGGGTCCTGAACTGCTTGGGAAAAGCTGTGAGGTTCTTTGGGGCTAGAACTGACTGCCAACAAGTAAGAGTGATAACAAGGTTCCAAATGGGAATAAGTGAGACACTGAGCAAGATCATAAGGAGCACCAGCTGCTACAGCAGCACAAGCATAGTCCTGCAGGTAGGCAGGAGGTCTGATGTCTCTAGATGACTTCCTAAGAGGAACTGGAGGAACCAAAGCAACTGGTGTAGAAGAATGTTGCACCTGAGCAGGATTAGGCAGCTGAATAGGACTAAGAGAAGTAGTATTAGAAGGTAAAGCACTAGAGGGAGATTGAACAAAAGTAGAAGGAGGTGGGATAACATCAAAATCTAAGGAAACAGGATCAGGGATGCTAATGGGAGTAACAAAACCATCAACATCAGCAGGACAGGAACCTTCAACAGGAGCAGGAACAAAAGGATCTGCAATGTTAGTTGAAGTAGAGGCAAAAGGAAAAGAATGTTCATGAAAAACCACATCTCTAGAGAGAAACACCCGATTAGTGGCTAAATCAAGGACTTTATAACCTTTAACCCCAAAAGGATATCCCAAGAAAACACATCTAACAGCCCTAGGAGCAAACTTGGATCTGTGAGAAGAAAGGGTAGAGGCAAAGCATAAACAACCAAACACCTTTAAATGTGCATAACTAGGTGGAAGGCCAAATAACACTTCAAAAGGAATTTTATTTGATAAAGCAGATGAGGGGATTCTATTGATCAAATAAACAGCAGCAAGAATAGCATGTCCCCACAAATGCAAAGGTAAATGAGATTGAAACATGAGAGCTCTTGCCACATTCAAGATGTGTTGATGTTTCCTCTCAACAATGGCATTTTGTTGTGGGGTTTCAACACAGCTCAATTGATGCAAAATACCCTTCTTGGCAAAGAAATCTTTCATGAAAAACTCAGTACCATTATCAGATCTCAAGGTTTTAACTTTCTTAGAGAATTGAGTTTCCACCATTATGCAAAACTGTTCCAAAACAGATTGTGTTTGAGATTTATGCTTTAACAAATACACCCAAGTGCACCTAGAGTAATCATCAACAATGGTTAAAAAATACTTGCAATGATCAACAGTAGGAATGGAGAAAGGTCCCCACAAGTCACAATGGATCAATTCAAAGCAAGAATTAGAAAAATGAGAACTTTTATTGAAAGGTAAACGTTTTTGTTTAGCAAGGGGACAAATGTCACAATTGAAGTGCTCAATAGAAGTGAAACAAGGTACATCATTTGGTTTAATTGATGCTAATTTGTTATTGGACAAATGACCCAATCTGGAGTGCCAGATATGAAGCTGTGAACTAGGTACAGAAGCTGAAATAGAAGCTGCAATGGAAGATGTAGAAGGTGTGGAGATGCTGCCTTTGTCCAACAAGTAAAGTCCATTGCATTCTCTACCCAGACCAAGTGTGCTCCAATGAGCAAGGTCCTGGATAAAGCATAGGTTTCCAAAAAAAATAAGACAACAGACAGTGGACTTGGCTAGCTGACTGACAGAAATAAGATTGAAGCTAAAGGATGGAACACATAGAACATTATGAAGGGTAAGATGTTCTGAGATTTTTACAATGCCAATATGAGTGACTGAAGCTACTTCTCCATTGGGCAGATTAACAAAAGTGTTTAAAGTAGCAGTGATAGTAGTGAAACATGCAATGGAATGCACCATGTGATCAGTAGCCCCTGTGTCTATGACCCAATCAGTGGCATGAAAGGTCTCTCTATCAACTATTTTGGCAGAAAAAATGGAATGTTTAAGAGAAGGGGTGAAAGGGAACAAAGAATTTGTACCTGACATGGTGTCAACAAATGAGTTATGTGCACTGCCTGAAGGTGAAATGGATGAAGGATGTACACCAGTTGCAGCAGGTACACCAGAAGCTCTAGGAATCATGTTAGAGACAGCAGCACTTGTACTCACAGTTGCAACATGGTGATTAGTACCTTGATCAGTACCCGTATTGAAAAAGGCAAGCAATTGCTCACATTGTGCCTTAGAAATAGGACATTGAGCAGATGCATTGGAAGAAACTTCAACACCTTGGCCTTGAGGATATGAAACTTGATTAGCATTGGAATTTAGCTTGCCTTTGTGTTTGTAACCTGGTGGGTACCCATGCAGCTTGTAACACTTGTCCACAGTGTGTCCAAGCATGTTGCAATGGGTGCACAAAGGCCTCTCCTTCTTAGGACCAGCTTTACCTCCATAATTCCCTCTGGTGTTGGCATACATTGCCACTGAATCAGGCTTAGGTGTGAAGGCAGAACCATGACCAATGCCTTTGTGAGACTCTTCTTGAAGAACCAAGGCATACACCTTGCTCATTGATGGAAATGGCTCAAGCATGAGAATGTGACTCCTGACAGTCTCAAAGTTCTCATTGAGCCCCATTAAAAACCTCATTACATAGGATTTCTCATGAGTAATGCTCAGAATCTTCATTGCACCACAAGTACAAGCTGGTAATGGCTCATAATGAATCAGTTGATCCCACAGCTTCTTGAATTTAGAATAATACTCAGTCACTGATAATTGATTCTGAGTTATCTGTGAGATTTCCTGTTGAAGATTATAAATCTTTGGTCCATTTCCCTGTGAAAACACACGTTGCAGCTCAAGCCACATCTCCCTTGCAGTCTCACAATACATGATACCACTTGACACATCAACATGCATAGAGTTGATCAACCAAGAAAGCACCATTGTATTACAGCTTTCCCAATCTTCGTACAGAGGAGAATCTTCTTCAGGTTTTGCAATTTTGCCATTCACGAATCCTATCTTTTTCTTGGCGGTTAATGCTAGAACCATAGCCCTAGACCAAGATTGATAGTTCCTCATTCCCAAAAGTGGTTGAGTGACTAAGATATTCCCTGGATTCTCACTAGCACTAAGGAAAAATTGATTGGGAGAATTGGTCTCTGTGTTGGACTGAGGGATTTGTTGCGTGGATTGATTGTGTGCAGGAACAGAGTCACTTCCTTCTCCAGAAGCCATCGATGCTATTCTCGAGCTTGAATGAATTTTGAAAGGAAAACAAAAGATTCTTCAAGATACAGTACCAACACAGATTAATCGAGTCTCTATGAATCAAAATTCAAAGACTATCTCGAAGAGATTTCTGTTTGGTAAACAAGAATCTTCTGTAATCAAAGAATCAAGACTAGGAAATCAGTATTAACTGTGCTAGTCGCTCTGATACCATGTAAAAACTAGAGAATCTAAATAGAATTGAGAGTTTTCATTGATGGAGAAGAGAATTACAAGAAATGGAATGAATGAATAAAATACATCACGATACTCTGTTTATATACACAGTAAACATAACCACCCTACACTTGGCGCCAAAATCTGTTACTTGAAATCTTCTAGAATCTGTACACGTGTCAACCCTGGATCAAAGGACTCCTGGATTTGCGGAACTAACTTTCTGTTAGATGAAGAAATCGTGATCTGGCATAGCTTCCAGCATTTCCAATACTTCTGTTCTTATCAAGCCAATTGATGCAATGCTTGTACTCTGAGAGGTGTACTCCTTATCAGCAACATTTGTCTTCGTGGCTTGGACAATACACTTGTCATTAGCCACTCCTGCATTGCCTTTGCCTGCTGCTACCCTTGTAGCTTGACTGATGCATCTCTCATCAGTAGCTGCTGCATGCTGTGGTACCATACCAGTGTCTGCTACATGCTGAGATATTGTACTTGGACTCTTAATAGAAACATACATAGTGGTAGAGTATCATAATTTATTAAGATAGTAGTTGTATATGTGCAGTTATTCTTTGTGATTAGGAAACCTCAATGTGAAATCAATTTCGAGTTATCTTATTGAGATGCAACAGTTTAAGTTTTAATGATGTAACTTTGAGATGCTATCTGTCTTTTATTGTTAACTTGAAAGATATTTATACATATGAAGATGAAAAATACATATAACATGAAAATTTTAACTCTAAAGAAATTGAGTTGTAAGACAATTTTCCTTACCAAGTCATAGTCATGCCCTAAGTCATGTTGTTTTAACAAGTTGATGAATATTAGTCACCATTAGGTTAATCTATGTCAGTGTGTCCTATTTTCCTCTTTCCAGAAGCATGGAAACTAGGGAATGGTTAAACACTAAAATCAAAAACAAAATAGAAAGTAAATCATAGCTAAACACTATAAGGTAAAAAATGAATATAGAAAGCAGATAGAATTTTCAGCGAAAGTTACTGCATGCATTATTTATCATATTTTTTCTCAAAAAATAATCATGTATTCCACACTATAATTTGAAGTAGGGGTGTAATCGTTGCAATTCAGTCGGTTTGAAGTGCGATTTTTCCACTGAACCAAAATTTTCGATTTGACCAAATTTGGCACCGACACCTAACTAACTGGATTTCAATCGATTCAGTTCGGCCGACTTTTGATTTCTTCCAATTTCTTAGAAACCAAATAGATCAAAGGGGGGAAAAAAAAGCCTATTTCCCTTTGCTTCTCCACATTTTCTCAGCAACCAAACACCAAGCACAAAAAAAAAAAACTCAAAATCATGTATATATTCAGAGATCATACCAAAATAAGAAAATATATATTTCCCTTTGCTTTCCCACGTTTTCTCACCACCCAAACACCAAGCACCAAGCAAAGTAGCAAACACACACCCAAAAAAAAGAGAACAGCAAAGAAACGTATCGGCGAAGAGGTGTACTGAAGCAGCTCGATAGAGAGAGAGAGAGAGATGGGAGGAAGAGAATGACTAGAGAGGGAAAGGGGAGAATAGCTGCTGTTGAAGTGAGAGACAAATGTTGAAAAATAGGATTAATAAGGTTATAAAGCAAACCCAAAACGAAGTAGTTTTGGTAATAAGGAGAGAATAAATAAAAAAACTCTTATTATGGGTCAGACCTGGCTAACTGGTGGGAATGTGTGTATCCTTGCCACTAGGATATCAGGAACTTTCTTGATATAATTTGTACAAATTAATATTTAATATATTTCGGTTCGGTTTCAATTGGGTTGGTATATTTGGGTGGGACATCGAAACTGAAACCAAACCGCACCGAAACCAAAATAAAATTTTGGCAACGGTTTGATCGGTTTCAGTCGGTTTTTTTGGTTTCTCGGTTTTGTGCACACCCCTAATTTGAAGAAAGCAATATCAAACGAAACTTCAAGGCAGGACTTAATGTCCTACTATACTCCTTCCAAGATCATGGAAAGTAGGCTATGCCTTAATATGTTTTTCTTGTTTTCTTAATTATTACTTTAGATTTTGGGTTTTAAAATAGGAAAATTGACATTATTTTCTTCAGATTCATTTCCAATTTTATGGTTTTGGAAGAATCGCAATATGGGATATCACGCAAACATTGATTTTTAATCTGTTGGGTGACTTTTGTCAAAACTACTGGGAAAAAAAAAATTAAAGTAAAATAAAATATGCGATAGCCGTACTCTTTCTTCGGCCATTGTATTGGGCCTATTGGACGTGGTAAACCAATTATGGGCCTGTGGGGCTCCAAGGGAGTCTAGGGGGTTTCCTATTGTATCAAATCAAAATTTGAGATTGAAAAGGTTTTTTTATTTTTAAAGGGGTAAATAAATAAATATATAAGAGAAAAGTATAATTCAAGAGAAAAAAGAAAAAAGAAAAAAAAAAGATACAAAACCTATTGTTTACCTTTCAAAAGTGTTACGAGTTTAACTTTAAATTATTCTATAATTAAGTGACCAGCCTCTATCCTGTGAACATAGACAAAAGCATTGTGTTTTTTACAAGAGTATTGGACACAACATCCTATTGTCTTCTTTTCACGAACACGGAAAGTGGGTCATGCTGCTCCTAAGCCTTCCTTGATGACTGAGTTAATTTTTTGATTTATTGATTTTGAAACAACTGAGTTAAGTTTGACAAAAAAAAAAAAATGATAAATTACACAAATTTCCCTTGAACTTCTTCAGCATGTATTTTCACCGAAATCCTCTCATACTACTAATAATAATAATAATAATAATACAGTTTTTTTTTTATATATAAGAATAATAATACAGTTTTAAGCAATTTTTGCAGCCCATTCCCTTTCCATAAAAGAATTGAAACTATACTATATAGCTGGCCACCACCATTAAGTTAATCTGTGTTGGTAACTAAGGCGTGTCATATTTCTTTTTCCAATTTTTATCGAACATATGATTAATGGAAAGAGAGGACACTTCTTATAACTTTCCAAAATTCTCTAACATACATACCCCACCCCCCATCTGAATAATGGAAAGAGAAAGATATAAAGTCACCACGAAATTGCTCGCTACCCTCGTCTTCTTGTTCTTGGTAGGTGGGAAAAAGAGAAAAGGGGGAAGATGCATGCACTGAAGAAATTGGGGAATCAATGACTTGCTGCAAGTCTTGCATATAACGTTAAAGATTGTAAAGGCACTGAAATAAAGTCTGTAAAAGAAAAAAGAGATAGGAATTGGGAAGCCTTTTTGTTTTAACAGAAGAAAACTTCAAATCTTGAGGGACGAAGAATTGCCTATCTGAAAAACCCGCATAAATTATGTTCATAATAAATATATTTAAGCAAATTGGAAAACTTGGTACACAATTGGGTGATTAAAAAAAGCTAATTAAATTTCTGCTACCTGTACAGATTGTACTCCTTTGGTTAACTGTAATTATGTGACTGGCTATACTAGTTATCAAGTCTACATTTATGTCTTGGGTTACGTTAGATCAATTGGTAATTCTTTTGCGATTAAATAAAAATTTAGATTTAAATTTTATCTACACTAAAAATAAAAATCAATTTTTATATATGTCTGGTGATAAAAAAAAAAAAAAAATATATATATATATATATATTATTGTAAAACTGATAGTTTGATACTATAAACTTAACTCTTATCATATAAAAAAGGGAAAAAAAAATTGTAGTTACCAGAAACACTAAAGCAATTTATGTAGCACATTCCAATCTTATCAAACTATCTGTAATTATTAGTATGGCACTGCCATCCTAATAAATTACCCTGTAAAAAATTTTATGCTTGAGATTGAAGGCTGAAGCTTCACTTCCTGGGAAAACTATCAAATGCATGGAGCTGAATAAACTTTTATCATCACCCCTATTGAATTAAGCCATCGACTATGTTTTAATTTGATATTTAGGATTCTTCTGATATTTACTAGATGAATAAGCCAACAGGGATCAAAAAGCTTAAGTGTCACCTTATAATATGCTTAAGTGTCACCTATGATTAGTGCACATAATTTTTTATTTTTACTAATAGTACCTATGGTGGTTCAGTGTAAGTGTTGAAATCTAATCATAAATTGACAAAAAATGTGAAATTGAATTTAAACTTGGGTGTACTATTACCACTAAAGCAACGTTTATACAGACCATTCTATCTCCATATATATGAATTGAACTTTATGCTTTATGCTTTATAGTTGGTCACCATTTAGGCCAATCTGTGTCCTATTTCCTCTGTTCGAAAGAGTGAAAAATGATTCATGGTTAAACACTAAAATAAAAAAGTAAAATAACGCAGGGCCATGGTTAAAGGAACAAATTAAGAAAGGCGCAGAAAGTGGATAGAATTTTCTCAAGTCTGGCCCAATTCACACTCTTATCAACCAAACTTTAAAGGCATGTGACCATGAAGTTAAGCTATGTCCTACTGTCCTCTTTTCAGGAACGTGGAAAGTGGGCTAGCTTGACTACGGAATTATCATCAAAGGTATTGAGAAAAAAAAAAAATCATATTTTTAGAAAACTTTAAATGATTCATTAACAAATATCCTAAAGGCATTTCTTAATCGAACACACGCATATATATTGTTAAAGTTAACATAATTGTCTTTTAAATCAATTTGAAGGAAAAATTTTAAAATCACTGAATGTCAATTTAAATAACTATTTATTTGTGTGTTTAACTCCATGACCAGTGACAGACCTACAGTAGGGCGTTGCCCCGCCACCCCCCAAATTAAAAAAAAAAAAAAAAAAAAAAAAAAAAAAACTTGTTTACATATGTAATCTAGAAAATTAAGATTTCCCTTAAATATATATATTTTTGGATTTCGTCTGAAATGTTGAGATATTGACCCACAACAAAAAATATATATATGGATTGAAAGTATAACATCAATAACCAATAAACTCTCATCCAAAAAAAAAAAAAAAGGACAAATGTGTTGAAATGTTTAAGAAACACTTATTTTATATGTTATACTTTGTCGAAATGTTTATAATATCAAATGTTTAAAAAACACTTATTTTATATGTAGTATTTTGTTAAATATGAAATAGATGTTAGTTTTTATTTTCATTAAAAAAAAAATTTGTTTTAAGCTTTGGCCCCCTCAGGTTCGAATCCCAGTTCCGTCCCTGTCCATGACTTATAAAAATCATATTAACTTATTCACGAATCGTTATGCCTTTGTCCAACATGTAACATTGTAACCATTGACATAAGAAAATTGGTTAACTCATTCACGAATATCCAAAAGCCATGATTATTTGACAAATTTTTAATAATAAATATTAATTATTATCCTATTAATATTTAAAAATGATTGTTATCAACAGTTTAAGAACATAAATTAATTCAAAAATCAATACATATTTTCTTGGGTCGGTCCATTTTTTTCTTTTTAGCGAATTCAAGTCCGTCTAAATTAATTATAGAATTCATCATTATCACGACGCGTCATTTTTTTTATTTATTTAATCATCACAACGTCACATAATTGCTTCGAATAATAGTCAATGACTTATTTCTAAATTTTTTTTTTTTTGATAGGATCCAAAAGATAAGTTGCTATGACTAGACTTATTTACCTTATGAACATCATAAAAAGTGTAAATAAAGTTATAATTTTGATATTTTTAAGAGTGGACTAAGAGTCAATTCGGAAACTTTGGAGGAACTTTCCTAAACTCTCTAACATGAACAAAAATCAACAATTTATTAAAGTAGTAACCATTACTATCCCAAGTTCTCAATGACATACGCTTTGTCTCTATTATTTTCTCCTCTCAAACTCAGCACACACGCACAAAGAAAGCAATTATGTGGCATCTAGTTTTTGAATAGATATCTAAATTCTAAAGAGATAGAAAAAGAAAGCAATATGAATAGAACTTTATAATTTGTCAAAAAGTAATATGAAAAGAACTTTATAGTTAGTCACCAAGAAGTTAATTCCAATCAGGAAACTTCCTACAACTTTCCTCAACTCTTCAACTTAATACCAATATTTTTCCTCTTCAATTATTGTGTCTCTGTTGTTTTTTCTTCTCAAACTGTGCACAAGGAAAGTTTTGTACCACCAATTGTTCAAGCTTATTCGTTTCCTGTTATATCAAATTAAATATAGAAGAAAAAAGTATAATTCAAGAGGAAAAAGATACAAAACCGATTGTCTACCTTATGAGTTTAACTTTAAATTATTTATGTTTTGATTTTTTTTTTCATAAAAATGTATAACTAACAAAATTTGGAAATAATTATATAAACTTAAAAAAAAATTATATTCTTTTCCTTAAAAGTTTAGACGCACAAATGGTTACTATATGGTTTAAAATTGTAATAATTTAATCATTTTATGAGTCTAACAAAAACTGATATAAACTGACTGATGATTATGAAATTATTAAAAATCATTATTGAGATTTATAAGTGGAATTTTGACTAAGAAAATACAATACAACTTACTCATCAGATATAAATAGTTAGATATATATATATATATATATAAAGCAAATAAATACAAGGGGAAATTACATTTTACCAACTTGTGGTTTGCCCGAAAAACACTTTGCCTACCCGTGGTTTAAAAATTGGCACTTTACCCACCTGAGGTTAGCTCTGTTTGTCTTTCATTATCCACCTCTATTAAAAACAAGGGAAAATTTGTATTTTTGTTACTTTTTATGTCTCTCTCCTCTCAAAATGAAAAAAAACTAAAAAATCAAAGGAAAAGAAAATCTAAGAGCTAGGTTTTGTAAAAATTATTATTATAAAATTGATAGTTTGATACTATAAACTTAACTCTTATCATATAAAAAAAGGAAAAAAATTTGTATTTACCATTAACACAAGCAATTTATGCAGCTCATTCCATTTCCATAGATATATTGTAGTTTATGCTTTATAGCTAAGCTCCATATAATGAGAACTTCATGAATTTCCCCATCAGATTCTATCAGAATGTCTTTGTCATATATTCCCTAAGTTTATGCAAAGTATAACTTTTTTCCATTAGAAATATTCTCATAGTCAAATTAATAATCTATATCAAGTAATCAATTAATCAAGAAATCTTCTCTATAAAAATAAAGATTAAAAGTTATCATTCTTTTATAAGACCTATTAAAACCTCGCTTACTAGGAGGTTGCCCATGAGTTACGTTTCCACAACATTTATCCTTATTGTTTCTACATTCCAACGGTTCTATTTTGATAAAGATATTTGCAAGTGTTGGTTCTACGTCATATAATACTTGCTAAGTGTCATGTTGATATTAAATAATTTCTATCATCAGAATTGCTACTGTCTCACATCTTAGCCACCAAACCAAGATAAGTTAAGGTTTTGATACTAATTGATGTTGTGAGTGTGGAAGTTATAAGAAAATAATATCCAATTCACCATAAAATAATGGAGAAAAACTCTAATTTTTATTAAACTAAATTTGAATTGTTAAAAAAAAAAGTTTAAAAACATTTACAAAACATACATGAAGACCTATTTAAAAGCTTAGTAAAACTTAATAAATAAGAAAATATATTTTAAAATAAGTTTAAATTAATATTTAACCATGATAGAAATAGACCTAAAAAACTTTAATAGCTTTTAAAAATTAGAAAATATTAACTCTAAACTAAAAATAACAAAAATTATATAAAAAATACTAAAATTAATAAATTATATAAATTAAAATTTAAACCGTAAATTTTGTGATATAATTATTCCAAGATCACGTGTATTTTGTTTTCTTTTAAAAAAGACAGTGGACGTGGCCTTCAAGAAAGAAAAAGACTCGTCTTTTTATTGTTCTACTTTGTCAGTAAGTTCACTTCTTTCACAAGGAAAAACAATAAATAAAAACTTGGTACTTTCTTGTTTTTCATGTGTTGACAAATTGACTTGGACTTGTACGTACGGTAGTAACCCATCTTTTTCAGCCACACATTACACATTGAAAAATACAACAACCTAAAAAAAAATGGAAAAGAGAAGGTGTGTACTGAATAAAGCTGGTTCACAATTCACACTTCGTTTGACACGGATAAAGCAATCAATCAATGACAATTGAGTAAACACTGATCTGAAGTTAAAGCTATGTCCTACTCAGGAACTTGCATGGAAATTAAGTTTGCTAGGTTCATTGCGAAATTGAGTGCTCGTGTGTTTAATTAATAATTTTTAATCTTTTTAAATATATGTGTAGATAAAAAAATATTTAAAAATTAAAAATAGGTGTTTGAACTTGCATCTCAATCAGCTCTGAATGGTTGTTAAAGGTATTGAGTTTTTCTAAGAGAAAATATCTAAGGCCTTTTCAGGAAAGTGCAAGGAATGGGATTAACTTATTCACCAATATCCGAAAGCCATGATTATTTGACTAATTTTTAATAATAAATATTAATTATTATCCTATTCATATTTAAAAATGATTGTTATCAACAATTTAAGAACATTAAATTAATTCAAAAATCAAAGCATACTTTACATAATTCTAGTGCGCGCTTATAAGTTATAGTTTCACAAGGCATGCATAGTGAAAAATTATTAACGAAAAAAACACTATTTTAGACCCCAATTACCACTAACAAGTAACTACCAACATATATATATATATATATATATATATATCTTCTAGATCTTAGTATCAAACTGATAAATTACCTTGTAAAAGATTTCATAATTAAATTTCGGCTACCTGTACAGATTGTACTCCTTTGGTTGACTGTAATTATGTGACTGACTGTACTAGTCATCAAGTCTACAGTTTATGTCTTTGGTTACGTTAGATCAATTGGTAATTCTTTTGTGATTAAATAAAAAAAAAAAATTAGATTTAAGTTTTATTTACACTAAAAATAAAAATCAATTTTTATATATGTTTGGTGATAAAAAAAAATTATTAAAGTAAAATTGATAGTTTGATAATATAAACTTAACTCTTATCATATAAAAAAAGGAAAAAAATAATTGTAGTTACCAGTAACACTAAAGCAATTTATGCAGCACATTCTAATCTTATCAAACTATCTGTAATTATTAGTATGGCACTGCCATCCTAATAAATTACCTTGTAAAAAATTTTATACTTGAGATTGAAGGCTGAAGCTTCACTTCCTAGGAAAACTATCGAATGCATGGAGCTGAATAAACTTTTATCATCACCACTATCGAATTAAGCCATCAATTATGTTTTAATTTGATATTTAGGATTCTTCTAATTTTTACTTGATTAATAAGCCAACAGGGATCAAAAAGCTTGTGAGCATTTTGTTGATTATATTATATGCTTGTTTGGGTCTTTAAGGTTTTGGCCCCACAAAGATTCACTTTTTTGTCAAATCTATTGAATATAGATTTTGTTTTTCATTCTTCTATTGTTTTTTTCCCGGCCCATTTCACATCTATAATCAAAAGTTTGGTTGATATACAAATTTGAGTGTGAAGCATTTGTGGCCAGTTTTGGTCTAGAGTAGATGGAAGATAAGGAGGGGAAAATTAAGAATCTTGCAAGAGCTTCATTTTTAGTTTTTGTGACATGGAGAATTATCATTTCTTTAACCCCATTTTATATATTAGTTGATGGTGTTTATCAAATCATATAGCTCAACTGAGTCTCTCATGTTAAAGCACTAATTTTTGCATTACTAAACAAAAATCATTTTAGTTGTTATGCTAAAAAAGATTAGTATTCTAAAAACTTGAATGTGAAAGGAACATATTAAATAACACAATTACAGATCTGATGTGTTCCGAGAAATGATTGTATGCAACCATTGCACCAGATATTTTCTTCTCCTTTTTCAATCTAATTAATTTTGATCCAAAAAATAGTGGGTACCTAAATTGGGTGGAGAAGAAAACAAAGACTCCACCCTGCTAAAGAAAAGTGTAGACTGGATAAAACTAATTCACAATTCACACTTCATTTGACACGGATAAAGCAATCAGTCAATGACAATTGACTAAACACTGGTTTGAAGTTAAAGCTATGCTCTTCTCTGGAACTTGCATGGAAAGTTGGCTAGGCTTGACTACGACATTGAATTGTCGTTAAAGGGGGTCTGGTTAATGTGTGCCCTAAGTGCACACATTAAGCTTTCTATTTTTGAAAACATTTTTTCGGAAATTGAAAAAGTTGTCATTACTTTTTCAATTCTTGAGAAATTTTTTTCCAAAAAAAAAAATTAATGTGTGCCCTTAGGGCACACATTAGTAAAATCCATTCAAGAATACCCAAAAGTCATGATTATTTGACTAATTTTTAGTAATAAATATTAATTATTATCCTATTCATATTTAAAAATGATTGTTATCAACGGTTTAAGAATATTAAGGTTGCGTTTGGCATTCAGTTTTTTTTTTTATTTAACTTATTTTTATTATTATTTAATTTATTTTTTACTATTATTCATTGGTCTTATTGTACTTTTTGGTACTATTTATGGGTCACACTATATTATCTTAGCTAGGTTTTAACTTTATTTACAGTACTTTTAACAAAAAAAAAATTTTAGTTCTAGCTAAATAAGTTGTTCCCAAATAGATGCTAAATTAATTGAAAAATCAAAGCATATTTTACATGATTCTAGTGTGCGCTTATAAGCTATAATTTTACAAGGCATGCATAGTGAAAAATTATTACGAAAAAACACTAGTTTAGACCCCAATTACTTCTAATTACCAATTACCTCCCAAAGGAAAAAAGAAAGGTTGTAAAGGACAGAAGGAATTGGGAAGAAGGGACTCAATATCATATCGATGTCATTTTAGTTTGATAAAAAAGCGACATATTTCGGTACTAATTAATACTGGTGTATCATTTCAGAATTATCACTAATTTTATATAACAAAGGAGAGCACGCATTATGCTACTGAATTATAAAGTTCTTGACTTTTACATGGAGACATTTTTTTTTTTTACATGGCTAATTATCATGATTGCTTACCGTAACTTAACCAAAATCGCTGAATTCCACTCACAATTTTTACTGAGACAAAAATATCCCTCTCTTTCATATTGTATCTCCCACCAATTTCTCACTTTTTCAATATTTTTCATTTCACTTTGCATCACTACTTTACCAACATAAAAATTAAAAAATAAAGGGAAACGGTAATAGAATCTCTAAGGGTATTGGTTAGTGAATCATTTTAGGAAAGTTCTTATAAGAAAAGAAAAAAAATAATTAATATTTTGACAGTTTTTTCTATTTTTTCTAAAAGTGTCAAACATTTCCTAAAATAGTTTGTTAACAATTACCCTAAGGATATCACTTAAATGACCTAAAAATAAAAAATAAAACAATAGAAATACTTGCGAAGGATTTAGGAAAGACTAATCATTATAGTTACTAAAATATTCTAAATTATTCAGCAACACATACAATATACGAGAAATATAACACAATATATATAAGGTTATGCTAACAAGTGCCCTTAGGACACTAGTTAAGAATTCAGTTAAAGAAAATTTTGACATTATTTTTATGGGAAATGAAAAAAACTGTCATAACATTAATTGCTTTTTTTTCTTTTCCCATAAAAAATTTTTTTAACTGGATTCTTAACTAGTACCCTAAGGGCACTCGTTAGCATTTCTCATATATATAATTTAAAATTTGATAATTATGGTAGTTATTAATAGACATTTATTATATTATGTTTGTAATTGCAGGGAACTTTATATTCTAGCATGAGGCATTCATTATAATTGTGTTTGCGTAAAGAATTTATATTCTACTATCTAAAGAAAGCATGAAGTACCAAGATTATAATGGAATATTTAAATAAAGAATAGAATTTAAATTCAATTAAAAATATATATAATAATAATGACTTGTAAATTATGAGGTCTTACAAGTTTATGTGGCATAATAATATTATAAAATTAATCAAAAGTCAAACAACTTCCATTTATATATTTTGTAGATAGATTATAGACAGGGGTGGACCCAGAATTTTAAACTAGTGGAGGCTGGAGTATAAAGAGAAAAAAAACTATAAATAGACATCCATATAGTATTAAAAAATTATAAATACTCAAAATTGTTGTCTCTAAGTATATAAAGATGCAATCATTTATTAACAAAGACAAAAAAACAAAAATCAAAATAATGTTTATTTTTTAATACTAGGTTGGCTAAGATTTTTTTTTTTTTTTTTTGGTTATTGAAGTTAGAGCATTCATTGTGGTGGTATTAAACATTTTAGCTATTAGCACTTTAAAAAGTTATTTTATCTATTTTACCACCTCACTTTTCAATATATTTAATATCAAATGTTCTATTTTTTATCACTTTATCTAAAAAATATAAATAACTCATTAAAAAAAAATTTAAGTTTTTTGATTGAAATAGACTGATATAATCAACTAGAGTGAAGAGAATTACTCTGTTCTGTGAAAAGTTCAAGAAAACAATGTATTGTTTTGGGTTTTCATTTTTAATCTTTATTTTTTCTTCCTCGTTTGCTGTCACGGTTAATGCTCTGGATGTATGACTCTACTTCACGCGGTTTCAAAACTCAGGTTCAGATGGTCCAGAAAGAGCCGTTGGTGCCATTTAAACTTTTCATTAAATACAGTAAATGCAACGCGCAAACATTAATTGCTTATTGGTTGCTTTATTCATTGAAGTCCTTTGTACCGGAAATAGCCGTTGGCGCCATTAAACTTTTCATTAAATGAGGAGACGTGACAATTGGTAAGGCTCAAACTTTACGAGAATGCCACACTACTTGATTTTAGCTGAAAATGTATATATATTTTTTATTGTATATATTGTTAAAATTAAATATTTTATTTTATTCTAAACAACTTGCTATAGTCTATTGATATTTATACTAGTTTACTGTAACTGTAAAAAATTTAGTTTTAACCTCTCTAATAACTTATGATTTTTTGGTTCTTTGGTGGTAAAATAGTTTTTTTTTTTTTTTTGCTAAAATACTTGTGAATGTTTTTATTATTTTTTTAAGTTTTTAAGTTGGAAAGTTGTTATTTGGATGAGACTAACTAGACTTATCAAAGAAAAGAAAACCCTAAGATTTTAGAAGGACATCCAACTACAAAAATTAAACATATAATAACTTAAAAAAAAAAAAAAAAATTGTTTTGGACCCGGGGGCCCGAGCCCCTTTGGGCCCCACTTAGGTCTTTCTTGATTAAAGATAATGTACAATGATTATAAAATTATAGTTTTTTTTAATATCCAAATTTTATTATATAATATATACTTTTAGTTATTTTTTAGTTATTTTTTTAATTTTAATTTTTTATAAATTTAGTTCAGTTCTCACAGATCCTTATACAAGATTATACAAGACTCTATTTTTTTTCCCTAGACCCATTTAAATATTTCTTTTTATCAATTTTCTCTTTCTAGTTTTTTTTTTTTTTGAATAATATTTAAATATTTCTTTCTAGTTTTTTTTTTTTGGCATACATATTTCTTTCTAGTTTATTTATTCTTTAATGAGTAGGATAATTAATTTCATTCTAAGATTAAGAAAAAGTTGGTACCACCACCCGTTCATCACAATTAGAAAGAACAGTACATCACTCTCAAACATTTTTTTTCCCTTTATAGCATTGATGGGAACTTTTTTTTTTTTTAACGTAAACGGTAGAAGGAGTTTACAAGCGGTATGAAAATGTACATAATATATTAATTAGGTGAAAATACCATTTTAGCCACTAAAGTTTGGGGTTGTTGTCATTTTTTTTCGTTGAGGGTTAATTATTGTCAATTTGATTCCCTACATTTTGTTATTATCAATTTGGTTGTTGTTATTTTCAATTTTAAATCAGTTTTTCTTAATGAGTTGATGGTAAAGATTAAATTGTTGCAAATTGAAGATAATATAAATCAAATTGACAATAAGAGCACCCACAGTAGATGTGGGATATGTGCCAAATGCTAAATATTTGGCACATATCCCACACCAAACCCATTTTAAGCCCAATTATCAGACGTGGGATATGTTATATTTTTTGCAACATTGAACAGTACCGTGACAAATTTGCCACGGTACGGAACAAATGTGGTATAATATTTATTGATTGTTTATTTATTCTCTCTCTCTCATCTCTCTGTCGGTCTCAGCTCTCTCAAACCCAATCCTCTCCTCTCTCTCTCACCCCAATCCTCACTGCTCTTTCACACCCACGCCGATGCCGACGCCGACGATCACTTCCACGCCGACGCCGATCTCTCTCTAACAATGGTTTTTCTGTTTTTTTTTTTGTTTTTTTTTTGGCTGTGGTTTGATGGGTTCGGTTCCGATGGAGATGGGTGGGTTCGGATGGGCTAGGCTATGGGTCGGCGATGACGGTGACGACGATGAAGATAGTGGGTTTGGAGTCTGGGTGATGAAGGTTTTGGGTTTAGAAGTGGGTGTGGGTGAGGGTGTGGAGGCGGTGGGTTTGTTGGGGTTTATGTTTGAGGTGGTGGTGGTGGTGGTGGTGGGGCTTGCGATTTGGTGTTGGTGGGCTATGGGTTGTGGGTCAAGGTTTTGGGTCGGCGGCATTGTGGGTCGAGGTTGGTTGCGGCAGCGCTGTGGTTTTGGTCTGGTGGTTACTTGAATTGTTTGTTAATGGGTTGGTTGGGGTCTGATGGGTTGGGTGGTTACTTGAGTCTGTTTGTTTGATGGGTTTGGGTTTAGAAGTGGTTATGGGTGAGGGTGTGGAGGCGGTGGGTTTGTCGGGGTTTGTTTGTTGCGGCAGCGCTGGATTTGTTTGGGTTGGGTTTTGGCTGGAATTTGTTTGGGTTGGGATTTGGCTGGGGTTTGCTTTGAGTTGTGTTTTTGGTTGCGGAGGATGTGGGGGTTGTGTGGTGGTGGCTGTTGGTTGTTGGCAGAGAGCTATTGGTTATGTTGATCGGTAGTAAATATTATTTTAATAGGTAGTAAATATTATTTTAATGTATAAAATTGAATTATAGAACATCTGATAAACGGGATATTGTAAAATAATGTGGTAAAATAATAAAGTAAGCATTTGATGTGGTAAAATGACATAATATTTAGAACATCTGCTACGGATGCATATAGGTAGAGAGAGAGAGAGAGAGAGAGAGAGAGAGAGAGTAAATGTACAGGAAACTGCTTGGAAGGACTCCCACAATCCAAATGTTCCCTACCGACCAATCAAAGAGTAATTTTCCAATAACTCTTCTTTTTATAACCCGGTCATCATTCTCGCTGGCCCGCTTCCACGAAAGTCCCTAATTCTAAGCCAAGTTCACACTGCAGTCTGCAGGTTGCTGTACTGCGTTCTAAGCCAAGTGCAAGCCTTTGATATCTATCTATATAAACTTGTTCCTATCAGTCCATATTTCCCATACCAGCGTTGCCTACACCACTATCTATTCATCTTACTAGAGCTAGCTTTACGTTCCTTGCCATAGAGCATTCTTCTTACAGAAAGTAAGATCTCATAAAGCTCTGATAACTCTCTTTCCAGGTTTCCATTTTCCTTGTACTGTAACTTCCTTTGTAGCTTTTCCACAAAAAAGCTTGTTACTAAGTTTCCAATGGCTTCCACTTGCTCCGAAACACCTTCTTTATCATTGTCATCATCTTCTTCTTCAATTCCTGGTTCAAACTACGATGTTTTTCTCAGTTTTCGGGGTGAGGACACCCGCCATAGCTTTACAGACCATTTGTACGAGGCATTTAGATTGAGAGGCATTGAAGCCTTTAGAGACAGCGAAAAACTCCAACTAGGACAAGAGATTGCTTCTGAGCTCATACAAGCAATAGAAAACTCCTACTATGCAATCGTTGTTTTCTCAGAAAAATATGCCGATTCCAAGTGGTGCCTGGATGAACTTGCTAAAATTGTTGAATGCAAAAAAAATAAGAGACTTGAAGTGGTGCCCGTCTTTTACCACGTAGATCCCTCCGACGTGCGGAAGCAGACTGGGCCATTTGAAAAAGCCTTTGACGAACATCAGAAGAATGACAAAATCGACAGAGAGAAGATCCAGAAATGGAAGGATGCTATGAGAGAAGTGGGGAATTTATCCGGCGAGCATTTACTGCCACATCAAAGGTAAGATCGTGGTTTTTTCTTACTAGCATTTTTTACACTTACACACACGTTTAAAGCATGTGCAACTTGTATAAAAAGTTATTTGTATTTTAGATAAGGATCTACTTTTTCTATCTTACTTATTTCCATTTTAAAATATCTTACATCAAATTATTTATTTCACAATACATTTCATATTAAATTTTTTTGATTTTTAAAATTTTTTTTCTCTTTCTTTTAAATACAAAAACTAACATTTCCTCTCTTCTTTTATTTTTGATATATGGAAAGAAAAAATAAAAAACTAAATACAAAATAAATAATGTTAATATAAATTAACATGTTAACTATAATGACTATATATTTTTACACGTTTTGATAATGATAATTTATAAAGAATGAGTCATTTTTTAAAAAGTATTTTTTATAATATTATCTTATTTTTCTATATTTGGTAACAACTAAAAAAAATTTCTTAACTTTCTTTATTTTGTTTGCTTGAGATATAGTTATTTTTCAAAAAAATTTAGTAAAAAATAATTTCTAAAAATAAGTCATAATTTTTCAGTGTAGATTTTCATTAACTTATTTTTTCTAATACTACAAAATATTGAAAAACACAAAAAAAAAAAAAAAAAAAACTATATTTGCACAAGTCATTTCAACCAAACAAAGCGGTAGACGAATTTTGGACTTGATTAATTAAAATGTAGTATTTTTTTTTATTATACAAGCAGCTATAACTGTGACCCTAAGTCATTTCAACCAAAATCGTACTCTTTCTTTTTTTTTTTTTGGTTGAAAGGAAACTTCATTAAAGAAAAACTAAACTGCAGGACAGACCCTGCTTGAACAGAAACCGTGGCTATCAGCCTCAACAAAACATAAAACGTCCACAGGTGGACTTGAATACACAGTAAAATCCCTAGCTTGCAAGCAGCCAATATTTGCTAGCCTATCTGCACACCCATTGGCTTCACGGAAAATGTGCTTGATCCGGCAGTGGGGTAATTGAAGCATCAACTGTCTGCAGTCCTCAAAGAGAGGGGAGATGACAGTATTAGTATAACTAGGATTGTTAAAAGCATCTACAAGAGATTTTGCATCCAATTCCACAATGATCTTGGGGGAATTTAGTTGTTGGCATAAGAGAAGGCCATCCCTAAGGGCCCAAAGCTCGGCCAAAAAACTGCTAGCTTTCCCTAATCTCCTAGAGAAGCCTATAACCCAGTTGCCATTTTCATCCCTTACAACACCTCCACCTCCGGCTAAACCCAGCACACCATTTGCAGCCCCATCCGTGTTGAGCTTCAGCCACCCCATATCAGGTTTTCCCCAGCAAATTTGTTTAACAACCCCTTGTCTGCGATGCTTCCATCTTCCTGCACAGTGGACAAATTCGTTGGACTGCATAATGATCTTCCTGCACAGTGGACAAATCGTACTCTTTCAAGCGTGTGTAAATGTATATTAGAACTTTTATTCTTTTTTATTTATTTTTACTTTATCTGCAATTTGTGTCTCTTGTACCACCCAGTCAAAAAAGTTGTCTCATTTAGAAAACCTTTTTTTTTTTTTATTAAAATTTTTGAAATGGTAGAAAACTTTAAACATAAAGAATGAAAAAAAGATATAATAAAAGTAAAACTAGGTGAACACAAAGATATATATAAATATAAAGAATAAAAAAAATATATATAATAAAAGTAAGACTAGGGTGAATACTCTATATGTTTACATGGGATTTTAGTATTTGGCCCAAATTCATCTCGGCCCCCTAGTATGATCCTGAGCCCAAACATATAACAAAAATTAGTCCAACGAACGATAAAATTAAACCCAAACAACAACAAAAAATATAGATCTCTAGCCCATTTTTAGCCCTGCAAAAACATGAATTTTTGTTGGTTTCATATTTTAAAAAGTAAATGACAAAATTTGAAGTACAGAATATGATGAGCTTTTTCATTTTTTGGAGAAGAGAGTATGATGAGCTTAAAGTCTTAAACTTGTCAAATTAAAAAGATACCCCCAAAAAAAAAAAAATTTTTCTTAAATAGTGGGAAGTGAGGGGGAAAAAAGATTGAAGAAGAAATGGTTTTATCTCTTGGAATCCAACCATACTTAATTACATTTAAAAAATAGTGAAGGAGTTGATGAAATTTTTAAAAAATAATAATATAATTAGGCAAACTAAAATTTTAACAAAAAAAAGTGCTTCAAATCAATTAAAATTTAGCAAATTACAGTTCGATCGGTTGAAGGTCCCTCTTGATAGGTCAAGCTCTTCAGTTTCTGAATTCATTTTTCTGCAACTTGTACGTTCTTGAATTTTGACTTATATCAACTTGAGCAATGTCTAAACCACTTCAAAGACACTAAGATCTTATTCTAGACTAGTTTTTGTTCTCGGTGTTCCAACATACAACATATTTAGAACCTAAACATTTAAGACTAAATATTTAGATACTAACAATCCTAATTCAAGATAAATTCATGAAGAAGTGAAATTTCTTTAGGATCTAACCATGAAAAGAGTTATTTATAGCAAGTATGACATAAATCAGATTTCTACAATAATACAACAAATAAAAAAGTCCTATAGATCTTAACATAAATAAAAGCTATGTATAAATTGCTCACATTATATAAATAGCAAAGAATAAACTCAACATAACAAATAAGACATTTAAGTTGTCATGTCCTGTGTATTGTCCCAGCAGGAAGGGTCACACTTATATGGGTTCATCAATGAATATGGAGATTTATCAAGTATGACTTCTTCTTTTTTTTTTCCTTTTTTGAGAAGAAGACAAAAGAAGTTCATTAATCAAACAAGGCTAAATTGCCTAAAGTACATGAGTAATGTCTTGTGGCACATCTTCTATCTAGAGCAAGAAAGTAGGACTTACATGTTGGGTTTTTAATTTAAAGTTGGTTAGAAAAGTCATTCTCCATTATTCCTCAAAACTGGATAGACTGGAGGTATTGTGCATATTAGATTCCTTCAGCCATTCAAAATAGTTAGTTAGGCACGTTTTGAAACAATTAAGAAAACTAACATCTCGAGTTTTTGAAACTCGAGATTCAATTAAAACCCGACTCTTATACACTCGCTTTCCATTTGTTCTGCACTGCTGAGGTGGCAAAAATTGCCACGCGGATCTCGAGTCTTTAAGACTCGAGTTTTGATTGACTCAAACCGAGTCTATAAGACTCGAGATTGAATTACACCAATAAATAATTACAACAGATCTCGAGTCTTATAGACTCGAGTTTTTCGTCGCACAAACCGAGTCTATAAGACTCGAGATTTACTTATCCAAACGGTGTGCTAAACTTTGAACAGAACTTGAGTCTATAAGACTCGAGTTCTGGTGAAACTATTACACCAGTCCGTTCCGTCCACACTCAAAAACAGATAGCAGTAGTTTTCAGAACGTGTTCCTTGGACTATATTATTTAGTCCACACTCAGTATCTTCAAACTCTCACCCAAAAACAGAGCATCCTCAACTCTCACCCATACACTCAGCCTCACTAACTCTCACTCTCACTCACCACATTGCCTCTCTCACTGCTCTTCCCTCTCAAGAATTTCATATTTCAGGTATGGGTTTTTTGATTTGATTGTTATTGTAGTTGGGTATTAGTTGTGTATGGGTTTTGCCACTAAGAGAACTTCCCAATGACTTTATGGGTTTTCCAATGACTCCATGTATTTTCCTAATATAAGATGTTCTTCTTGTAGTATCCCACTGTTGTTGATTTCAATTCCGTGTTTTTATTGGCTTGCATGTCATTTGAGCTATATATTGTTTGTTATATTTTCTTTGATTTATTACTAATTCATGTGATTAATCTTAACCATCTTGATAAAAATATGTTTTTGCAGTAGCCATTTTGGTGAAATAAAAAAAATTCTGTTCTCATTGACTTTATTCTTTTTGAGGTGTTTCCCTGCATTAATTCTTCTTGATCAAATCTACCAATTTTAAAGAGAATGAATCTTTCATGAATTAGATTCACCAAATTCTTGTAGGTTAGAAAATTTTATGAAAGATTCATAGCAATGTACGTTTCCCTTGTTATCTGATATGTGGAGTGTTGCTTGATTGTGGAGTCACCACTTTCTCTTGAAGGAGCTAGTGGATTGTTTGAATTTATTGTTGAAAGACATAAAATGGGCACATGGTTATAGTAATTGTTGAAGTTACAAAACTTCAAACAATAAATAATGCGTACAAAAGACTAGCAGGACATGAGTATGCAGATATCTCAGTGGATTTAGGTGTGGATGCTGGGATGTAAGTATTGCTTTGGAGTTGACTGTGTTGTTTGCCATGCCTGGAAATTGTGAGCATCTCAGAATATAGTAAAAAAATAACTTGGAGAGGATTATTTGTGTAGTTACTAAGAAGTACTTTAAGGGCTGCCTAATATTTCCTTCATTTTGCTTTCTGACATGGTGCTAGAGACATTAATGTAATTTTAACTGCTTGAGTTGCCCTTTTTCAGTTTTGTAAATGGTAAACGTAGCACTAGAACATGACAGTTCCTTTATTTAGGAATTGTCTGCCTCTATACAAGATGCAAACTTAAGAACCATTGATTTTGTTATAGGTAAATCATGTGGACGTTTACATTTTGTTTTTTCCAGTGAAACCTTTAAAGTCCCTAAAACTTTATATAGTGGTGTAGCAGATTGAGTTTAGATGTGTATAGGTTAATATAGATGTGTATAGGCTAGTACAGGTTAATATATGTTAGATGTGTATAGATGTGTATAGGTTAGTATAGATTAGTACAGGTTAATATAGATGTGTATGTGTGAACAAAATATTATGGAGCAGAGGTTCTCTTATTCATTTTTGAAGGGGCTTTTGCAATTATTTAG